>NW_027666375.1:0-358978 GCF_963455335.1 Martes martes | reverse complement strand
CGGGGCTCCCCCGCCTGGAGAGTTGGGGAAGCAGGCCTCTGCGGACGGAAGCCTGAGCACCCAAGCTGGCCTTCGGGTCCGGTTCCGGCTTAGGGTTCGGGCTAGGGTTAGGGTTAGGGTTAGGACTTAGGGACCAGGCACGTCGGATCGGGCAACACACTCATGGCCTCCCCCAAGGCCTGAGTTGAGGGCGGGACTCAGGAGGCTCCTGGCTCCCTGCGTTTGGGGCCCGCAGGGGCCCAGAGAGCGGGCACGGCCTCCAGGGAGCATGCTGGTTTCTAGCCCTGCGAGGGTCGGAGACTGCACCCAAGGACAGCGTTGCCTCCCGGCTGGGAGGCTGAGTCCGGCCATCCTCCTGAGGCTGCCCTGCCTGGGAGGGATCGGGTGCCAGGCCTCGGTGGGCCGGGTCCCGAACACGCCACCTAGGGTTAGGGTTGGGTCCTGGGAGAACGGCAGGCCTGAGGTGCCGGTGCCAAGGGAGGCTCCGCGGAGGGCTGAGTTGAGGGCGTTGGTCGGGCGGTCCGTCCGGCTGCGGGATTTGGGTGTGGGCGCCCTCCGGAGGTGTGTGGGCCTGTCGGGGGGCATGTAGGTTTCGCCCGCCAGGAGGGTTCTCCACGGGGCCAAAGGGCCCGGTTTCCACGTGGGGGGCCCCCAGAGTCCGACGGGGTCCATAAGGAGTCCCCAGACTGCAGGGCTGCCGGGCCAGGCCACCGGGGACGCAAGTCTGAGGAACCGGCCTAGGGTTAGGTTTAGGCCGCCGGGGCCTGGCAGGCCCGAGCTGCCCGCGCTGACGTGGCCTCTCCCGCAGGCTGAGTAGAGGGCTTGCGTCTGCAGGATCGGCAGCCTCCCGGTTCCTGGTCCGGGTGGGCGCCGACCGTGGAGGTGGCCCACGCGATGCATGCAGGGGTCTCCCGCTCCGCGGATTCAGCTCGTTTCAAAGAGGAGGCTCTCCTCCGTGGAGATGCAATTGTGGGCTGAAGCTCGGGGCTCCCCCGCCTGGAGAGTTGGGGAAGCAGGCCTCTGCGGACGGAAGCCTGAGCACCCAAGATGGCCTTCGGGTCCGGTTCCGGCTTAGGGTTCGGGCTAGGGTTAGGGTTAGGGTTAGGAATTAGGGACCAGTCACGTCGGATCGGGCAACACACTCATGGCCTCCCCCAAGGCCTGAGTTGACGGCGGGACTCAAGAGGCTCCTGGCTCCCTGCGTTTGGGGCCCGCAGGGGCCCAGAGAGCGGGCACGGCCTCCAGGGAGCATGCTGGTTTCTAGCCCTGCGAGGGTCGTAGACTGCACCCATGGACAGCGTTGGCTCCTGGCTGGGAGGCTGAGTCCGGCCATCCTCCTGAGGCTGCCCTGCCTGGGAGGAATCGGGTGCCAGGCCTCGGTGGGCCGGGTCCCGAACACGCCACCTAGGGTTAGGGTTGGGTCCTGGGAGAACGGCAGGCCTGAGGTGCCGGTGCCAAGGGAGGCTCCGCGGAGGGCTGAGTTGAGGGCGTTGGTCGGGCGGTCTGTCCGGCTGCGGGATTTGGGTGTGGGCGCCCTCCGGAGGTGTGTGGGCCTGTCGGGGGGCATGTAGGTTTCGCCCGCCAGGAGGGTTCTCCACGGGGCCAAAGGGCCCGGTTTCCACGTGGGGGGCCCCCAGAGTCCGACGGGGTCCATAAGGAGTCCCCAGACTGCAGGGCTCCCGGGCCAGGCCACCGGGGACGCAAGTCTGAGGAACCGGCCTAGGGTTAGGGTTAGGCCGCCGGGGCCTGGCAGGCCCGAGCTGCCCGCCCTGACGTGGCCTCTCCCGCAGGCTGAGTTGAGGGCTTGCGTGTGCAGGATCGTCAGCCTCCCGGTTCCTGGTCCGGGTGGGCGCCGACCGTGGAGGTGGCCCACGCGATGCATGCAGGGGACTCCCGCTCCGAGGATTCAGCTCGTTTCAAAGAGGAGGCTCTCCTCCTCCGTGGAGATGCAATTGTGGGCTGAAGCTCGGGGCTCCCACGCCTGGAGAGTTGGGGAAGCAGGCCTCTGCGGACGGAAGCCTGAGCACCCAAGCTGGCCTTCGGGTCCGATTCCGGCTTAGGGTTCGGGCTAGGGTTAGGGTTAGGGTTAGGACTTAGGGACCAGGCACGTCGGATCGGGCAACACACTCATGGCCTCCCCCAAGGCCTGGGTTGAGGGCGGGATTCAGAAGGCTCCTGGCTCCCTGCGTTTGGGGCCCGCAGGGGCCCAGAGAGCGGGCACGGCCTCCAGGGAGCATGCTGGTTTCTAGCCCTGCGAGGGTCGGAGACTGCACCCATGGACAGCGTTGGCTCCCGGCTGGGAGGCTGAGTCCGGCCATCCTCCTGAGGCTGCCCTGCCTGGGAGGAATCGGGTGCCAGGCCTCGGGGGGCCGGGTCCCGAACACGCCACCTAGGGTTAGGGTTGGGTCCTGGGAGAACGGCAGGCCTGAGGTGCCGGTGCCAAGGGAGGCTCCGCGGAGGGCTGAGTTGAGGGCGTTGGTCGGGCGGTCCGTCCGGCTGCGGGATTTGGGTGTGGGCGCCCTCCGGAGGTGTGTGGGCCTGTCGGGGGGCATGTAGGTTTCGCCCGCCAGGAGGGTTCTCCACGGGGCCAAAGGGCCCGGTTTCCACGTGGGGGGCCCCCAGAGTCCGACGGGGTCCATAAGGAGTCCCCAGACTGCAGGGCTGCCGGGCCAGGCCACCGGGGACGCAAGTCTGAGGAACCGGCCTAGGGTTAGGGTTAGGCCGCCGGGGCCTGGCAGGCCCGAGCTGCCCGCCCTGACGTGGCCTCTCCCGCAGGCTGAGTTGAGGGCTTGCGTCTGCAGGATCGTCAGCCTCCCGGTTCCTGGTCCGGGTGGGCGCCGACCGTGGAGGTGGCCCACGCGATGCATGCAAGGGTCTCCCGCTCCGCGGATTCAGCTCGTTTCAAAGAGGAGGCTCTCCTCCTCCGTGGAGATTCAATTGTGGGCTGAAGCTAGGGGCTCACCCGCCTGGAGAGTTGGGGAAGCAGGCCTCTGCGGACGGAAGCCTGAGCACCCAAGCTGGCCTTCGGGTCCGGTTCCGGCTTAGGGTTCGGGCTAGGGTTAGGGTTAGGGTTAGGACTTAGGGACCAGGCACGTCGGATCGGGCAACACACTCATGGCCTCCCCCAAGGCCTGAGTTGAGGGCGGGACTCAGGAGGCTCCTGGCTCCCTGCGTTTGGGGCCCGCAGGGGCCCAGAGAGCGGGCACGGCCTCCAGGGAGCATGCTGGTTTCTAGCCCTGCGAGGGTCGGAGAATGTACCCAAGGACAGCGTTGGCTCCCGGCTGGGAAGCTGAGTCCGGCCATCCTCCTGAGGCTGCCCTGCCTGGGAGGAATCGGGTGCCAGGCCTCGGTGGGCCGGGTCCCGAACACGCCACCTAGGGTTAGGGTTGGGTCCTGGGAGAACGGCAGGCCTGAGGTGCCGGTGCCAAGGGAGGCTCCGCAGAGGGCTGAGTTGAGGGCGTTGGTCGGGCGGTCCGTCCGGCTGCGGGATTTGGGTGTGGGCGCCCTCCGGAGGTGTGTGGGCCTGTCGGGGGGCATGTAGGTTTCGCCCGCCAGGAGGGTTCTCCACGGGGCCAAAGGGCCCGGTTTCCACGTGGGGGGCCCCCAGAGTCCGACGGGGTCCATAAGGAGTCCCCAGACTGCAGGGCTGCCGGGCCAGGCCACCGGGGACGCAAGTCTGAGGAACCGGCCTAGGGTTAGGTTTAGGCCGCCGGGGCCTGGCAGGCCCGAGCTGCCCGCGCTGACGTGGCCTCTCCCGCAGGCTGAGTACAGGGCTTGCGTCTGCAGGATCGGCAGCCTCCCGGTTCCTGGTCCGGGTGGGCGCCGACCGTGGAGGTGGCCCACGCGATGCATGCAGGGGTCTCCCGCTCCGCGGATTCAGCTCGTTTCAAAGAGGAGGCTCTCCTCCGTGGAGATGCAATTGTGGGCTGAAGCTCGGGGCTCCCCCGCCTGGAGAGTTGGGGAAGCAGGCCTCTGCGGACGGAAGCCTGAGCACCCAAGCTGGCCTTCGGGTCCGGTTCCGGCTTAGGGTTCGGGCTAGGGTTAGGGTTAGGGTTAGGAATTAGGGACCAGTCACGTCGGATCGGGCAACACACTCATGGCCTCCCCCAAGGCCTGAGTTGAGGGCGGGACTCAAGAGGCTCCTGGCTCCCTGCGTTTGGGGCCCGCAGGGGCCCAGAGAGCGGGCACGGCCTCCAGGGAGCATGCTGGTTTCTAGCCCTGCGAGGGTCGGAGACTGCACCCATGGACAGCGTTGGCTCCCGGCTGGGAGGCTGAGTCCGGCCATCCTCCTGAGGCTGCCCTGCCTGGGAGGAATCGGGTGCCAGGCCTCGGTGGGCCGGGTCCCGAACACGCCACCTAGGGTTAGGGTTGGGTCCTGGGAGAACGGCAGGCCTGAGGTGCCGGTGCCATGGGAGGCTCCAAGGAGTGCTGAGTTGAGGGCGTTGGTCGGGCGGTCCGTCCGGCTGCGGGATTTGGGTGTGGGCGCCCTCCGGAGGTGTGTGGGCCTGTCGGGGGGCATGTAGGTTTCGCCCGCCAGGAGGGTTCTCCACGGGGCCAAAGGGCCCGGTTTCCACGTGGGGGGCCCCCAGAGTCCGACGGGGTCCATAAGGAGTCCCCAGACTGCAGGGCTGCCGGGCCAGGCCACCGGGGACGCAAGTCTGAGGAACCGGCCTAGGGTTAGGGTTAGGCCGCCGGGGCCTGGCAGGCCCGAGCTGCCCGCCCTGACGTGGCCTCTCCCGCAGGCTGAGTTGAGGGCTTGCGTGTGCAGGATCGTCAGCCTCCCGTTTCCTGGTCCGGGTGGGCGCCGACCGTGGAGGTGGCCCACGCGATGCATGCAGGGGACTCCCGCTCCGAGGATTCAGCTCGTTTCAAAGAGGAGGCTCTCCTCCTCCGTGGAGATGCAATTGTGGGCTGAAGCTCGGGGCTCCCCCGCCTGGAGAGTTGGGGAAGCAGGCCTCTGCGGACGGAAGCCTGAGCACCCAAGCTGGCCTTCGGGTCCGGTTCCGGCTTAGGGTTCGGGCTAGGGTTAGGGTTAGGGTTAGGACTTAGGGACCAGGCACGTCGGATCGGGCAACACACTCATGGCCTCCCCCAAGGCCTGAGTTGAGGGCGGGATTCAGGAGGCTCCTGGCTCCCTGCGTTTGGGGCCCGCAGGGGCCCAGAGAGCGGGCACGGCCTCCAGGGAGCATGCTGGTTTCTAGCCCTGCGAGGGTCGGAGAGTGCACCCAAGGACAGCGTTGGCTCCCAGCTGGGAGGCTGAGTCCGGCCGTCCGCCTGAGGCTGCCCTACCTGGGAGGAATCGGGTGCCAGGCCTCGGGGGTCCGGGTCCCAAACACGCCACCTAGGGTTAGGGTTGGGTCCTGGGAGAACGGCCGGCCTGAGGTCCCGGTGCCAAGGGAGGCTCCGCGGAGGGCTGAGTTGAGGGCGTTGGTGGGGCGGTCCGTCCGGCTGCGGGATTTGGGTGTGGGCGCCCTCCGGAGGTGTGTGGGCCTGTCGGGGGGCATGTAGGTTTCGCCCGTCAGGAGGGTTCTCCACGGGGCCAAAGGGCCCGGTTTCCACGTGGGGGGCCCCCAGAGTCCGACGGGGTCCATAAGGAGTCCCCAGACTGCAGGGCTGCCGGGCCAGGCCACCGGGGACGCAAGTCTGAGGAACCGGCCTAGGGTTAGGGTTAGGCCGCCGGGGCCTGGCAGGCCCGAGCTGCCCGCCCTGACGTGGCCTCTCCCGCAGGCTGAGTTGAGGGCTTGCGTCTGCAGGATCGTCAGCCTCCCGGTTCCTGGTCCGGGTGGGCGCCGACCGTGGAGGTGGCCCACGCGATGCATGCAGGGGTCTCCCGCTCCATGGATTCAGCTCGTTTCAAAGAGGAGGCTCTCCTCCTCCGTGGAGATTCAATTGTGGGCTGAAGCTCGGGGCTCCCCCGCCTGGAGAGTTGGGGAAGCAGGCCTCTGCGGACAGAAGCCTGAGCACCCAAGCTGGCCTTCGGGTCCGGTTCCGGCTTAGGGTTCGGGCTAGGGTTAGGGTTAGGGTTAGGGCTTAGGGACCAGGCACGTCGGATCGGGCAACACACTCATGGCCTCCCCCAAGGCCTGAGTTGAGGGCGGGATTCAGGAGGCTCCTGGCTCCCTGCGTTTGGGGCCCGCAGGGGCCCAGAGAGCGGGCACGGCCTCCAGGGAGCATGCTGGTTTCTAGCCCTGCGAGGGTCGGAGACTGCACCCATGGACAGCGTTGGCTCCCAGCTGGGAGGCTGAGTCCGGCCGTCCGCCTGAGGCTGCCCTACCTGGGAGGAATCGGGTGCCAGGCCTCGGGGGTCCGGGTCCCAAACACGCCACCTAGGGTTAGGGTTGGGTCCTGGGAGAACGGCAGGCCTGAGGTCCCGGTGCCAAGGGAGGCTCCGCGGAGGCCTGAGTTGAGGGCGTTGGTCAGGCGGTCCGTCCGGCTACGGGATTTGGGTTTGGGCGCCCTCCGGAGGTGTGTGGGCCTGTCGGGGGGCATGTAGGTTTCGCCCGCCAGGAGGGTTCTCCACGGGGCCAAAGGGCCCGGTTTCCACGTGGGGGGCCCCCAGAGTCCGAAGGGGTCCATAAGGAGTCCCCAGACTGCAGGGCTGCTGGGCCAGGCCACCGGGGACGCAAGTCTGAGGAACCGGCCTAGGGTTAGGTTTAGGCCGCCGGGGCCTGGCAGGCCCGAGCTGCCCGCGCTGACGTGGCCTCTCCCGCAGGCTGAGTAGAGGGCTTGGGTCTGCAGGATCGGCAGCCTCCCGGTTCCTGGTCCGGGTGGGCGCCGACCGTGGAGGTGGCCCACGCGATGCATGCAGGGGACTCCCGCTCCGCGGATTCAGCTCGTTTCAAAGAGGAGGCTCTCCTCCTCCGTGGAGATGCAATTGTGGGCTGAAGCTCGGGGATCCCCCGCCTGGAGAGTTGGGGAAGCAGGCCTCTGCGGACAGAAGCCTGAGCACCCAAGCTGGCCTACGGGTCCGGTTCCCGCTTAGGGTTCGGGCTAGGGTTAGGGTTAGGGTTAGGACTTAGGGACCAGGCACGTCGGATCGGGCAACACACTCATGGCCTCCCCCAAGGCCTGAGTTGAGGGCGGGACTCAGGAGGCTCCTGGCTCCCTGCGTTTGGGGCCCGCAGGGGCCCAGAGAGCGGGCACGGCCTCCAGGGAGCATGCTGGTTTCTAGCCCTGCGAGGGTCGGAGACTGCACCCAAGGACAGCGTTGGCTCCCGGCTGGGTGGCTAAGTCGGGCCGTCCGCCTGAGGCTGCCCTGCCTGGGAGGAATCGGGTGCCAGGCCTCGGGGGGCCGGGTCCCGAACACGCCACCTAGGGTTAGGGTTGGGTCCTGGGAGAACGGCAGGCCTGAGGTGCCGGTGCCAAGGGAGGCTCCGCGGAGGGCTGAGTTGAGGGCGTTGGTCGGGCGGTCCGTCCGGCTGCGGGATTTGGGTGTGGGCGCCCTCCGGAGGTGTGTGGGACTGTCGGGGGGCATGTAGGTTTCGCCCGCCAGGAGGGTTCTCCACGGGGCCAAAGGGCCCGGTTTCCACGTGGGGGGCCCCCAGAGTCCGACGGGGTCCATAAGGAGTCCCCAGACTGCAGGGCTGCCGGGCCAGGCCACCGGGGACGCAAGTCTGAGGAACCTAGGGTTAGGGTTAGGCCGCCGGGGCCTGGCAGGCCCGAGCTGCCCGCGCTGACGTGGCCTCTCCCGCAGGCTGAGTTGAGGGCTTGCGTGTGCAGGATCGTCAGCCTCCCGGTTCCTGGTCCGGGTGGGCGCCGACCGTGGAGGTGGCCCACGCGATGCATGCAAGGGTCTCCCGCTCCGCGGATTCAGCTCGTTTCAAAGAGGAGGCTCTCCTCCTCCGTGGAGATTCAATTGTGGGCTGAAGCTCGGGGCTCCCCCGACTGGAGAGTTGGGGAAGCAGGCCTCTGCGGACGGAAGCCTGAGCACCCAAGCTGGCCTTCGGGTCCAGTTCCGGCTTAGGGTTCGGGCTAGGGTTAGGGTTAGGGTTAGGACTTAGGGACCAGGCACGTCGGATCGGGCAACACACTCATGGCCTCCCCCAAGGCCTGAGTTGAGGGCGGGACTCAGGAGGCTCCTGGCTCCCTGCGTTTGGGGCCCGCAGGGGCCCAGAGAGCGGGCACGGCCTCCAGGGAGCATGCTGGTTTCTAGCCCTGCAAGGTGCGGAGACTGCACCCATGGACAGCGTTGGCTCCTGGCTGGGAGGCTGAGTCCGGCCATCCTCCTGAGGCTGCCCTGCCTGGGAGGAATCGGGTGCCAGGCCTCGGGGGGGCCGGGTCACGAACACGCCACCTAGGGTTAGGGTTGGGTCCTGGGAGAACGGCTGGCCTGAGGTGCCGGTGCCAAGGGAGGCTCCGCGGAGGGCTGAGTTGACGGCGTTGGTCGGGCGGTCCGTCCGGCTGCGGGATTTGGGTGTGGGCGCCCTCCGGAGGTGTGTGGGCCTGTCGGGGGGCATGTAGGTTTCGCCCGCCAGGAGGGTTCTCCACGGGGCCAAAGGGCCCGGTTTCCACGTGGGGGGCCCCCAGAGTCCGACGGGGTCCATAAGGAGTCCCCAGACTGCAGGGCTGCCGGGCCAGGCCACCGGGGACGCAAGTCTGAGGAACCGGCCTAGGGTTAGGGTTAGGCCGCCGGGGCCTGGCAGGCCCGAGCTGCCCGCGCTGACGTGGCCTCTCCCGCAGGCTGAGTTGAGGGCTTGCGTGTGCAGGATCGTCAGCCTCCCGGTTCCTGGTCCGGGTGGGCGCCGACCGTGGAGGTGGCCCACGCGATGCATGCAGGGGACTCCCGCTCCGCGGATTCAGCTCGTTTCAAAGAGGAGGCTCTCCTCCTCCGTGGAGATGCAATTGTGGGCTGAAGCTCGGGGCTCCCCCGCCTGGAGAGTTGGGGAAGCAGGCCTCTGCGGACGGAAGCCTGAGCACCCAAGCTGGCCTTCGGGTCCGGTTCCGGCTTAGGGTTCGGGCTAGGGTTAGGGTTAGGGTTAGGACTTAGGGACCAGGCACGTCGGATCGGGCAACACACTCATGGCCTCCCCCAAGGCCTGAGTTGAGGGCGGGATTCAGGAGGCTCCTGGCTCCCTGCGTTTGGGGCCCGCAGGGGCCCAGAGAGCGGGCACGGCCTCCAGGGAGCATGCTGGTTTCTAGCCCTGCGAGGGTCGGAGACTGCACCCAAGGACAGCGTTGGCTCCCAGCTGGGAGGCTGAGTCCGGCCATCCTCCTGAGGCTGCCCTGCCTGGGAGGAATCGGGTGCCAGGCCTCGGTGGGCCGGGTCCCGAACACGCCACCTAGGGTTAGGGTTGGGTCCTGGGAGAACGGCAGGCCTGAGGTGCCGGTGCCAAGGGAGGCTCCAAGAAGGGCTGAGTTGAGGGCGTTGGTCGGGCGGTCCGTCCGGCTGCGGGATTTGGGTGTGGGCGCCCTCCGGAGGTGTGTGGGCCTGTCGGGGCCATGTAGGTTTCGCCCGCCAGGAGGGTTCTCCACGGGGCCAAAGGGCCCGGTTTCCACGTGGGGGGCCCCCAGAGTCCGACGGGGTCCATAAGGAGTCCCCAGACTGCAGGGCTGCCGGGCCAGGCCACCGGGGACGCAAGTCTGAGGAACCGGCCTAGGGTTAGGTTTAGGCCGCCGGGGCCTGGCAGGCCCGAGCTGCCCGCGCTGACGTGGCCTCTCCCGCAGGCTGAGTACAGGGCTTGCGTCTGCAGGATCGGCAGCCTCCCGGTTCCTGGTCCGGGTGGGCGCCGACCGTGGAGGTGGCCCACGCGATGCATGCAGGGGTCTCCCGCTCCGCGGATTCAGCTCGTTTCAAAGAGGAGGCTCTCCTCCGTGGAGATGCAATTGTGGGCTGAAGCTCGGGGCTCCCCCGCCTGGAGAGTTGGGGAAGCAGGCCTCTGCGGACGGAAGCCTGAGCACCCAAGCTGGCCTTCGGGTCCGGTTCCCGCTTAGGGTTCGGGCTAGGGTTAGGGTTAGGGTTAGGACTTAGGGACCAGTCACGTCGGATCGGGCAACACACTCATGGCCTCCCCCAAGGCCTGAGTTGAGGGCGGGACTCAGGAGGCTCCTGGCTCCCTGCGTTTGGGGCCCGCAGGGGCCCAGAGAGCGGGCACGGCCTCCAGGGAGCATGCTGGTTTCTAGCCCTGCGAGGGTCGGAGACTGCACCCATGGACAGCGTTGGCTCCTGGCTGGGAGGCTGAGTCCGGCCATCCTCCTGAGGCTGCCCTGCCTGGGAGGAATCGGGTGCCAGGCCTCGGGGGGCCGGGTCCCGAACACGCCACCTAGGGTTAGGGTTGGGTCCTGGGAGAACGGCAGGCCTGAGGTGCCTGTGCCAAGGGAGGCTCCGCGGAGGGCTGAGTTGAGGGCGTTGGTCGGGCGGTCCGTCCGGCTGCGGGATTTGGGTGTGGGCGCCCTTCGGAGGTGTGTGGGCCTGTCGGGGGGCATGTAGGTTTCGCCCGCCAGGAGGGTTCTCCACGGGGCCAAAGGGCCCGGTTTCCACGTGGGGGGCCCCCAGAGTCCGACGGGGTCCATAAGGAGTCCCCAGACTGCAGGGCTGCCGGGCCAGGCCACCGGGGACGCAAGTCTGAGGAACCGGCCTAGGGTTAGGTTTAGGCCGCCGGGGCCTGGCAGGCCCGAGCTGCCCGCGCTGACGTGGCCTCTCCCGCAGGCTGAGTAGAGGGCTTGCGTCTGCGGGATCGGCAGCCTCCCGGTTCCTGGTCCGGGTGGGCGCCGACCGTGGAGGTGGCCCACGCGATGCATGCAGGGGTCTCCCGCTCCGCGGATTCAGCTCGTTTCAAAGAGGAGGCTCTCCTCCGTGGAGATACAATTGTGGGCTGAAGCTCGGGGCTCCCCCGCCTGGAGAGTTGGGGAAGCAGGCCTCTGCGGACGGAAGCCTGAGCACCCAAGCTGGCCTTCGGGTCCGGTTCCGGCTTAGGGTTCGGGCTAGGGTTAGGGTTAGGGTTAGGAATTAGGGACCAGTCACGTTCGGATCGGGCAACACACTCATGGCCTCCCCCAAGGCCTGAGTTGAGGGCGGGACTCAGGAGGCTCCTCGCTCCCTGCGTTTGGGGCCCGCAGGGGCCCAGAGAGCGGGCACGGCCTCCAGGGAGCATGCTGGTTTCTAGCCCTGCGAGGGTCGTAGACTGCACCCATGGACAGCGTTGGCTCCTGGCTGGGAGGCTGAGTCCGGCCATCCTCCTGAGGCTGCCCTGCCTGGGAGGAATCGGGTGCCAGGCCTCGGGGGGCCGGGTCCCGAACACGCCACCTAGGGTTAGGGTTGGGTCCTGGGAGAACGGCAGGCCTGAGGTGCCGGTGCCAAGGGAGGCTCCGCGGAGGGCTGAGTTGAGGGCGTTGGTCGGGCGGTCCGTCCGGCTGCGGGATTTGGGTGTGGGCGCCCTCCGGAGGTGTGTGGGCCTGTCGGGGGGCATGTAGGTTTCGCCCGCCAGGAGGGTTCTCCACGGGGCCAAAGGGCCCGGTTTCCACGTGGGGGGCCCCCAGAGTCCGACGGGGTCCATAAGGAGTCCCCAGACTGCAGGGCTGCCGGGCCAGGCCACCGGGGACGCAAGTCTGAGGAACCGGCCTAGGGTTAGGGTTAGGCCGCCGGGGCCTGGCAGGCCCGAGCTGCCCGCCCTGACGTGGCCTCTCCCGCAGGCTGAGTTGAGGGCTTGCGTGTGCAGGATCGTCAGCCTCCCGGTTCCTGGTCCGGGTGGGCGCCGACCGTGGAGGTGGCCCACGCGATGCATGCAGGGGACTCCCGCTCCGCGGATTCAGCTCGTTTCAAAGAGGAGGCTCTCCTCCTCCGTGGAGATGCAATTGTGGGCTGAAGCTCAGGGCTCCCCCGCCTGGAGAGTTGGGGAAGCAGGCCTCTGCGGACGGAAGCCTGAGCACCCAAGCTGGCCTTCGGGTCCGGTTCCGGCTTAGGGTTCGGGCTAGGGTTAGGGTTAGGGTTAGGACTTAGGGACCAGGCACGTCGGATCGGGCAACACACTCATGGCCTCCCCCAAGGCCTGAGTTGAGGGCGGGATTCAGGAGGCTCCTGGCTCCCTGCGTTTGGGGCCCGCAGGGGCCCAGAGAGCGGGCACGGCCTCCAGGGAGCATGCTGGTTTCTAGCCCTGCGAGGGTCGGAGAGTGCACCCAAGGACAGCGTTGGCTCCCAGCTGGGAGGCTGAGTCCGGCCGTCCGCCTGAGGCTGCCCTACCTGGGAGGAATCGGGTGCCAGGCCTCGGGGGTCCGGGTCCCAAACACGCCACCTAGGGTTAGGGTTGGGTCCTGGGAGAACGGCCGCCCTGAGGTCCCGGTGCCAAGGGAGGCTCCGCGGAGGGCTGAGTTGAGGGCGTTGGTGGGGCGGTCCGTCCGGCTGCGGGATTTGGGTGTGGGCGCCCTCCGGAGGTGTGTGGGCCTGTCGGGGGGCATGTAGGTTTCGCCCGTCAGGAGGGTTCTCCACGGGGCCAAAGGGCCCGGTTTCCACGTGGGGGGCCCCCAGAGTCCGACGGGGTCCATAAGGAGTCCCCAGACTGCAGGGCTGCCGGGCCAGGCCACCGGGGACGCAAGTCTGAGGAACCGGCCTAGGGTTAGGGTTAGGCCGCCGGGGCCTGGCAGGCCCGAGCTGCCCGCCCTGACGTGGCCTCTCCCGCAGGCTGAGTTGAGGGCTTGCGTCTGCAGGATCGTCAGCCTCCCGGTTCCTGGTCCGGGTGGGCTACGACCGTGGAGGTGGCCCACGCGATGCATGCAGGGGTCTCCCGCTCCATGGATTCAGCTCGTTTCAAAGAGGAGGCTCTCCTCCTCCGTGGAGATTCAATTGTGGGCTGAAGCTCGGGGCTCCCCCGCCTGGAGAGTTGGGGAAGCAGGCCTCTGCGGACAGAAGCCTGAGCACCCAAGCTGGCCTTCGGGTCCGGTTCCGGCTTAGGGTTCGGGCTAGGGTTAGGGTTAGGGTTAGGGCTTAGGGACCAGGCACGTCGGATCGGGCAACACACTCATGGCCTCCCCCAAGGCCTGAGTTGAGGGCGGGATTCAGGAGGCTCCTGGCTCCCTGCGTTTGGGGCCCGCAGGGGCCCAGAGAGCGGGCACGGCCTCCAGGGAGCATGCTGGTTTCTAGCCCTGCGAGGGTCGGAGACTGCACCCATGGACAGCGTTGGCTCCTGGCTGGGAGGCTGAGTCCGGCCATCCTCCTGAGGCCGCCCTGCCTGGGAGGCATCGGGTGCCAGGCCTCGGGGGGCCGGGTCCCGAACACGCCACCTAGGGTTAGGGTTGGGTCCTGGGAGAACGGCAGGCTTGAGGTGCCGGTGCCAAGGGAGGTTCCGCGGAGGCCTGAGTTGAGGGCGTTGGTCGGGCGGTCCGTCCGGCTGCGGGATTTGGGTGTGGGCGCCCTCCGGAGGTGTGTGGGCCTGTCGGGGGGCATGTAGGTTTCTCCCGCCAGGAGGGTTCTCCACGGGGCAAAAGGGCCCGGTTTCCACGTGGGGGGACCCCAGAGTCCGACGGGGTCCATAAGGAGTCCCCAGACTGCAGGGCTGCCGGGCCAGGCCACCGGGGACGCAAGTCTGAGGAACCGGCCTAGGGTTAGGGTTAGGCCGCCGGGGCCTGGCAGGCCCGAGCTGCCCGCGCTGACGTGGCCTCTCCCGCAGGCTGAGTTGAGGGCTTGCGTGTGCAGGATCGTCAGCCTCCCGGTTCCTGGTCCGGGTGGGCGCCGACCGTGGAGGTGGCCCACGCGATGCATGCAGGGGACTCCCGCTCCGCGGATTCAGCTCGTTTCAAAGAGGAGGCTCTCCTCCTCCGTGGAGATGCAATTGTGGGCTGAAGCTCGGGGCTCCCCCGCCTGGAGAGTTGGGGAAGCAGGCCTCTGCGGACAGAAGCCTGAGCACCCAAGCTGGCCTACGGATCCGGTTCCCGCTTAGGGTTCGGGCTAGGGTTAGGGTTAGGGTTAGGACTTAGGGACCAGGCACGTCGGATCGGGCAACACACTCATGGCCTCCCCCAAGGCCTGAGTTGAGGGCGGGACTCAGGAGGCTCCTGGCTCCCTGCGTTTGGGGCCCGCAGGGGCCCAGAGAGCGGGCACGGCCTCCAGGGAGCATGCTGGTTTCTAGCCCTGCGAGGGTCGGAGACTGCACCCAAGGACAGCGTTGGCTCCCGGCTGGGTGGCTAAGTCGGGCCGTCCGCCTGAGGCTGCCCTGCCTGGGAGGAATCGGGTGCCAGGCCTCGGGGGGCCGGGTCCCGAACACGCCACCTAGGGTTAGGGTTGGGTCCTGGGAGAACGGCAGGCCTGAGGTGCCGGTGCCAAGGGAGGCTCCGCGGAGGGCTAAGTTGAGGGCGTTGGTCGGGCGGTCCGTCCGGCTGCGGGATTTGGGTGTGGGCGCCCTCCGGA
The DNA here is from genome assembly GCF_963455335.1 of Martes martes. Classification (NCBI taxonomy): domain Eukaryota; kingdom Metazoa; phylum Chordata; class Mammalia; order Carnivora; family Mustelidae; genus Martes; species Martes martes. The sequence continues at coordinate 344,643 of NW_027666375.1, read as the reverse complement.
GGTGTGTGGGCCTGTCGGGGGGCATGTAGGTTTCGCCCGCCAGGAGGGTTCTCCACGGGGCCAAAGGGCCCGGTTTCCACGTGGGGGGCCCCCAGAGTCCGACGGGGTCCATAAGGAGTCCCCAGACTGCAGGGCTGCCGGGCCAGGCCACCGGGGACGCAAGTCTGAGGAACCTAGGGTTAGGGTTAGGCCGCCGGGGCCTGGCAGGCCCGAGCTGCCCGCGCTGACGTGGCCTCTCCCGCAGGCTGAGTTGAGGGCTTGCGTGTGCAGGATCGTCAGCCTCCCGGTTCCTGGTCCGGGTGGGCGCCGACCGTGGAGGTGGCCCACGCGATGCATGCAAGTGTCTCCCGCTCCGCGGATTCAGCTCGTTTCAAAGAGGAGGCTCTCCTCCTCCGTGGAGATTCAATTGTGGGCTGAAGCTCGGGGCTCCCCCGCCTGGAGAGTTGGGGAAGCAGGCCTCTGCGGACGGAAGCCTGAGCACCCAAGCTGGCCTTCGGGTCCAGTTCCGGCTTAGGGTTCGGGCTAGGGTTAGGGTTAGGGTTAGGACTTAGGGACCAGGCACGTCGGATCGGGCAACACACTCATGGCCTCCCCCAAGGCCTGAGTTGAGGGCGGGACTCAGGAGGCTCCTGGCTCCCTGCGTTTGGGGCCCGCAGGGGCCCAGAGAGCGGGCACGGCCTCCAGGGAGCATGCTGGTTTCTAGCCCTGCAAGGTGCGGAGACTGCACCCATGGACAGCGTTGGCTCCTGGCTGGGAGGCTGAGTCCGGCCATCCTCCTGAGGCTGCCCTGCCTGGGAGGAATCGGGTGCCAGGCCTCGGGGGGGCCGGGTCACGAACACGCCACCTAGGGTTAGGGTTGGGTCCTGGGAGAACGGCTGGCCTGAGGTGCCGGTGCCAAGGGAGGCTCCGCGGAGGGCTGAGTTGAGGGCGTTGGTCGGGCGGTCCGTCCGGCTGCGGGATTTGGGTGTGGGCGCCCTCCGGAGGTGTGTGGGCCTGTCGGGGGGCATGTAGGTTTCGCCCGCCAGGAGGGTTCTCCACGGGGCCAAAGGGCCCGGTTTCCACGTGGGGGGCCCCCAGAGTCCGACGGGGTCCATAAGGAGTCCCCAGACTGCAGGGCTGCCGGGCCAGGCCACCGGGGACGCAAGTCTGAGGAACCGGCCTAGGGTTAGGGTTAGGCCGCCGGGGCCTGGCAGGCCCGAGCTGCCCGCCCTGACGTGGCCTCTCCCGCAGGCTGAGTTGAGGGCTTGCGTGTGCAGGATCGTCAGCCTCCCGCTTCCTGGTCCGGGTGGGCGCCGACCGTGGAGGTGGCCCACGCGATGCATGCAGGGGACTCCCGCTCCGAGGATTCAGCTCGTTTCAAAGAGGAGGCTCTCCTCCTCCGTGGAGATGCAATTGTGGGCTGAAGCTCGGGGCTCCCCCGCCTGGAGAGTTGGGGAAGCAGGCCTCTGCGGACGGAAGCCTGAGCACCCAAGCTGGCCTTCGGGTCCGGTTCCGGCTTAGGGTTCGGGCTAGGGTTAGGGTTAGGGTTAGGACTTAGGGACCAGGCACGTCGGATCGGGCAACAAACTCATGGCCTCCCCCAAGGCCTTAGTTGAGGGCGGGATTCAGGAGGCTCCTGGCTCCCTGCGTTTGGGGCCCGCAGGGGCCCAGAGAGCGGGCACGGCCTCCAGGGAGCATGCTGGTTTCTAGCCCTGCGAGGGTCGGAGAGTGCACCCAAGGACAGCGTTGGCTCCCAGCTGGGAGGCTGAGTCCGGCCGTCCGCCTGAGGCTGCCCTACCTGGGAGGAATCGGGTGCCAGGCCTCGGGGGTCCGGGTCCCAAACACGCCACCTAGGGTTAGGGTTGGGTCCTGGGAGAACGGCAGGCCTGAGGTCCCGGTGCCAAGGGAGGCTCCGCGGAGGCCTGAGTTGAGGGCGTTGGTCAGGCGGTCCGTCCGGCTACGGGATTTGGGTTTGGGCGCCCTCCGGAGGTGTGTGGGCCTGTCGGGGGGCATGTAGGTTTCGCCCGCCAGGAGGGTTCTCCACGGGGCCAAAGGGCCCGGTTTCCACGTGGGGGGCCCCCAGAGTCCGACGGGGTCCATAAGGAGTCCCCAGACTGCAGGGCTGCCGGGCCAGGCCACCGGGGACGCAAGTCTGAGGAACCGGCCTAGGGTTAGGGTTAGGCCGCCGGGGCCTGGCAGGCCCGAGCTGCCCGCCCTGACGTGGCCTCTCCCGCAGGCTGAGTTGAGGGCTTGCGTCTGCAGGATCGTCAGCCTCCCGGTTCCTGGTCCGGGTGGGCGCCGACCGTGGAGGTGGCCCACGCGATGCATGCAGGGGTCTCCCGCTCCATGGATTCAGCTCGTTTCAAAGAGGAGGCTCTCCTCCTCCGTGGAGATTCAATTGTGGGCTGAAGCTCGGGGCTCCCCCGCCTGGAGAGTTGGGGAAGCAGGCCTCTGCGAACAGAAGCCTGAGCACCCAAGCTGGCCTTCGGGTCCGGTTCCGGCTTAGGGTTCGGGCTAGGGTTAGGGTTAGGGTTAGGGCTTAGGGACCAGGCACGTCGGATCGGGCAACACACTCATGGCCTCCCCCAAGGCCTGAGTTGAGGGCGGGATTCAGGAGGCTCTTGGCTCCCTGCGTTTGGGGCCCGCAGGGGCCCAGAGAGCGGGCACGGCCTCCAGGGAGCATGCTGGTTTCTAGCCCTGCGAGGGTCGGAGACTGCACCCATGGACAGCGTTGGCTCCTGGCTGGGAGGCTGAGTCCGGCCATCCTCCTGAGGCTGCCCTGCCTGGGAGGAATCGGGTGCCAGGCCTCGGGGGGCCGGGTCCCGAACACGCCACCTAGGGTTAGGGTTGGGTCCTGGGAGAACGGCAGGCTTGAGGTGCCGGTGCCAAGGGAGGTTCCGCGGAGGCCTGAGTTGAGGGCGTTGGTCGGGCGGTCCGTCCGGCTGCGGGATTTGGGTGTGGGCGCCCTCCGGAGGTGTGTGGGCCTGTCGGGGGGCATGTAGGTTTCTCCCGCCAGGAGGGTTCTCCACGGGGCCAAAGGGCCCGGTTTCCACGTGGGGGGACCCCAGAGTCCGACGGGGTCCATAAGGAGTCCCCAGACTGCAGGGCTGCCGGGCCAGGCCACCGGGGACGCAAGTCTGAGGAACCGGCCTAGGGTTAGGGTTAGGCCGCCGGGGCCTGGCAGGCCCGAGCTGCCCGCGCTGACGTGGCCTCTCCCGCAGGCTGAGTTGAGGGCTTGCGTGTGCAGGATCGTCAGCCTCCCGGTTCCTGGTCCGGGTGGGAGCCGACCGTGGAGGTGGCCCACGCGATGCATGCAGGGGTCTCCCGCTCCGCGGATTCAGCTCGTTTCAAAGAGGAGGCTCTCCTCCTCCGTGGAGATGCAATTGTGGGCTGAAGCTCGGGGCTCCCCCGCCTGGAGAGTTGGGGAAGCAGGCCTCTGCGGACAGAAGCCTGAGCACCCAAGCTGGCCTACGGGTCCGGTTCCCGCTTAGGGTTCGGGCTAGGGTTAGGGTTAGGGTTAGGACTTAGGGACCAGGCACGTCGGATCGGGCAACACACTCATGGCCTCCCCCAAGGCCTGAGTTGAGGGCGGGACTCAGGAGGCTCCTGGCTCCCTGCGTTTGGGGCCCGCAGGGGCCCAGAGAGCGGGCACGGCCTCCAGGGAGCATGCTGGTTTCTAGCCCTGCGAGGGTCGGAGACTGCACCCAAGGACAGCGTTGGCTCCCGGCTGGGTGGCTAAGTCGGGCCGTCCGCCTGAGGCTGCCCTGCCTGGGAGGAATCGGGTGCCAGGCCTCGGGGGGCCGGGTCCCGAACACGCCACCTAGGGTTAGGGTTGGGTCCTGGGAGAACGGCAGGCCTGAGGTGCCGGTGCCAAGTGAGGCTCCGCGGAGGGCTGAGTTGAGGGCGTTGGTCGGGCGGTCCGTCCGGCTGCGGGATTTGGGTGTGGGCGCCCTCCGGAGGTGTGTGGGCCTGTCGGGGGGCATGTAGGTTTCGCCCGCCAGGAGGGTTCTCCACGGGGCCAAAGGGCCCGGTTTCCACGTGGGGGGCCCCCAGAGTCCGACGGGGTCCATAAGGAGTCCCCAGACTGCAGGGCTGCCGGGCCAGGCCACCGGGGACGCAAGTCTGAGGAACCTAGGGTTAGGGATAGGCCGCCGGGGCCTGGCAGGCCCGAGCTGCCCGCGCTGACGTGGCCTCTCCCGCAGGCTGAGTTGAGGGCTTGCGTGTGCAGGATCGTCAGCCTCCCGGTTCCTGGTCCGGGTGGGCGCCGACCGTGGAGGTGGCCCACGCGATGCATGCAAGTGTCTCCCGCTCCGCGGATTCAGCTCGTTTCAAAGAGGAGGCTCTCCTCCTCCGTGGAGATTCAATTGTGGGCTGAAGCTCGGGGCTCCCCCGCCTGGAGAGTTGGGGAAGCAGGCCTCTGCGGACGGAAGCCTGAGCACCCAAGCTGGCCTTCGGGTCCAGTTCCGGCTTAGGGTTCGGGCTAGGGTTAGGGTTAGGGTTAGGACTTAGGGACCAGGCACGTCGGATCGGGCAACACACTCATGGCCTCCCCCAAGGCCTGAGTTGAGGGCGGGACTCAGGAGGATCCTGGCTCCCTGCGTTTGGGGCCCGCAGGGGCCCAGAGAGCGGGCACGGCCTCCAGGGAGCATGCTGGTTTCTAGCCCTGCAAGGTGCGGAGACTGCACCCATGGACAGCGTTGGCTCCTGGCTGGGAGGCTGAGTCCGGCCATCCTCCTGAGGCTGCCCTGCCTGGGAGGAATCGGGTGCCAGGCCTCGGGGGGGCCGGGTCACGAACACGCCACCTAGGGTTAGGGTTGGGTCCTGGGAGAACGGCTGGCCTGAGGTGTCGGTGCCAAGGGAGGCTCCGCGGAGGGCTGAGTTGAGGGCGTTGGTCGGGCGGTCCGTCCGGCTCCGGGATTTGGGTGTGGGCGCCCTCCGGAGGTGTGTGGGCCTGTCGGGGGGCATGTAGGTTTCGCCCGCCAGGAGGGTTCTCCACGGGGCCAAAGGGCCCGGTTTCCACGTGGGGGGCCCCCAGAGTCCGACGGGGTCCATAAGGAGTCCCCAGACTGCAGGGCTGCCGGGCCAGGCCACCGGGGACGCAAGTCTGAGGAACCGGCCTAGGGTTAGGGTTAGGCCGCCGGGGCCTGGCAGGCCCGAGCTGCCCGCCCTGACGTGGCCTCTCCCGCAGGCTGAGTAGAGGGCTTGGGTCTGCAGGATCGGCAGCCTCCCGGTTCCTGGTCCGGGTGGGCGCCGACCGTGGAGGTGGCCCACGCGATGCATGCAGGGGTCTCCCGCTCCGCGGATTCAGCTCGTTTCAAAGAGGAGGCTCTCCTCCGTGGAGATACAATTGTGGGCTGAAGCTCGGGGCTCCCCCGCCTGGAGAGTTGGGGAAGCAGGCCTCTGCGGACGGAAGCCTGAGCACCCAAGCTGGCCTTCGGGTCCGGTTCCGGCTTAGGGTTCGGGCTAGGGTTAGGGTTAGGGTTAGGAATTAGGGACCAGTCACGTTCGGATCGGGCAACACACTCATGGCCTCCCCCAAGGCCTGAGTTGAGGGCGGGACTCAGGAGGCTACTGGCTCCCTGCGTTTGGGGCCCGCAGGGGCCCAGAGAGCGGGCACGGCCTCCAGGGAGCATGCTGGTTTCTAGCCCTGCGAGGGTCGTAGACTGCACCCATGGACAGCGTTGGCTCCTGGCTGGGAGGCTGAGTCCGGCCATCCTCCTGAGGCTGCCCTGCCTGGGAGGAATCGGGTGCCAGGCCTCGGGGGGCCGGGTCCCGAACACGCCACCTAGGGTTAGGGTTGGGTCCTGGGAGAACGGCAGGCCTGAGGTGCCGGTGCCAAGGGAGGCTCCGCGGAGGGCTGAGTTGAGGGCGTTGGTCGGGCGGTCCGTCCGGCTGCGGGATTTGGGTGTGGGCGCCCTCCGGAGGTGTGTGGGCCTGTCGGGGGGCATGTAGGTTTCGCCCGCCAGGAGGGTTCTCCACGGGGCCAAAGGGCCCGGTTTCCACGTGGGGGGCCCCCAGAGTCCGACGGGGTCCATAAGGAGTCCCCAGACTGCAGGGCTGCCGGGCCAGGCCACCGGGGACGCAAGTCTGAGGAACCGGCCTAGGGTTAGGGTTAGGCCGCCGGGGCCTGGCAGGCCCGAGCTGCCCGCCCTGACGTGGCCTCTCCCGCAGGCTGAGTTGAGGGCTTGCGTGTGCAGGATCGTCAGCCTCCCGGTTCCTGGTCCGGGTGGGCGCCGACCGTGGAGGTGGCCCACGCGATGCATGCAGGGGACTCCCGCTCCGAGGATTCAGCTCGTTTCAAAGAGGAGGCTCTCCTCCTCCGTGGAGATGCAATTGTGGGCTGAAGCTCAGGGCTCCCCCGCCAGGAGAGTTGGGGAAGCAGGCCTCTGCGGACGGAAGCCTGAGCACCCAAGCTGGCCTTCGGGTCCGGTTCCGGCTTAGGGTTCGGGCTAGGGTTAGGGTTAGGGTTAGGACTTAGGGACCAGGCACGTCGGATCGGGCAACACACTCATGGCCTCCCCCAAGGCCTGAGTTGAGGGCGGGACTCAGGAGGCTCCTGGCTCCCTGCGTTTGGGGCCCGCAGGGGCCCAGAGAGCGGGCACGGCCTCCAGGGAGCATGCTGGTTTCTAGCCCTGCGAGGGTCGTAGACTGCACCCATGGACAGCGTTGGCTCCTGGCTGGGAGGCTGAGTCCGGCCATCCTCCTGAGGCTGCCCTGCCTGGGAGGAATCGGGTGCCAGGCCTCGGTGGGCCGGGTCCCGAACACGCCACCTAGGGTTAGGGTTGGGTCCTGGGAGAACGGCAGGCCTGAGGTGCCGGTGCCAAGGGAGGCTCCGCGGAGGGCTGAGTTGAGGGCGTTGGTCGGGCGGTCCGTCCGGCTGCGGGATTTGGGTGTGGGCGCCCTCCGGAGGTGTGTGGGCCTGTCGGGGGGCATGTAGGTTTCGCCCGCCAGGAGGGTTCTCCACGGGGCCAAAGGGCCCGGTTTCCACGTGGGGGGCCCCCAGAGTCCGACGGGGTCCATAAGGAGTCCCCAGACTGCAGGGCTGCCGGGCCAGGCCACCGGGGACGCAAGTCTGAGGAACCGGCCTAGGGTTAGGGTTAGGCCGCCGGGGCCTGGCAGGCCCGAGCTGCCCGCCCTGACGTGGCCTCTCCCGCAGGCTGAGTTGAGGGCTTGCGTGTGCAGGATCGTCAGCCTCCCGGTTCCTGGTCCGGGTGGGCGCCGACCGTGGAGGTGGCCCACGCGATGCATGCAGGGGACTCCCGCTCCGAGGATTCAGCTCGTTTCAAAGAGGAGGCTCTCCTCCTCCGTGGAGATGCAATTGTGGGCTGAAGCTCAGGGCTCTCCCGCCTGGAGAGTTGGGGAAGCAGGCCTCTGCGGACGGAAGCCTGAGCACCCAAGCTGGCCTTCGGGTCCGGTTCCGGCTTAGGGTTCGGGCTAGGGTTAGGGTTAGGGTTAGGACTTAGGGACCAGGCACGTCGGATCGGGCAACACACTCATGGCCTCCCCCAAGGCCTGAGTTGAGGGCGGGATTCAGGAGGATCCTGGCTCCCTGCGTTTGGGGCCCGCAGGGGCCCAGAGAGCGGGCACGGCCTCCAGGGAGCATGCTGGTTTCTAGCCCTGCGAGGGTCGGAGAGTGCACCCAAGGACAGCGTTGGCTCCCAGCTGGGAGGCTGAGTCCGGCCGTCCGCCTGAGGCTGCCCTACCTGGGAGGAATCGGGTGCCAGGCCTCGGGGGTCCGGGTCCCAAACACGCCACCTAGGGTTAGGGTTGGGTCCTGGGAGAACGGCCGGCCTGAGGTCCCGGTGCCAAGGGAGGCTCCGCGGAGGGCTGAGTTGAGGGCGTTGGTGGGGCGGTCCGTCCGGCTGCGGGATTTGGGTGTGGGCGCCCTCCGGAGGTGTGTGGGCCTGTCGGGGGGCATGTAGGTTTCGCCCGTCAGGAGGGTTCTCCACGGGGCCAAAGGGCCCGGTTTCCACGTGGGGGGCCCCCAGAGTCCGACGGGGTCCATAAGGAGTCCCCAGACTGCAGGGCTGCCGGGCCAGGCCACCGGGGACGCAAGTCTGAGGAACCGGCCTAGGGTTAGGGTTAGGCCGCCGGGGCCTGGCAGGCCCGAGCTGCCCGCCCTGACGTGGCCTCTCCCGCAGGCTGAGTTGAGGGCTTGCGTCTGCAGGATCGTCAGCCTCCCGGTTCCTGGTCCGGGTGGGCGCCGACCGTGGAGGTGGCCCACGCGATGCATGCAGGGGTCTCCCGCTCCATGGATTCAGCTCGTTTCAAAGAGGAGGCTCTCCTCCTCCGTGGAGATTCAATTGTGGGCTGAAGCTCGGGGCTCCCCCGCCTGGAGAGTTGGGGAAGCAGGCCTCTGCGAACAGAAGCCTGAGCACCCAAGCTGGCCTTCGGGTCCGGTTCCGGCTTAGGGTTCGGGCTAGGGTTAGGGTTAGGGTTAGGGCTTAGGGACCAGGCACGTCGGATCGGGCAACACACTCATGGCCTCCCCCAAGGCCTGAGTTGAGGGCGGGATTCAGGAGGCTCTTGGCTCCCTGCGTTTGGGGCCCGCAGGGGCCCAGAGAGCGGGCACGGCCTCCAGGGAGCATGCTGGTTTCTAGCCCTGCGAGGGTCGGAGACTGCACCCATGGACAGCGTTGGCTCCTGGCTGGGAGGCTGAGTCCGGCCATCCTCCTGAGGCTGCCCTGCCTGGGAGGAATCGGGTGCCAGGCCTCGGGGGGCCGGGTCCCAAACACGCCACCTAGGGTTAGGGTTGGGTCCTGGGAGAACGGCAGGCTTGAGGTGCCGGTGCCAAGGGAGGTTCCGCGGAGGCCTGAGTTGAGGGCGTTGGTCGGGCGGTCCGTCCGGCTGCGGGATTTGGGTGTGGGCGCCCTCCGGAGGTGTGTGGGCCTGTCGGGGGGCATGTAGGTTTCTCCCGCCAAGAGGGTTCTCCACGGGGCCAAAGGGCCCGGTTTCCACGTGGGGGGACCCCAGAGTCCGACGGGGTCCATAAGGAGTCCCCAGACTGCAGGGCTGCCGGGCCAGGCCACCGGGGACACAAGTCTGAGGAACCGGCCTAGGGTTAGGGTTAGGCCGCCGGGGCCTGGCAGGCCCGAGCTGCCCGCGCTGACGTGGCCTCTCCCGCAGGCTGAGTTGAGGGCTTGCGTGTGCAGGATCGTCAGCCTCCCGGTTCCTGGTCCGGGTGGGCGCCGACCGTGGAGGTGGCCCACGCGATGCATGCAGGGGTCTCCCGCTCCGCGGATTCAGCTCGTTTCAAAGAGGAGGCTCTCCTCCTCCGTGGAGATGCAATTGTGGGCTGAAGCTCGGGGCTCCCCCGCCTGGAGAGTTGGGGAAGCAGGCCTCTGCGGACAGAAGCCTGAGCACCCAAGCTGGCCTACGGGTCCGGTTCCCGCTTAGGGTTCGGGCTAGGGTTAGGGTTAGGGTTAGGACTTAGGGACCAGGCACGTCGGATCGGGCAACACACTCATGGCCTCCCCCAAGGCCTGAGTTGAGGGCGGGACTCAGGAGGCTCCTGGCTCCCTGCGTTTGGGGCCCGCAGGGGCCCAGAGAGCGGGCACGGCCTCCAGGGAGCATGCTGGTTTCTAGCCCTGCGAGGGTCGGAGACTGCACCCAAGGACAGCGTTGGCTCCCGGCTGGGTGGCTAAGTCGGGCCGTCCGCCTGAGGCTGCCCTGCCTGGGAGGAATCGGGTGCCAGGCCTCGGGGGGCCGGGTCCCGAACACGCCACCTAGGGTTAGGGTTGGGTCCTGGGAGAACGGCAGGCCTGAGGTGCCGGTGCCAAGGGAGGCTCCGCGGAGGGCTGAGTTGAGGGCGTTGGTCGGGCGGTCCGTCCGGCTGCGGGATTTGGGTGTGGGCGCCCTCCGGAGGTGTGTGGGCCTGTCGGGGGGCATGTAGGTTTCGCCCGCCAGGAGGGTTCTCCACGGGGCCAAAGGGCCCGGTTTCCACGTGGGGGGCCCCCAGAGTCCGACGGGGTCCATAAGGAGTCCCCAGACTGCAGGGCTGCCGGGCCAGGCCACCGGGGACGCAAGTCTGAGGAACCGGCCTAGGGTTAGGTTTAGGCCGCCGGGGCCTGGCAGGCCCGAGCTGCCCGCGCTGACGTGGCCTCTCCCGCAGGCTGAGTAGAGGGCTTGGGTCTGCAGGATCGGCAGCCTCCCGGTTCCTGGTCCGGGTGGGCGCCGACCGTGGAGGTGGCCCACGCGATGCATGCAGGGGTCTCCCGCTCCGCGGATTCAGCTCGTTTCAAAGAGGAGGCTCTCCTCCGTGGAGATGCAATTGTGGGCTGAAGCTCGGGGCTCCCCCGCCTGGAGAGTTGGGGAAGCAGGCCTCTGCGGACGGAAGCCTGAGCACCCAAGCTGGCCTTCGGGTCCGGTTCCGGCTTAGGGTTCGGGCTAGGGTTAGGGTTAGGGTTAGGAATTAGGGACCAGTCACGTTCGGATCGGGCAACACACTCATGGCCTCCCCCAAGGCCTGAGTTGAGGGCGGGACGCAGGAGGCTCCTGGCTCCCTGCGTTTGGGGCCCGCAGGGGCCCAGAGAGCGGGCACGGCCTCCAGGGAGCATGCTGGTTTCTAGCCCTGCGAGGGTCGTAGACTGCACCCATGGACAGCGTTGGCTCCTGGCTGGGAGGCTGAGTCCGGCCATCCTCCTGAGGCTGCCCTGCCTGGGAGGAATCGGGTGCCAGGCCTCGGTGGGCCGGGTCCCGAACACGCCACCTAGGGTTAGGGTTGGGTCCTGGGAGAACGGCAGGCCTGAGGTGCCGGTGCCAAGGGAGGCTCCGCGGAGGGCTGAGTTGAGGGCGTTGGTCGGGCGGTCCGTCCGGCTGCGGGATTTGGGTGTGGGCGCCCTCCGGAGGTGTGTGGGCCTGTCGGGGGGCATGTAGGTTTCGCCCGCCAGGAGGGTTCTCCACGGGGCCAAAGGGCCCGGTTTCCACGTGGGGGGCCCCCAGAGTCCGACGGGGTCCATAAGGAGTCCCCAGACTGCAGGGCTGCCGGGCCAGGCCACCGGGGACGCAAGTCTGAGGAACCGGCCTAGGGTTAGGGTTAGGCCGACGGGGACTGGCAGGCCCGAGCTGCCCGCGCTGACGTGGCCTCTCCCGCAGGCTGAGTTGAGGGCTTGCGTGTGCAGGATCGTCAGCCTCCCGGTTCCTGGTCCGGGTGGGCGCCGACCGTGGAGGTGGCCCACGCGATGCATGCAGGGGTCTCCCGCTCCGCGGATTCAGCTCGTTTCAAAGAGGAGGCTCTCCTCCTCCGTGGAGATGCAATTGTGGGCTGAAGCTCGGGGCTCCCCCGCCTGGAGAGTTGGGGAAGCAGGCCTCTGCGGACAGAAGCCTGAGCACCCAAGCTGGCCTTCGGGTCCGGTTCTGGCTTAGGGTTCGGGCTAGGGTTAGGGTTAGGGTTAGGACTTAGGGACCAGGCACGTCGGATCGGGCAACACACTCATGGCCTCCCCCAAGGCCTGAGTTGAGGGCGGGACTCAGGAGGCTCCTGGCTCCCTGCGTTTGGGGCCCGCAGGGGCCCAGAGAGCGGGCACGGCCTCCAGGGAGCATGCTGGTTTCTAGCCCTGCGAGGGTCGGAGACTGCACCCAAGGACAGCGTTGGCTCCCGGCTCGGAGGCTGAGTCCGGCCATCCTCCTGAGGCTGCCCTGCCTGGGAGGAATCGGGTGCCAGGCCTCGGTGGGCCGGGTCCCGAACACGCCACCTAGGGTTAGGGTTGGGTCCTGGGAGAACGGCAGGCCTGAGGTGCCGGTGCCAAGGGAGGCTCCGCGGAGGGCTGAGTTGAGGGCGTTGGTCGGGCGGTCCGTCCGGCTGCGGGATTTGGGTGTGGGCGCCCTCCGGAGGTGTGTGGGCCTGTCGGGGGGCATGTAGGTTTCGCCCGCCAGGAGGGTTCTCCACGGGGCCAAAGGGCCCGGTTTCCACGTGGGGGGCCCCCAGAGTCCGACGGGGTCCATAAGGAGTCCCCAGACTGCAGGGCTGCCGGGCCAGGCCACCGGGGACGCAAGTCTGAGGAACCGGCCTAGGGTTAGGTTTAGGCCGCCGGGGCCTGGCAGGCCCGAGCTGCCCGCGCTGACGTGGCCTCTCCCGCAGGCTGAGTAGAGGGCTTGCGTCTGCAGGATCGGCAGCCTCCCGGTTCCTGGTCCGGGTGGGCGCCGACCGTGGAGGTGGCCCACGCGATGCATGCAGGGGTCTCCCGCTCCGCGGATTCAGCTCGTTTCAAAGAGGAGGCTCTCCTCCGTGGAGATGCAATTGTGGGCTGAAGCTCGGGGCTCCCCCGCCTGGAGAGTTGGGGAAGCAGGCCTCTGCGGACGGAAGCCTGAGCACCCAAGCTGGCCTTCGGGTCCGGTTCCGGCTTAGGGTTCGGGCTAGGGTTAGGGTTAGGGTTAGGAATTAGGGACCAGTCACGTCGGATCGGGCAACACACTCATGGCCTCCCCCAAGGCCTGAGTTGAGGGCGGGACTCAAGAGGCTCCTGGCTCCCTGCGTTTGGGGCCCGCAGGGGCCCAGAGAGCGGGCACGGCCTCCAGGGAGCATGCTGGTTTCTAGCCCTGCGAGGGTCGGAGACTGCACCCATGGACAGCGTTGGCTCCCGGCTGGGAGGCTGAGTCCGGCCATCCTCCTGAGGCTGCCCTGCCTGGGAGGAATCGGGTGCCAGGCCTCGGTGGGCCGGGTCCCGAACACGCCACCTAGGGTTAGGGTTGGGTCCTGGGAGAACGGCAGGCCTGAGGTGCCGGTGCCAAGGGAGGCTCCGCGGAGGGCTGAGTTGAGGGCGTTGGTCGGGCGGTCCGTCCGGCTGCGGGATTTGGGTGTGGGCGCCCTCCGGAGGTGTGTGGGCCTGTCGGGGGGCATGTAGGTTTCGCCCGCCAGGAGGGTTCTCCACGGGGCCAAAGGGCCCGGTTTCCACGTGGGGGGCCCCCAGAGTCCGACGGGGTCCATAAGGAGTCCCCAGACTGCAGGGCTGCCGGGCCAGGCCACTGGGGACGCAAGTCTGAGGAACCGGCCTAGGGTTAGGGTTAGGCCGACGGGGACTGGCAGGCCCGAGCTGCCCGCGCTGACGTGGCCTCTCCCGCAGGCTGAGTTGAGGGCTTGCGTGTGCAGGATCGTCAGCCTCCCGGTTCCTGGTCCGGGTGGGCGCCGACCGTGGAGGTGGCCCACGCGATGCATGCAGGGGTCTCCCGCTCCGCGGATTCAGCTCGTTTCAAAGAGGAGGCTCTCCTCCTCCGTGGAGATGCAATTGTGGGCTGAAGCTCGGGGCTCCCCCGCCTGGAGAGTTGGGGAAGCAGGACTCTGCGGACAGAAGCCTGAGCACCCAAGCTGGCCTTCGGGTCCGGTTCCGGCTTCGGGTTCGGGCTAGGGTTAGGGTTAGGGTTAGGACTTAGGGACCAGGCACGTCGGATCGGGCAACACACTCATGGCCTCCCCCAAGGCCTGAGTTGAGGGCGGGACTCAGGAGGCTCCTGGCTCCCTGCGTTTGGGGCCCGCAGGGGCCCAGAGAGCGGGCACGGCCTCCAGGGAGCATGCTGGTTTCTAGCCCTGCGAGGGTCGGAGACTGCACCCTAGGACAGCGTTGGCTCCCGGCTGGGAGGCTGAGTCCGGCCGTCCGCCTGAGGCTGCCCTGCCTGGGAGGAATCGGGTGCCAGGCCTCGGTGGGCCGGGTCCCGAACACGCCACCTAGGGTTAGGGTTGGGTCCTGGGAGAACGGCAGGCCTGAGGTGCCGGTGCCAAGGGAGGCTCCGCGGAGGGCTGAGTTGAGGGCGTTGGTCGGGCGGTCCGTCCGGCTGCGGGATTTGGGTGTGGGCGCCCTCCGGAGGTGTGTGGGCCTGTCGGGGGGCATGTAGGTTTTGCCCGCCAGGAGGGTTCTCCACGGGGCCAAAGGGCCCGGTTTCCACGTGGGGGGCCCCCAGAGTCCGACGGGGTCCATAAGGAGTCCCCAGACTGCAGGGCTGCCGGGCCAGGCCACCGGGGACGCAAGTCTGAGGAACCGGCCTAGGGTTAGGGTTAGGCCGCCGGGGCCTGGCAGGCCCGAGCTGCCCGCCCTGACGTGGCCTCTCCCGCAGGCTGAGTTGAGGGCTTGCGTGTGCAGGATCGTCAGCCTCCCGGTTCCTGGTCCGGGTGGGCGCCGACCGTGGAGGTGGCCCACGCGATGCATGCAGGGGACTCCCGCTCCGAGGATTCAGCTCGTTTCAAAGAGGAGGCTCTCCTCCTCCGTGGAGATGCAATTGTGGGCTGAAGCTCGGGGCTCCCACGCCTGGAGAGTTGGGGAAGCAGGCCTCTGCGGACGGAAGCCTGAGCACCCAAGCTGGCCTTCGGGTCCGGTTCCGGCTTAGGGTTCGGGCTAGGGTTAGGGTTAGGGTTAGGAATTAGGGACCAGTCACGTCGGATCGGGCAACACACTCATGGCCTCCCCCAAGGCCTGAGTTGAGGGCGGGACTCAAGAGGCTCCTGGCTCCCTGCGTTTGGGGCCCGCAGGGGCCCAGAGAGCGGGCACGGCCTCCAGGGAGCATGCTGGTTTCTAGCCCTGCGAGGGTCGGAGACTGCACCCATGGACAGCGTTGGCTCCCGGCTGGGAGGCTGAGTCCGGCCATCCTCCTGAGGCTGCCCTGCCTGGGAGGAATCGGGTGCCAGGCCTCGGTGGGCCGGGTCCCGAACACGCCACCTAGGGTTAGGGTTGGGTCCTGGGAGAACGGCAGGCCTGAGGTGCCGGTGCCAAGGGAGGCTCCGCGGAGGGCTGAGTTGAGGGCGTTGGTGGGGCGGTCCGTCCGGCTGCGGGATTTGGGTGTGGGCGCCCTCCGGAGGTGTGTGGGCCTGTCGGGGGGCATGTAGGTTTCGCCCGCCAGGAGGGTTCTCCACGGGGCCAAAGGGCCCGGTTTCCACGTGGGGGGCCCCCAGAGTCCGACGGGGTCCATAAGGAGTCCCCAGACTACAGGGCTGCCGGGCCAGGCCACTGGGGACGCAAGTCTGAGGAACCGGCCTCGGGTTAGGGTTAGGCCGACGGGGACTGGCAGGCCCGAGCTGCCCGCGCTGACGTGGCCTCTCCCGCAGGCTGAGTTGAGGGCTTGCGTGTGCAGGATCGTCAGCCTCCCGGTTCCTGGTCCGGGTGGGCGCCGACCGTGGAGGTGGCCCACGCGATGCATGCAGGGGTCTCCCGCTCCGCGGATTCAGCTCGTTTCAAAGAGGAGGCTCTCCTCCTCCGTGGAGATGCAATTGTGGGCTGAAGCTCGGGGCTCCCCCGCCTGGAGAGTTGGGGAAGCAGGACTCTGCGGACAGAAGCCTGAGCACCCAAGCTGGCATTCGGGTCCGGTTCCGGCTTAGGGTTCGGGCTAGGGTTAGGGTTAGGGTTAGGACTTAGGGACCAGGCACGTCGGATCGGGCAACACACTCATGGCCTCCCCCAAGGCCTGAGTTGAGGGCGGGACTCAGGAGGCTCCTGGCTCCCTGCGTTTGGGGCCCGCAGGGGCCCAGAGAGCGGGCACGGCCTCCAGGGAGCATGCTGGTTTCTAGCCCTGCGAGGGTCGGAGACTGCACCCTAGGACAGCGTTGGCTCCCGGCTGGGAGGTTGAGTCCGGCCGTCCGCCTGAGGCTGCCCTGCCTGGGAGGAATCGGGTGCCAGGCCTCGGTGGGCCGGGTCCCGAACACGCCACCTAGGGTTAGGGTTGGGTCCTGGGAGAACGGCAGGCCTGAGGTGCCGGTGCCAAGGGAGGCTCCGCGGAGGGCTGAGTTGAGGGCGTTGGTCGGGCGGTCCGTCCGGCTGCGGGATTTGGGTGTGGGCGCCCTCCGGAGGTGTGTGGGCCTGTCGGGGGGCATGTAGGTTTTGCCCGCCAGGAGGGTTCTCCACGGGGCCAAAGGGCCCGGTTTCCACGTGGGGGGCCCCCAGAGTCCGACGGGGTCCATAAGGAGTCCCCAGACTGCAGGGCTGCCGGGCCAGGCCACCGGGGACGCAAGTCTGAGGAACCGGCCTAGGGTTAGGGTTAGGCCGCCGGGGCCTGGCAGGCCCGAGCTGCCCGCCCTGACGTGGCCTCTCCCGCAGGCTGAGTTGAGGGCTTGCGTGTGCAGGATCGTCAGCCTCCCGGTTCCTGGTCCGGGTGGGCGCCGACCGTGGAGGTGGCCCACGCGATGCATGCAGGGGACTCCCGCTCCGAGGATTCAGCTCGTTTCAAAGAGGAGGCTCTCCTCCTCCGTGGAGATGCAATTGTGGGCTGAAGCTCGGGGCTCCCACGCCTGGAGAGTTGGGGAAGCAGGCCTCTGCGGACGGAAGCCTGAGCACCCAAGCTGGCCTTCGGGTCCGGTTCCGGCTTAGGGTTCGGGCTAGGGTTAGGGTTAGGGTTAGGACTTAGGGACCAGGCACGTCGGATCGGGCAACACACTCATGGCCTTCCCCAAGGCCTGAGTTGAGGGCGGGACTCAGGAGGCTCCTGGCTCCCTGCGTTTGGGGCCCGCAGGGGCCCAGAGAGCGGGCACGGCCTCCAGGGAGCATGCTGGTTTCTAGCCCTGCGAGGGTCGGAGACTGCACCCATGGACAGCGTTGGCTCCTGGCTGGGAGGCTGAGTCCGGCCATCCTCCTGAGGCTGCCCTGCCTGGGAGGAATCGGGTGCCAGGCCTCGGGGGGCCGGGTCCCGAACACGCCACCTAGGGTTAGGGTTGGGTCCTGGGAGAACGGCAGGCCTGAGGTGCCGGTGCCAAGGGAGGCTCCGCGGAGGGCTGAGTTGAGGGCGTTGGTCGGGCGGTCCGTCCGGCTGCGGGATTTGGGTGTGGGCGCCCTCCGGAGGTGTGTGGGCCTGTCGGGGGGCATGTAGGTTTCGCCCGCCAGGAGGGTTCTCCACGGGGCCAAAGGGCCCGGTTTCCACGTGGGGGGCCCCCAGAGTCCGACGGGGTCCATAAGGAGTCCCCAGACTGCAGGGCTGCCGGGCCAGGCCACCGGGGACGCAAGTCTGAGGAACCGGCCTAGGGTTAGGTTTAGGCCGCCGGGGCCTGGCAGGCCCGAGCTGCCCGCGCTGACGTGGCCTCTCCCGCAGGCTGAGTAGAGGGCTTGCGTGTGCAGGATCGTCAGCCTCCCGGTTCCTGGTCCGGGTGGGCGCCGACCGTGGAGGTGGCCCACGCGATGCATGCAGGGGTCTCCCGCTCCGCGGATTCAGCTCGTTTCAAAGAGGAGGCTCTCCTCCGTGGAGATGCAATTGTGGGCTGAAGCTCGGGGCTCCCCCGCCTGGAGAGTTGGGGAAGCAGGCCTCTGCGGACGGAAGCCTGAGCACCCAAGCTGGCCTTCGGGTCCGGTTCCAGCTTAGGGTTCGGGCTAGGGTTAGGGTTAGGTTAGGGTTAGGAATTAGGGACCAGTCACGTCGGATCGGGCAACACACTCATGGCCTCCCCCAAGGCCTGAGTTGACGGCGGAACTCAAGAGGCTCCTGGCTCCCTGCGTTTGGGGCCCGCAGGGGCCCAGAGAGCGGGCACGGCCTCCAGGGAGCATGCTGGTTTCTAGCCCTGCGAGGGTCGGAGACTGCACCCATGGACAGCGTTGGCTCCCGGCTGGGAGGCTGAGTCCGGCCATCCTCCTGAGGCTGCCCTGCCTGGGAGGAATCGGGTGCCAGGCCTCGGTGGGCCGGGTCCCGAACACGCCACCTAGGGTTAGGGTTGGGTCCTGGGAGAACGGCAGGCCTGAGGTGCCGGTGCCAAGGGAGGCTCCGCGGAGGGCTGAGTTGAGGGCGTTGGTGGGGCGGTCCGTCCGGCTGCGGGATTTGGGTGTGGGCGCCCTCCGGAGGTGTGTGGGCCTGTCGGGGGGCATGTAGGTTTCGCCCGCCAGGAGGGTTCTCCACGGGGCCAAAGGGCCCGGTTTCCACGTGGGGGGCCCCCAGAGCCCGACGGGGTCCATAAGGAGTCCCCAGACTGCAGGGCTGCCGGGCCAGGCCACCGGGGACGCAAGTCTGAGGAACCGGCCTAGGGTTAGGGTTAGGCCGCCGGGGCCTGGCAGGCCCGAGCTGCCCGCCCTGACGTGGCCTCTCCCGCAGGCTGAGTTGAGGGCTTGCGTGTGCAGGATCGTCAGCCTCCCGGTTCCTGGTCCGGGTGGGCGCCGACCGTGGAGGTGGCCCACGCGATGCATGCAGGGGACTCCCGCTCCGAGGATTCAGCTCGTTTCAAAGAGGAGGCTCTCCTCCTCCGTGGAGATGGAATTGTGGGCTGAAGCTCGGGGCTCCCCCGCCTGGAGAGTTGGGGAAGCAGGCCTCTGCGGACGGAAGCCTGAGCACCCAAGCTGGCCTTCGGGTCCGGTTCCGGCTTAGGGTTCGGGCTAGGGTTAGGGTTAGGGTTAGGACTTAGGGACCAGGCACGTCGGATCGGGCAACACACTCATGGCCTCCCCCAAGGCCTGAGTTGAGGGCGGGACTCAGGAGGCTCCTGGCTCCCTGCGTTTGGGGCCCGCAGGGGCCCAGAGAGCGGGCACGGCCTCCAGGGAGCATGCTGGTTTCTAGCCCTGCGAGGGTCGTAGACTGCACCCATGGACAGCGTTGGCTCCTGGCTGGGAGGCTGAGTCCGGCCATCCTCCTGAGGCTGCCCTGCCTGGGAGGAATCGGGTGCCAGGCCTCGGGGGGCCGGGTCCCGAACACGCCACCTAGGGTTAGGGTTGGGTCCTGGGAGAACGGCAGGCCTGAGTTGCCGGTGCCAAGGGAGGCTCCGCGGAGGGCTGAGTTGAGGGCGTTGGTCGGGCGGTCCGTCCGGCTGCGGGATTTGGGTGTGGGCGCCCTCCGGAGGTGTGTGGGCCTGTCGGGGGGCATGTAGGTTTCGCCCGCCAGGAGGGTTCTCCACGGGGCCAAAGGGCCCGGTTTCCACGTGGGGGGCCCCCAGAGTCCGACGGGGTCCATAAGGAGTCCCCAGACTGCAGGGCTGCCGGGTCAGGCCACCGGGGACGCAAGTCTGAGGAACCGGCCTAGGGTTAGGGTTAGGCCGACGGGGACTGGCAGGCCCGAGCTGCCCGCGCTGACGTGGCCTCTCCCGCAGGCTGAGTTGAGGGCTTGCGTGTGCAGGATCGTCAGCCTCCCGGTTCCTGCTCCGGGTGGGCGCCGACCGTGGAGGTGGCCCACGCGATGCATGCAGGGGTCTCCCTCTCCGCGGATTCAGCTCGTTTCAAAGAGGAGGCTCTCCTCCTCCGTGGAGATGCAATTGTGGGCTGAAGCTCGGGGCTCCCCCGCCTGGAGAGTTGGGGAAGCAGGCCTCTGCGGACAGAAGCCTGAGCACCCAAGCTGGCCTTCGGGTCCGGTTCCGGCTTAGGGTTCGGGCTAGGGTTAGGGTTAGGGTTAGGACTTAGGGACCAGGCACGTCGGATCGGGCAACACACTCATGGCCTCCCCCAAGGCCTGAGTTGAGGGCGGGACTCAGGAGGCTCCTGGCTCCCTGCGTTTGGGGCCCACAGGGGCCCAGAGAGCGGGCACGGCCTCCAGGGAGCATGCTGGTTTCTAGCCCTGCGAGGGTCGGAGACTGCACCCATGGACAGCGTTGGCTCCTGGCTGGGAGGCTGAGTCCGGCCATCCTCCTGAGGCTGCCCTGCCTGGGAGGAATCGGGTGCCAGGCCTCGGGGGGCCGGGTCCCGAACACGCCACCTAGGGTTAGGGTTGGGTCCTGGGAGAACGGCAGGCCTGAGTTGCCGGTGCCAAGGGAGGCTCCGCGGAGGGCTGAGTTGAGGGCATTGGTCGGGCGGTCCGTCCGGCTGCGGGATTTGGGTGTGGGCGCCCTCCGGAGGTGTGTGGGCCTGTCGGGGGGCATGTAGGTTTCGCCCGCCAGGAGGGTTCTCCACGGGGCCAAAGGGCCCGGTTTCCACGTGGGGGGCCCCCAGAGTCCGACGGGGTCCATAAGGAGTCCCCAGACTGCAGGGCTGCCGGGCCAGGCCGCCGGGGACGCAAGTCTGAGGAACCGGCCTAGGGTTAGGTTTAGGCCGCCGGGGCCTGGCAGGCCCGAGCTGCCCGCGCTGACGTGGCCTCTCCCGCAGGCTGAGTAGAGGGCTTGCGTCTGCAGGATCGGCAGCCTCCCGGTTCCTGGTCCGGGTGGGCGCCGACCGTGGAGGTGGCCCACGCGATGCATGCAGGGGTCTCCCGCTCCGCGGATTCAGCTCGTTTCAAAGAGGAGGCTCTCCTCCTCCGTGGAGATGCAATTGTGGGCTGAAGCTCGGGGCTCCCCCGCCTGGAGAGTTGGGGAAGCAGGCCTCTGCGGACGGAAGCCTGAGCACCCAAGCTGGCCTTCGGGTCCGGTTCCGGCTTAGGGTTCGGGCTAGGGTTAGGGTTATGGTTAGGGCTTAGGGACCAGGCACGTCGGATCGGGCAACACACTCATGGCCTCCCCCAAGGCCTGAGTTGAGGGCGGGATTCAGAAGGCTCCTGGCTCCCTGCGTTTGGGGCCCGCAGGGGCCCAGAGAGCGGGCACGGCCTCCAGGGAGCATGCTGGTTTCTAGCCCTGCGAGGGTCGGAGACTGCACCCATGGACAGCGTTGGCTCCCGGCTGGGAGGCTGAGTCCGGCCATCCTCCTGAGGCTGCCCTGCCTGGGAGGAATCGGGTGCCAGGCCTCGGTGGGCCGGGTCCCGAACACGCCACCTAGGGTTAGGGTTGGGTCCTGGGAGAACGGCAGGCCTGAGTTGCCGGTGCCAAGGGAGGCTCCGCGGAGGGCTGAGTTGAGGGCGTTGGTGGGGCGGTCCGTCCGGCTGCGGGATTTGGGTGTGGGCGCCCTCCGGAGGTGTGTGGGCCTGTCGGGGGGCATGTAGGTTTCGCCCGCCAGGAGGGTTCTCCACGGGGCCAAAGGGCCCGGTTTCCACGTGGGGGGCCCCCAGAGTCCGACGGGGTCCATAAGGAGTCCCCAGACTGCAGGGCTGCCGGGCCAGGCCACCGGGGACGCAAGTCTGAGGAACCGGCCTAGGGTTAGGGTTAGGCCGCCAGGGCCTGGCAGGCCCGAGCTGCCCGCCCTGACGTGGCCTCTCCCGCAGGCTGAGTTGAGGGCTTGCGTCTGCAGGATCGTCAGCCTCCCGGTTCCTGGTCCGGGTGGGCGCCGACCGTGGAGGTGGCCCACGCAATGCATGCAGGGGACTCCCGCTCCGAGGATTCAGCTCGTTTCAAAGAGGAGGCTCTCCTCCTCCGTGGAGATGCAATTGTGGGCTGAAGCTCGGGGCTCCCCCGCCTGGAGAGTTGGGGAAGCAGGCCTCTGCGGACGGAAGCCTGAGCACCCAAGCTGGCCTTCGGGTCCGGTTCCGGCTTAGGGTTCGGGCTAGGGTTAGGGTTAGGGTTAGGACTTAGGGACCAGGCACGTCGGATCGGGCAACACACTCATGGCCTCCCCCAAGGCCTGAGTTGAGGGCGGGACTCAGGAGGCTCCTGGCTCCCTGCGTTTGGGGCCCGCAGGGGCCCAGAGAGCGGGCACGGCCTCCAGGGAGCATGCTGGTTTCTAGCCCTGCGAGGGTCGTAGACTGCACCCATGGACAGCGTTGGCTCCTGGCTGGGAGGCTGAGTCCGGCCATCCTCCTGAGGCTGCCCTGCCTGGGAGGAATCGGGTGCCAGGCCTCGGTGGGCCGGGTCCCGAACACGCCACCTAGGGTTAGGGTTGGGTCCTGGGAGAACGGCAGGCCTGAGGTGCCGGTGCCAAGGGAGGCTCCGCGGAGGGCTGAGTTGAGGGCGTTGGTCGGGCGGTCCGTCCGGCTGCGGGATTTGGGTGTGGGCGCCCTCCGGAGGTGTGTGGGCCTGTCGGGGGGCATGTAGGTTTCGCCCGCCAGGAGGGTTCTCCACGGGGCCAAAGGGCCCGGTTTCCACGTGGGGGGCCCCCAGAGTCCGACGGGGTCCATAAGGAGTCCCCAGACTGCAGGGCTGCCGGGCCAGGCCACCGGGGACGCAAGTCTGAGGAACCGGCCTAGGGTTAGGGTTAGGCCGCCGGGGCCTGGCAGGCCCGAGCTGCCCGCCCTGACGTGGCCTCTCCCGCAGGCTGAGTTGAGGGCTTGCGTGTGCAGGATCGTCAGCCTCCCGGTTCCTGGTCCGGGTGGGCGCCGACCGTGGAGGTGGCCCACGCGATGCATGCAGGGGACTCCCGCTCCGAGGATTCAGCTCGTTTCAAAGAGGAGGCTCTCCTCCTCCGTGGAGATGCAATTGTGGGCTGAAGCTCAGGGCTCTCCCGCCTGGAGAGTTGGGGAAGCAGGCCTCTGCGGACGGAAGCCTGAGCACCCAAGCTGGCCTTCGGGTCCGGTTCCGGCTTAGGGTTCGGGCTAGGGTTAGGGTTAGGGTTAGGACTTAGGGACCAGGCACGTCGGATCGGGCAACACACTCATGGCCTCCCCCAAGGCCTGAGTTGAGGGCGGGATTCAGGAGGATCCTGGCTCCCTGCGTTTGGGGCCCGCAGGGGCCCAGAGAGCGGGCACGGCCTCCAGGGAGCATGCTGGTTTCTAGCCCTGCGAGGGTCGGAGAGTGCACCCAAGGACAGCGTTGGCTCCCAGCTGGGAGGCTGAGTCCGGCCGTCCGCCTGAGGCTGCCCTACCTGGGAGGAATCGGGTGCCAGGCCTCGGGGGTCCGGGTCCCAAACACGCCACCTAGGGTTAGGGTTGGGTCCTGGGAGAACGGCCGGCCTGAGGTCCCGGTGCCAAGGGAGGCTCCGCGGAGGGCTGAGTTGAGGGCGTTGGTGGGGCGGTCCGTCCGGCTGCGGGATTTGGGTGTGGGCGCCCTCCGGAGGTGTGTGGGCCTGTCGGGGGGCATGTAGGTTTCGCCCGTCAGGAGGGTTCTCCACGGGGCCAAAGGGCCCGGTTTCCACGTGGGGGGCCCCCAGAGTCCGACGGGGTCCATAAGGAGTCCCCAGACTGCAGGGCTGCCGGGCCAGGCCACCGGGGACGCAAGTCTGAGGAACCGGCCTAGGGTTAGGGTTAGGCCGCCGGGGCCTGGCAGGCCCGAGCTGCCCGCCCTGACGTGGCCTCTCCCGCAGGCTGAGTTGAGGGCTTGCGTCTGCAGGATCGTCAGCCTCCCGGTTCCTGGTCCGGGTGGGCGCCGACCGTGGAGGTGGCCCACGCGATGCATGCAGGGGTCTCCCGCTCCATGGATTCAGCTCGTTTCAAAGAGGAGGCTCTCCTCCTCCGTGGAGATTCAATTGTGGGCTGAAGCTCGGGGCTCCCCCGCCTGGAGAGTTGGGGAAGCAGGCCTCTGCGAACAGAAGCCTGAGCACCCAAGCTGGCCTTCGGGTCCGGTTCCGGCTTAGGGTTCGGGCTAGGGTTAGGGTTAGGGTTAGGGCTTAGGGACCAGGCACGTCGGATCGGGCAACACACTCATGGCCTCCCCCAAGGCCTGAGTTGAGGGCGGGATTCAGGAGGCTCTTGGCTCCCTGCGTTTGGGGCCCGCAGGGGCCCAGAGAGCGGGCACGGCCTCCAGGGAGCATGCTGGTTTCTAGCCCTGCGAGGGTCGGAGACTGCACCCATGGACAGCGTTGGCTCCTGGCTGGGAGGCTGAGTCCGGCCATCCTCCTGAGGCTGCCCTGCCTGGGAGGAATCGGGTGCCAGGCCTCGGGGGGCCGGGTCCCAAACACGCCACCTAGGGTTAGGGTTGGGTCCTGGGAGAACGGCAGGCTTGAGGTGCCGGTGCCAAGGGAGGTTCCGCGGAGGCCTGAGTTGAGGGCGTTGGTCGGGCGGTCCGTCCGGCTGCGGGATTTGGGTGTGGGCGCCCTCCGGAGGTGTGTGGGCCTGTCGGGGGGCATGTAGGTTTCTCCCGCCAGGAGGGTTCTCCACGGGGCCAAAGGGCCCGGTTTCCACGTGGGGGGACCCCAGAGTCCGACGGGGTCCATAAGGAGTCCCCAGACTGCAGGGCTGCCGGGCCAGGCCACCGGGGACACAAGTCTGAGGAACCGGCCTAGGGTTAGGGTTAGGCCGCCGGGGCCTGGCAGGCCCGAGCTGCCCGCGCTGACGTGGCCTCTCCCGCAGGCTGAGTTGAGGGCTTGCGTGTGCAGGATCGTCAGCCTCCCGGTTCCTGGTCCGGGTGGGCGCCGACCGTGGAGGTGGCCCACGCGATGCATGCAGGGGTCTCCCGCTCCGCGGATTCAGCTCGTTTCAAAGAGGAGGCTCTCCTCCTCCGTGGAGATGCAATTGTGGGCTGAAGCTCGGGGCTCCCCCGCCTGGAGAGTTGGGGAAGCAGGCCTCTGCGGACAGAAGCCTGAGCACCCAAGCTGGCCTACGGGTCCGGTTCCCGCTTAGGGTTCGGGCTAGGGTTAGGGTTAGGGTTAGGACTTAGGGACCAGGCACGTCGGATCGGGCAACACACTCATGGCCTCCCCCAAGGCCTGAGTTGAGGGCGGGACTCAGGAGGCTCCTGGCTCCCTGCGTTTGGGGCCCGCAGGGGCCCAGAGAGCGGGCACGGCCTCCAGGGAGCATGCTGGTTTCTAGCCCTGCGAGGGTCGGAGACTGCACCCAAGGACAGCGTTGGCTCCCGGCTGGGTGGCTAAGTCGGGCCGTCCGCCTGAGGCTGCCCTGCCTGGGAGGAATCGGGTGCCAGGCCTCGGGGGGCCGGGTCCCGAACACGCCACCTAGGGTTAGGGTTGGGTCCTGGGAGAACGGCAGGCCTGAGGTGCCGGTGCCAAGGGAGGCTCCGCGGAGGGCTGAGTTGAGGGCGTTGGTCGGGCGGTCCGTCCGGCTGCGGGATTTGGGTGTGGGCGCCCTCCGGAGGTGTGTGGGCCTGTCGGGGGGCATGTAGGTTTCGCCCGCCAGGAGGGTTCTCCACGGGGCCAAAGGGCCCGGTTTCCACGTGGGGGGCCCCCAGAGTCCGACGGGGTCCATAAGGAGTCCCCAGACTGCAGGGCTGCCGGGCCAGGCCACCGGGGACGCAAGTCTGAGGAACCGGCCTAGGGTTAGGTTTAGGCCGCCGGGGCCTGGCAGGCCCGAGCTGCCCGCGCTGACGTGGCCTCTCCCGCAGGCTGAGTAGAGGGCTTGGGTCTGCAGGATCGGCAGCCTCCCGGTTCCTGGTCCGGGTGGGCGCCGACCGTGGAGGTGGCCCACGCGATGCATGCAGGGGTCTCCCGCTCCGCGGATTCAGCTCGTTTCAAAGAGGAGGCTCTCCTCCGTGGAGATGCAATTGTGGGCTGAAGCTCGGGGCTCCCCCGCCTGGAGAGTTGGGGAAGCAGGCCTCTGCGGACGGAAGCCTGAGCACCCAAGCTGGCCTTCGGGTCCGGTTCCGGCTTAGGGTTCGGGCTAGGGTTAGGGTTAGGGTTAGGAATTAGGGACCAGTCACGTTCGGATCGGGCAACACACTCATGGCCTCCCCCAAGGCCTGAGTTGAGGGCGGGACTCAGGAGGCTCCTGGCTCCCTGCGTTTGGGGCCCGCAGGGGCCCAGAGAGCGGGCACGGCCTCCAGGGAGCATGCTGGTTTCTAGCCCTGCGAGGGTCGTAGACTGCACCCATGGACAGCGTTGGCTCCTGGCTGGGAGGCTGAGTCCGGCCATCCTCCTGAGGCTGCCCTGCCTGGGAGGAATCGGGTGCCAGGCCTCGGTGGGCCGGGTCCCGAACACGCCACCTAGGGTTAGGGTTGGGTCCTGGGAGAACGGCAGGCCTGAGGTGCCGGTGCCAAGGGAGGCTCCGCGGAGGGCTGAGTTGAGGGCGTTGGTCGGGCGGTCCGTCCGGCTGCGGGATTTGGGTGTGGGCGCCCTCCGGAGGTGTGTGGGCCTGTCGGGGGGCATGTAGGTTTCGCCCGCCAGGAGGGTTCTCCACGGGGCCAAAGGGCCCGGTTTCCACGTGGGGGGCCCCCAGAGTCCGACGGGGTCCATAAGGAGTCCCCAGACTGCAGGGCTGCCGGGCCAGGCCACCGGGGACGCAAGTCTGAGGAACCGGCCTAGGGTTAGGGTTAGGCCGACGGGGACTGGCAGGCCCGAGCTGCCCGCGCTGACGTGGCCTCTCCCGCAGGCTGAGTTGAGGGCTTGCGTGTGCAGGATCGTCAGCCTCCCGGTTCCTGGTCCGGGTGGGCGCCGACCGTGGAGGTGGCCCACGCGATGCATGCAGGGGTCTCCCGCTCCGCGGATTCAGCTCGTTTCAAAGAGGAGGCTCTCCTCCTCCGTGGAGATGCAATTGTGGGCTGAAGCTCGGGGCTCCCCCGCCTGGAGAGTTGGGGAAGCAGGCCTCTGCGGACAGAAGCCTGAGCACCCAAGCTGGCCTTCGGGTCCGGTTCTGGCTTAGGGTTCGGGCTAGGGTTAGGGTTAGGGTTAGGACTTAGGGACCAGGCACGTCGGATCGGGCAACACACTCATGGCCTCCCCCAAGGCCTGAGTTGAGGGCGGGACTCAGGAGGCTCCTGGCTCCCTGCGTTTGGGGCCCGCAGGGGCCCAGAGAGCGGGCACGGCCTCCAGGGAGCATGCTGGTTTCTAGCCCTGCGAGGGTCGGAGACTGCACCCAAGGACAGCGTTGGCTCCCGGCTCGGAGGCTGAGTCCGGCCATCCTCCTGAGGCTGCCCTGCCTGGGAGGAATCGGGTGCCAGGCCTCGGTGGGCCGGGTCCCGAACACGCCACCTAGGGTTAGGGTTGGGTCCTGGGAGAACGGCAGGCCTGAGGTGCCGGTGCCAAGGGAGGCTCCGCGGAGGGCTGAGTTGAGGGCGTTGGTCGGGCGGTCCGTCCGGCTGCGGGATTTGGGTGTGGGCGCCCTCCGGAGGTGTGTGGGCCTGTCGGGGGGCATGTAGGTTTCGCCCGCCAGGAGGGTTCTCCACGGGGCCAAAGGGCCCGGTTTCCACGTGGGGGGCCCCCAGAGTCCGACGGGGTCCATAAGGAGTCCCCAGACTGCAGGGCTGCCGGGCCAGGCCACCGGGGACGCAAGTCTGAGGAACCGGCCTAGGGTTAGGTTTAGGCCGCCGGGGCCTGGCAGGCCCGAGCTGCCCGCGCTGACGTGGCCTCTCCCGCAGGCTGAGTAGAGGGCTTGCGTCTGCAGGATCGGCAGCCTCCCGGTTCCTGGTCCGGGTGGGCGCCGACCGTGGAGGTGGCCCACGCGATGCATGCAGGGGTCTCCCGCTCCGCGGATTCAGCTCGTTTCAAAGAGGAGGCTCTCCTCCGTGGAGATGCAATTGTGGGCTGAAGCTCGGGGCTCCCCCGCCTGGAGAGTTGGGGAAGCAGGCCTCTGCGGACGGAAGCCTGAGCACCCAAGCTGGCCTTCGGGTCCGGTTCCGGCTTAGGGTTCGGGCTAGGGTTAGGGTTAGGGTTAGGAATTAGGGACCAGTCACGTCGGATCGGGCAACACACTCATGGCCTCCCCCAAGGCCTGAGTTGAGGGCGGGACTCAAGAGGCTCCTGGCTCCCTGCGTTTGGGGCCCGCAGGGGCCCAGAGAGCGGGCACGGCCTCCAGGGAGCATGCTGGTTTCTAGCCCTGCGAGGGTCGGAGACTGCACCCATGGACAGCGTTGGCTCCCGGCTGGGAGGCTGAGTCCGGCCATCCTCCTGAGGCTGCCCTGCCTGGGAGGAATCGGGTGCCAGGCCTCGGTGGGCCGGGTCCCGAACACGCCACCTAGGGTTAGGGTTGGGTCCTGGGAGAACGGCAGGCCTGAGGTGCCGGTGCCAAGGGAGGCTCCGCGGAGGGCTGAGTTGAGGGCGTTGGTCGGGCGGTCCGTCCGGCTGCGGGATTTGGGTGTGGGCGCCCTCCGGAGGTGTGTGGGCCTGTCGGGGGGCATGTAGGTTTCGCCCGCCAGGAGGGTTCTCCACGGGGCCAAAGGGCCCGGTTTCCACGTGGGGGGCCCCCAGAGTCCGACGGGGTCCATAAGGAGTCCCCAGACTGCAGGGCTGCCGGGCCAGGCCACTGGGGACGCAAGTCTGAGGAACCGGCCTAGGGTTAGGGTTAGGCCGACGGGGACTGGCAGGCCCGAGCTGCCCGCGCTGACGTGGCCTCTCCCGCAGGCTGAGTTGAGGGCTTGCGTGTGCAGGATCGTCAGCCTCCCGGTTCCTGGTCCGGGTGGGCGCCGACCGTGGAGGTGGCCCACGCGATGCATGCAGGGGTCTCCCGCTCCGCGGATTCAGCTCGTTTCAAAGAGGAGGCTCTCCTCCTCCGTGGAGATGCAATTGTGGGCTGAAGCTCGGGGCTCCCCCGCCTGGAGAGTTGGGGAAGCAGGACTCTGCGGACAGAAGCCTGAGCACCCAAGCTGGCCTTCGGGTCCGGTTCCGGCTTCGGGTTCGGGCTAGGGTTAGGGTTAGGGTTAGGACTTAGGGACCAGGCACGTCGGATCGGGCAACACACTCATGGCCTCCCCCAAGGCCTGAGTTGAGGGCGGGACTCAGGAGGCTCCTGGCTCCCTGCGTTTGGGGCCCGCAGGGGCCCAGAGAGCGGGCACGGCCTCCAGGGAGCATGCTGGTTTCTAGCCCTGCGAGGGTCGGAGACTGCACCCTAGGACAGCGTTGGCTCCCGGCTGGGAGGCTGAGTCCGGCCGTCCGCCTGAGGCTGCCCTGCCTGGGAGGAATCGGGTGCCAGGCCTCGGTGGGCCGGGTCCCGAACACGCCACCTAGGGTTAGGGTTGGGTCCTGGGAGAACGGCAGGCCTGAGGTGCCGGTGCCAAGGGAGGCTCCGCGGAGGGCTGAGTTGAGGGCGTTGGTCGGGCGGTCCGTCCGGCTGCGGGATTTGGGTGTGGGCGCCCTCCGGAGGTGTGTGGGCCTGTCGGGGGGCATGTAGGTTTTGCCCGCCAGGAGGGTTCTCCACGGGGCCAAAGGGCCCGGTTTCCACGTGGGGGGCCCCCAGAGTCCGACGGGGTCCATAAGGAGTCCCCAGACTGCAGGGCTGCCGGGCCAGGCCACCGGGGACGCAAGTCTGAGGAACCGGCCTAGGGTTAGGGTTAGGCCGCCGGGGCCTGGCAGGCCCGAGCTGCCCGCCCTGACGTGGCCTCTCCCGCAGGCTGAGTTGAGGGCTTGCGTGTGCAGGATCGTCAGCCTCCCGGTTCCTGGTCCGGGTGGGCGCCGACCGTGGAGGTGGCCCACGCGATGCATGCAGGGGACTCCCGCTCCGAGGATTCAGCTCGTTTCAAAGAGGAGGCTCTCCTCCTCCGTGGAGATGCAATTGTGGGCTGAAGCTCGGGGCTCCCACGCCTGGAGAGTTGGGGAAGCAGGCCTCTGCGGACGGAAGCCTGAGCACCCAAGCTGGCCTTCGGGTCCGGTTCCGGCTTAGGGTTCGGGCTAGGGTTAGGGTTAGGGTTAGGAATTAGGGACCAGTCACGTCGGATCGGGCAACACACTCATGGCCTCCCCCAAGGCCTGAGTTGAGGGCGGGACTCAAGAGGCTCCTGGCTCCCTGCGTTTGGGGCCCGCAGGGGCCCAGAGAGCGGGCACGGCCTCCAGGGAGCATGCTGGTTTCTAGCCCTGCGAGGGTCGGAGACTGCACCCATGGACAGCGTTGGCTCCCGGCTGGGAGGCTGAGTCCGGCCATCCTCCTGAGGCTGCCCTGCCTGGGAGGAATCGGGTGCCAGGCCTCGGTGGGCCGGGTCCCGAACACGCCACCTAGGGTTAGGGTTGGGTCCTGGGAGAACGGCAGGCCTGAGGTGCCGGTGCCAAGGGAGGCTCCGCGGAGGGCTGAGTTGAGGGCGTTGGTGGGGCGGTCCGTCCGGCTGCGGGATTTGGGTGTGGGCGCCCTCCGGAGGTGTGTGGGCCTGTCGGGGGGCATGTAGGTTTCGCCCGCCAGGAGGGTTCTCCACGGGGCCAAAGGGCCCGGTTTCCACGTGGGGGGCCCCCAGAGTCCGACGGGGTCCATAAGGAGTCCCCAGACTACAGGGCTGCCGGGCCAGGCCACTGGGGACGCAAGTCTGAGGAACCGGCCTCGGGTTAGGGTTAGGCCGACGGGGACTGGCAGGCCCGAGCTGCCCGCGCTGACGTGGCCTCTCCCGCAGGCTGAGTTGAGGGCTTGCGTGTGCAGGATCGTCAGCCTCCCGGTTCCTGGTCCGGGTGGGCGCCGACCGTGGAGGTGGCCCACGCGATGCATGCAGGGGTCTCCCGCTCCGCGGATTCAGCTCGTTTCAAAGAGGAGGCTCTCCTCCTCCGTGGAGATGCAATTGTGGGCTGAAGCTCGGGGCTCCCCCGCCTGGAGAGTTGGGGAAGCAGGACTCTGCGGACAGAAGCCTGAGCACCCAAGCTGGCATTCGGGTCCGGTTCCGGCTTAGGGTTCGGGCTAGGGTTAGGGTTAGGGTTAGGACTTAGGGACCAGGCACGTCGGATCGGGCAACACACTCATGGCCTCCCCCAAGGCCTGAGTTGAGGGCGGGACTCAGGAGGCTCCTGGCTCCCTGCGTTTGGGGCCCGCAGGGGCCCAGAGAGCGGGCACGGCCTCCAGGGAGCATGCTGGTTTCTAGCCCTGCGAGGGTCGGAGACTGCACCCTAGGACAGCGTTGGCTCCCGGCTGGGAGGTTGAGTCCGGCCGTCCGCCTGAGGCTGCCCTGCCTGGGAGGAATCGGGTGCCAGGCCTCGGTGGGCCGGGTCCCGAACACGCCACCTAGGGTTAGGGTTGGGTCCTGGGAGAACGGCAGGCCTGAGGTGCCGGTGCCAAGGGAGGCTCCGCGGAGGGCTGAGTTGAGGGCGTTGGTCGGGCGGTCCGTCCGGCTGCGGGATTTGGGTGTGGGCGCCCTCCGGAGGTGTGTGGGCCTGTCGGGGGGCATGTAGGTTTTGCCCGCCAGGAGGGTTCTCCACGGGGCCAAAGGGCCCGGTTTCCACGTGGGGGGCCCCCAGAGTCCGACGGGGTCCATAAGGAGTCCCCAGACTGCAGGGCTGCCGGGCCAGGCCACCGGGGACGCAAGTCTGAGGAACCGGCCTAGGGTTAGGGTTAGGCCGCCGGGGCCTGGCAGGCCCGAGCTGCCCGCCCTGACGTGGCCTCTCCCGCAGGCTGAGTTGAGGGCTTGCGTGTGCAGGATCGTCAGCCTCCCGGTTCCTGGTCCGGGTGGGCGCCGACCGTGGAGGTGGCCCACGCGATGCATGCAGGGGACTCCCGCTCCGAGGATTCAGCTCGTTTCAAAGAGGAGGCTCTCCTCCTCCGTGGAGATGCAATTGTGGGCTGAAGCTCGGGGCTCCCACGCCTGGAGAGTTGGGGAAGCAGGCCTCTGCGGACGGAAGCCTGAGCACCCAAGCTGGCCTTCGGGTCCGGTTCCGGCTTAGGGTTCGGGCTAGGGTTAGGGTTAGGGTTAGGACTTAGGGACCAGGCACGTCGGATCGGGCAACACACTCATGGCCTTCCCCAAGGCCTGAGTTGAGGGCGGGACTCAGGAGGCTCCTGGCTCCCTGCGTTTGGGGCCCGCAGGGGCCCAGAGAGCGGGCACGGCCTCCAGGGAGCATGCTGGTTTCTAGCCCTGCGAGGGTCGGAGACTGCACCCATGGACAGCGTTGGCTCCTGGCTGGGAGGCTGAGTCCGGCCATCCTCCTGAGGCTGCCCTGCCTGGGAGGAATCGGGTGCCAGGCCTCGGGGGGCCGGGTCCCGAACACGCCACCTAGGGTTAGGGTTGGGTCCTGGGAGAACGGCAGGCCTGAGGTGCCGGTGCCAAGGGAGGCTCCGCGGAGGGCTGAGTTGAGGGCGTTGGTCGGGCGGTCCGTCCGGCTGCGGGATTTGGGTGTGGGCGCCCTCCGGAGGTGTGTGGGCCTGTCGGGGGGCATGTAGGTTTCGCCCGCCAGGAGGGTTCTCCACGGGGCCAAAGGGCCCGGTTTCCACGTGGGGGGCCCCCAGAGTCCGACGGGGTCCATAAGGAGTCCCCAGACTGCAGGGCTGCCGGGCCAGGCCACCGGGGACGCAAGTCTGAGGAACCGGCCTAGGGTTAGGTTTAGGCCGCCGGGGCCTGGCAGGCCCGAGCTGCCCGCGCTGACGTGGCCTCTCCCGCAGGCTGAGTAGAGGGCTTGCGTCTGCAGGATCGTCAGCCTCCCGGTTCCTGGTCCGGGTGGGCGCCGACCGTGGAGGTGGCCCACGCGATGCATGCAGGGGTCTCCCGCTCCGCGGATTCAGCTCGTTTCAAAGAGGAGGCTCTCCTCCGTGGAGATGCAATTGTGGGCTGAAGCTCGGGGCTCCCCCGCCTGGAGAGTTGGGGAAGCAGGCCTCTGCGGACGGAAGCCTGAGCACCCAAGCTGGCCTTCGGGTCCGGTTCCAGCTTAGGGTTCGGGCTAGGGTTAGGGTTAGGTTAGGGTTAGGAATTAGGGACCAGTCACGTCGGATCGGGCAACACACTCATGGCCTCCCCCAAGGCCTGAGTTGACGGCGGAACTCAAGAGGCTCCTGGCTCCCTGCGTTTGGGGCCCGCAGGGGCCCAGAGAGCGGGCACGGCCTCCAGGGAGCATGCTGGTTTCTAGCCCTGCGAGGGTCGGAGACTGCACCCATGGACAGCGTTGGCTCCCGGCTGGGAGGCTGAGTCCGGCCATCCTCCTGAGGCTGCCCTGCCTGGGAGGAATCGGGTGCCAGGCCTCGGTGGGCCGGGTCCCGAACACGCCACCTAGGGTTAGGGTTGGGTCCTGGGAGAACGGCAGGCCTGAGGTGCCGGTGCCAAGGGAGGCTCCGCGGAGGGCTGAGTTGAGGGCGTTGGTGGGGCGGTCCGTCCGGCTGCGGGATTTGGGTGTGGGCGCCCTCCGGAGGTGTGTGGGCCTGTCGGGGGGCATGTAGGTTTCGCCCGCCAGGAGGGTTCTCCACGGGGCCAAAGGGCCCGGTTTCCACGTGGGGGGCCCCCAGAGCCCGACGGGGTCCATAAGGAGTCCCCAGACTGCAGGGCTGCCGGGCCAGGCCACCGGGGACGCAAGTCTGAGGAACCGGCCTAGGGTTAGGGTTAGGCCGACGGGGACTGGCAGGCCCGAGCTGCCCGCGCTGACGTGGCCTCTCCCGCAGGCTGAGTTGAGGGCTTGCGTGTGCAGGATCGTCAGCCTCCCGGTTCCTGCTCCGGGTGGGCGCCGACCGTGGAGGTGGCCCACGCGATGCATGCAGGGGTCTCCCTCTCCGCGGATTCAGCTCGTTTCAAAGAGGAGGCTCTCCTCCTCCGTGGAGATGCAATTGTGGGCTGAAGCTCGGGGCTCCCCCGCCTGGAGAGTTGGGGAAGCAGGCCTCTGCGGACAGAAGCCTGAGCACCCAAGCTGGCCTTCGGGTCCGGTTCCGGCTTAGGGTTCGGGCTAGGGTTAGGGTTAGGGTTAGGACTTAGGGACCAGGCACGTCGGATCGGGCAACACACTCATGGCCTCCCCCAAGGCCTGAGTTGAGGGCGGGACTCAGGAGGCTCCTGGCTCCCTGCGT
The DNA here is from genome assembly GCF_963455335.1 of Martes martes. Taxonomy (NCBI): domain Eukaryota; kingdom Metazoa; phylum Chordata; class Mammalia; order Carnivora; family Mustelidae; genus Martes; species Martes martes. The sequence continues at coordinate 311,505 of NW_027666375.1, read as the reverse complement.
TTGGGGCCCACAGGGGCCCAGAGAGCGGGCACGGCCTCCAGGGAGCATGCTGGTTTCTAGCCCTGCGAGGGTCGGAGACTGCACCCATGGACAGCGTTGGCTCCTGGCTGGGAGGCTGAGTCCGGCCATCCTCCTGAGGCTGCCCTGCCTGGGAGGAATCGGGTGCCAGGCCTCGGGGGGCCGGGTCCCGAACACGCCACCTAGGGTTAGGGTTGGGTCCTGGGAGAACGGCAGGCCTGAGTTGCCGGTGCCAAGGGAGGCTCCGCGGAGGGCTGAGTTGAGGGCATTGGTCGGGCGGTCCGTCCGGCTGCGGGATTTGGGTGTGGGCGCCCTCCGGAGGTGTGTGGGCCTGTCGGGGGGCATGTAGGTTTCGCCCGCCAGGAGGGTTCTCCACGGGGCCAAAGGGCCCGGTTTCCACGTGGGGGGCCCCCAGAGTCCGACGGGGTCCATAAGGAGTCCCCAGACTGCAGGGCTGCCGGGCCAGGCCGCCGGGGACGCAAGTCTGAGGAACCGGCCTAGGGTTAGGTTTAGGCCGCCGGGGCCTGGCAGGCCCGAGCTGCCCGCGCTGACGTGGCCTCTCCCGCAGGCTGAGTAGAGGGCTTGCGTCTGCAGGATCGGCAGCCTCCCGGTTCCTGGTCCGGGTGGGCGCCGACCGTGGAGGTGGCCCACGCGATGCATGCAGGGGTCTCCCGCTCCGCGGATTCAGCTCGTTTCAAAGAGGAGGCTCTCCTCCTCCGTGGAGATGCAATTGTGGGCTGAAGCTCGGGGCTCCCCCGCCTGGAGAGTTGGGGAAGCAGGCCTCTGCGGACGGAAGCCTGAGCACCCAAGCTGGCCTTCGGGTCCGGTTCCGGCTTAGGGTTCGGGCTAGGGTTAGGGTTATGGTTAGGGCTTAGGGACCAGGCACGTCGGATCGGGCAACACACTCATGGCCTCCCCCAAGGCCTGAGTTGAGGGCGGGATTCAGAAGGCTCCTGGCTCCCTGCGTTTGGGGCCCGCAGGGGCCCAGAGAGCGGGCACGGCCTCCAGGGAGCATGCTGGTTTCTAGCCCTGCGAGGGTCGGAGACTGCACCCATGGACAGCGTTGGCTCCCGGCTGGGAGGCTGAGTCCGGCCATCCTCCTGAGGCTGCCCTGCCTGGGAGGAATCGGGTGCCAGGCCTCGGTGGGCCGGGTCCCGAACACGCCACCTAGGGTTAGGGTTGGGTCCTGGGAGAACGGCAGGCCTGAGTTGCCGGTGCCAAGGGAGGCTCCGCGGAGGGCTGAGTTGAGGGCGTTGGTGGGGCGGTCCGTCCGGCTGCGGGATTTGGGTGTGGGCGCCCTCCGGAGGTGTGTGGGCCTGTCGGGGGGCATGTAGGTTTCGCCCGCCAGGAGGGTTCTCCACGGGGCCAAAGGGCCCGGTTTCCACGTGGGGGGCCCCCAGAGTCCGACGGGGTCCATAAGGAGTCCCCAGACTGCAGGGCTGCCGGGCCAGGCCACCGGGGACGCAAGTCTGAGGAACCGGCCTAGGGTTAGGGTTAGGCCGCCAGGGCCTGGCAGGCCCGAGCTGCCCGCCCTGACGTGGCCTCTCCCGCAGGCTGAGTTGAGGGCTTGCGTCTGCAGGATCGTCAGCCTCCCGGTTCCTGGTCCGGGTGGGCGCCGACCGTGGAGGTGGCCCACGCAATGCATGCAGGGGACTCCCGCTCCGAGGATTCAGCTCGTTTCAAAGAGGAGGCTCTCCTCCTCCGTGGAGATGCAATTGTGGGCTGAAGCTCGGGGCTCCCCCGCCTGGAGAGTTGGGGAAGCAGGCCTCTGCGGACGGAAGCCTGAGCACCCAAGCTGGCCTTCGGGTCCGGTTCCGGCTTAGGGTTCGGGCTAGGGTTAGGGTTAGGGTTAGGACTTAGGGACCAGGCACGTCGGATCGGGCAACACACTCATGGCCTCCCCCAAGGCCTGAGTTGAGGGCGGGACTCAGGAGGCTCCTGGCTCCCTGCGTTTGGGGCCCGCAGGGGCCCAGAGAGCGGGCACGGCCTCCAGGGAGCATGCTGGTTTCTAGCCCTGCGAGGGTCGTAGACTGCACCCATGGACAGCGTTGGCTCCTGGCTGGGAGGCTGAGTCCGGCCATCCTCCTGAGGCTGCCCTGCCTGGGAGGAATCGGGTGCCAGGCCTCGGGGGGCCGGGTCCCGAACACGCCACCTAGGGTTAGGGTTGGGTCCTGGGAGAACGGCAGGCCTGAGGTGCCGGTGCCAAGGGAGGCTCCGCGGAGGGCTGAGTTGAGGGCGTTGGTGGGGCGGTCCGTCCGGCTGCGGGATTTGGGTGTGGGCGCCCTCCGGAGGTGTGTGGGCCTGTCGGGGGGCATGTAGGTTTCGCCCGCCAGGAGGGTTCTCCACGGGGCCAAAGGGCCCGGTTTCCACGTGGGGGGCCCCCAGAGTCCGACGGGGTCCATAAGGAGTCCCCAGACTGCAGGGCTGCCGGGCCAGGCCACTGGGGACGCAAGTCTGAGGAACCGGCCTAGGGTTAGGGTTAGGCCGACGGGGACTGGCAGGCCCGAGCTGCCCGCGCTGACGTGGCCTCTCCCGCAGGCTGAGTTGAGGGCTTGCGTGTGCAGGATCGTCAGCCTCCCGGTTCCTGGTCCGGGTGGGCGCCGACCGTGGAGGTGGCCCACGCGATGCATGCAGGGGTCTCCCGCTCCGCGGATTCAGCTCGTTTCAAAGAGGAGGCTCTCCTCCTCCGTGGAGATGCAATTGTGGGCTGAAGCTCGGGGCTCCCCCGCCTGGAGAGTTGGGGAAGCAGGCCTCTGCGGACAGAAGCCTGAGCACCCAAGCTGGCCTTCGGGTCCGGTTCCGGCTTAGGGTTCGGGCTAGGGTTAGGGTTAGGGTTAGGACTTAGGGACCAGGCACGTCGGATCGGGCAACACACTCATGGCCTCCCCCAATCCTGAGTTGAGGGCGGGACTCAGGAGGCTCCTGGCTCCCTGCGTTTGGGGCCCGCAGGGGCCCAGAGAGCGGGCACGGCCTCCAGGGAGCATGCTGGTTTCTAGCCCTGCGAGGGTCGGAGACTGCACCCATGGACAGCGTTGGCTCCTGGCTGGGAGGCTGAGTCCGGCCATCCTCCTGAGGCTGCCCTGCCTGGGAGGAATCGGGTGCCAGGCCTCGGGGGGCCGGGTCCCGAACACGCCACCTAGGGTTAGGGTTGGGTCCTGGGAGAACGGCAGGCCTGAGTTGCCGGTGCCAAGGGAGGCTCCGCGGAGGGCTGAGTTGAGGGCGTTGGTCGGGCGGTCCGTCCGGCTGCGGGATTTGGGTGTGGGCGCCCTCCGGAGGTGTGTGGGCCTGTCGGGGGGCATGTAGGTTTCGCCCGCCAGGAGGGTTCTCCACGGGGCCAAAGGGCCCGGTTTCCACGTGGGGGGCCCCCAGAGTCCGACGGGGTCCATAAGGAGTCCCCAGACTGCAGGGCTGCCGGGCCAGGCCACCGGGGACGCAAGTCTGAGGAACCGGCCTAGGGTTAGGGTTAGGCCGACGGGGACTGGCAGGCCCGAGCTGCCCGCGCTGACGTGGCCTCTCCCGCAGGCTGAGTTGAGGGCTTGCGTGTGCAGGATCGTCAGCCTCCCGGTTCCTGGTCCGGGTGGGCGCCGACCGTGGAGGTGGCCCACGCGATGCATGCAGGGGTCTCCCGCTCCGCGGATTCAGCTCGTTTCAAAGAGGAGGCTCTCCTCCTCCGTGGAGATGCAATTGTGGGCTGAAGCTCGGGGCTCCCCCGCCTGGAGAGTTGGGGAAGCAGGCCTCTGCGGACAGAAGCCTGAGCACCCAAGCTGGCCTTCGGGTCCGGTTCTGGCTTAGGGTTCGGGCTAGGGTTAGGGTTAGGGTTAGGACTTAGGGACCAGGCACGTCGGATCGGGCAACACACTCATGGCCTCCCCCAAGGCCTGAGTTGAGGGCGGGACTCAGTAGGCTCCTGGCTCCCTGCGTTTGGGGCCCGCAGGGGCCCAGAGAGCGGGCATGGCCTCCAGGGAGCATGCTGGTTTCTAGCCCTGCGAGGGTCGGAGACTGCACCCTAGGACAGCGTTGGCTCCCGGCTGGGAGGCTGAGTCCGGCCGTCCGCCTGAGGCTGCCCTGCCTGGGAGGAATCGGGTGCCAGGCCTCGGGGGGCCGGGTCCCGAACACGCCACCTAGGGTTAGGGTTGGGTCCTGGGAGAACGGCAGGCCTGAGGTGCCGGTGCCAAGGGAGGCTCCGCGGAGGGCTGAGTTGAGGGCGTTGGTCGGGCGGTCCGTCCGGCTGCGGGGTTTGGGTGTGGGCGCCCTCCGGAGGTGTGTGGGCCTGTCGGGGGGCATGTAGGTTTTGCCCGCCAGGAGGGTTCTCCACGGGGCCAAAGGGCCCGGTTTCCACGTGGGGGGCCCCCAGAGTCCGACGGGGTCCATAAGGAGTCCCCAGACTGCAGGGCTGCCGGGCCAGGCCACCGGGGACGCAAGTCTGAGGAACCGGCCTAGGGTTAGGGTTAGGCCGCCGGGGCCTGGCAGGCCCGAGCTGCCCGCGCTGACGTGGCCTCTCCCGCAGGCTGAGTTGAGGGCTTGCGTGTGCAGGATCGTCAGCCTCCCGGTTCCTGGTCCGGGTGGGCGCCGACCGTGGAGGTGGCCCACGCGATGCATGCAAGGGTCTCCCGCTCCGCGGATTCAGCTCGTTTCAAAGAGGAGGCTCTCCTCCTCCGTGGAGATTCAATTGTGGGCTGAAGCTAGGGGCTCCCCCGCCTGGAGAGTTGGGGAAGCAGGCCTCTGCGGACGGAAGCCTGAGCACCCAAGCTGGCCTTCGGGTCCGGTTCCGGCTTAGGGTTCGGGCTAGGGTTAGGGTTAGGGTTAGGACTTAGGGACCAGGCACGTCGGATCGGGCAACACACTCATGGCCTCCCCCAAGGCCTGAGTTGAGGGCGGGACTCAGGAGGCTCCTGGCTCCCTGCGTTTGGGGCCCGCAGGGGCCCAGAGAGCGGGCACGGCCTCCAGGGAGCATGCTGGTTTCTAGCCCTGCGAGGGTCGGAGACTGCACCCAAGGACAGCGTTGGCTCCCGGCTCGGAGGCTGAGTCCGGCCATCCTCCTGAGGCTGCCCTGCCTGGGAGGAATCGGGTGCCAGGCCTCGGTGGGACGGGTCCCGAACACGCCACCTAGGGTTAGGGTTGGGTCCTGGGAGAACGGCAGGCCTGAGTTGCCGGTGCCAAGGGAGGCTCCGCGGAGGGCTGAGTTGAGGTCATTGGTGGGGCGGTCCGTCCGGCTGCGGGATTTGGGTGTGGGCGCCCTCCGGAGGTGTGTGGGCCTGTCGGGGGGCATGTAGGTTTCGCCCGCCAGGAGGGTTCTCCACGGGGCCAAAGGGCCCGGTTTCCACGTGGGGGGCCCCCAGAGTCCGACGGGGTCCATAAGGAGTCCCCAGACTGCAGGGCTGCCGGGCCAGGCCACCGGGGACGCAAGTCTGAGGAACCGGCCTAGGGTTAGGGTTAGGCCGCCGGGGCCTGGCAGGTCCGAGCTGCCCGCCCTGACGTGGCCTCTCCCGCAGGCTGAGTTGAGGGCTTGCGTGTGCAGGATCGGCAGCCTCCCGGTTCCTGGTCCGGGTGGGCGCCGACAGTGGAGGTGGCCCGCGCGATGCATGCAGGGGACTCCCGCTCCGAGGATTCAGCTCGTTTCAAAGAGGAGGCTCTCCTCCTCCGTGGAGATGCAATTGTGGGCTGAAGCTCGGGGCTCCCCCGCCTGGAGAGTTGGGGAAGCAGGCCTCTGCGGACGGAAGCCTGAGCACCCAAGCTGGCCTTCGGGTCCGGTTCCGGCTTAGGGTTCGGGCTAGGGTTAGGGTTAGGGTTAGGGCTTAGGGACCAGGCACGTCGGATCGGGCAACACACTCATGGCCTCCCCCAAGGCCTGAGTTGAGGGCGGGATTCAGAAGGCTCCTGGCTCCCTGCGTTTGGGGCCCGCAGGGGCCCAGAGAGCGGGCACGGCCTCCAGGGAGCATGCTGGTTTCTAGCCCTGCGAGGGTCGTAGACTGCACCCATGGACAGCGTTGGCTCCCGGCTGGGAGGCTGAGTCCGGCCATCCTCCTGAGGCTGCCCTGCCTGGGAGGAATCGGGTGCCAGGCCTCGGTGGGCCGGGTCCCGAACACGCCACCTAGGGTTAGGGTTGGGTCCTGGGAGAACGGCAGGCCTGAGTTGCCGGTGCCAAGGGAGGCTCCGCGGAGGGCTGAGTTGAGGGCGTTGGTGGGGCGGTCCGTCCGGCTGCGGGATTTGGGTGTGGGCGCCCTCCGGAGGTGTGTGGGCCTGTCGGGGGGCATGTAGGTTTCGCCCGCCAGGAGGGTTCTCCACGGGGCCAAAGGGCCCGGTTTCCACGTGGGGGGCCCCCAGAGTCCGACGGGGTCCATAAGGAGTCCCCAGACTGCAGGGCTGCCGGGCCAGGCCACCGGGGACGCAAGTCTGAGGAACCGGCCTAGGGTTAGGGTTAGGCCGCCAGGGCCTGGCAGGCCCGAGCTGCCCGCCCTGACGTGGCCTCTCCCGCAGGCTGAGTTGAGGGCTTGCGTCTGCAGGATCGTCAGCCTCCCGGTTCCTGGTCCGGGTGGGCGCCGACCGTGGAGGTGGCCCACGCAATGCATGCAGGGGACTCCCGCTCCGAGGATTCAGCTCGTTTCAAAGAGGAGGCTCTCCTCCTCCGTGGAGATGCAATTGTGGGCTGAAGCTCGGGGCTCCCCCGCCTGGAGAGTTGGGGAAGCAGGCCTCTGCGGACGGAAGCCTGAGCACCCAAGCTGGCCTTCGGGTCCGGTTCCGGCTTAGGGTTCGGGCGAGGGTTAGGGTTAGGGTTAGGACTTAGGGACCAGGCACGTCGGATCGGGCAACACACTCATGGCCTCCCCCAAGGCCTGAGTTGAGGGCGGGACTCAGGAGGCTCCTGGCTCCCTGCGTTTGGGGCCCGCAGGGGCCCAGAGAGCGGGCACGGCCTCCAGGGAGCATGCTGGTTTCTAGCCGTGCGAGGGTCGTAGACTGCACCCATGGACAGCGTTGGCTCCTGGCTGGGAGGCTGAGTCCGGCCATCCTCCTGAGGCTGCCCTGCCTGGGAGGAATCGGGTGCCAGGCCTCGGGGGGCCGGGTCCCGAACACGCCACCTAGGGTTAGGGTTGGGTCCTGGGAGAACGGCAGGCCTGAGGTGCCGGTGCCAAGGGAGGCTCCGCGGAGGGCTGAGTTGAGGGCGTTGGTGGGGCGGTCCGTCCGGCTGCGGGATTTGGGTGTGGGCGCCCTCCGGAGGTGTGTGGGCCTGTCGGGGGGCATGTAGGTTTCGCCCGCCAGGAGGGTTCTCCACGGGGCCAAAGGGCCCGGTTTCCACGTGGGGGGCCCCCAGAGTCCGACGGGGTCCATAAGGAGTCCCCAGACTGCAGGGCTGCCGGGCCAGGCCACTGGGGACGCAAGTCTGAGGAACCGGCCTAGGGTTAGGGTTAGGCCGACGGGGACTGGCAGGCCCGAGCTGCCCGCGCTGACGTGGCCTCTCCCGCAGGCTGAGTTGAGGGCTTGCGTGTGCAGGATCGTCAGCCTCCCGGTTCCTGGTCCGGGTGGGCGCCGACCGTGGAGGTGGCCCACGCGATGCATGCAGGGGTCTCCCGCTCCGCGGATTCAGCTCGTTTCAAAGAGGAGGCTCTCCTCCTCCGTGGAGATGCAATTGTGGGCTGAAGCTCGGGGCTCCCCCGCCTGGAGAGTTGGGGAAGCAGGCCTCTGCGGACAGAAGCCTGAGCACCCAAGCTGGCCTTCGGGTCCGGTTCCGGCTTAGGGTTCGGGCTAGGGTTAGGGTTAGGGTTAGGACTTAGGGACCAGGCACGTCGGATCGGGCAACACACTCATGGCCTCCCCCAATCCTGAGTTGAGGGCGGGACTCAGGAGGCTCCTGGCTCCCTGCGTTTGGGGCCCGCAGGGGCCCAGAGAGCGGGCACGGCCTCCAGGGAGCATGCTGGTTTCTAGCCCTGCGAGGGTCGGAGACTGCACCCATGGACAGCGTTGGCTCCTGGCTGGGAGGCTGAGTCCGGCCATCCTCCTGAGGCTGCCCTGCCTGGGAGGAATCGGGTGCCAGGCCTCGGTGGGCCGGGTCCCGAACACGCCACCTAGGGTTAGGGTTGGGTCCTGGGAGAACGGCAGGCCTGAGGTGCTGGTGCCAAGGGAGGCTCCGCGGAGGGCTGAGTTGAGGGCGTTGGTGGGGCGGTCCGTCCGGCTGCGGGATTTGGGTGTGGGCGCCCTCCGGAGGTGTGTGGGCCTGTCGGGGGGCATGTAGGTTTCGCCCTCCAGTAGGGTTCTCCACGGGGCCAAAGGGCCCGGTTTCCACGTGGGGGGCCCCCAGAGTCCGACGGGGTCCATAAGGAGTCCCCAGACTGCAGGGCTGCCGGGCCAGGCCACCGGGGACGCAACTTTGAGGAACCGGCCTAGGGTTAGGGTTAGGCCGCCAGGGCCTGGCAGGCCCGAGCTGCCCGCCCTGACGTGGCCTCTCCCGCAGGCTGAGTTGAGGGCTTGCGTGTGCAGGATCGTCAGCCTCCCGGTTCCTGTTCCGGGTGGGCGCCGACCGTGGAGGTGGCCCACGCGATGCATGCAGGGGACTCCCGCTCCGAGGATTCAGCTCGTTTCAAAGAGGAGGCTCTCCTCCTCCGTGGAGATGCAATTGTGGGCTGAAGCTCGGGGCTCCCACGCCTGGAGAGTTGGGGAAGCAGGCCTCTGCGGACGGAAGCCTGAGCACCCAAGCTGGTCTTCGGGTCCGGTTCCGGCTTAGGGTTCGGGCTAGGGTTAGTGTTAGGGTTAGGACTTAGGGACCAGGCACGTCGGATCGGGCAACACACTCATGGCCTCCCCCAAGGCCTGAGTTGAGGGCGGGATTCAGAAGGCTCCTGGCTCCCTGCGTTTGGGGCCCGCAGGGGCCCAGAGAGCGGGCACGGCCTCCAGGGAGCATGCTGGTTTCTAGCCCTGCGAGGGTCGGAGAGTGCACCCATGGACAGCGTTGGCTCCCAGCTGGGAGGCTGAGTCCGGCCATCCTCCTGAGGCTGCCCTGCCTGGGAGGAATCGGGTGCCAGGCCTCGGTGGGCCGGGTCCCGAACACGCCACCTAGGGTTAGGGTTGGGTCCTGGGAGAACGGCAGGCCTGAGGTGCCGGTGCCAAGGGAGGCTCCGCGGAGGGCTGAGTTGAGGGCGTTGGTGGGGCGGTCCGTCCGGCTGCGGAATTTGGGTGTGGGCGCCCTCCGGAGGTGTGTGGGCCTGTCGGGGGGCATGTAGGTTTCGCCCGCCAGGAGGGTTCTCCACGGGGCCAAAGGGCCCGGTTTCCACGTGGGGGGCCCCCAGAGCCCGACGGGGTCCATAAGGAGTCCCCAGACTGCAGGGCTGCCGGGCCAGGCCACCGGGGATGCAAGTCTGAGGAACCGGCCTAGGGTTAGGGTTAGGCCGCCGGGGCCTGGCAGGCCCGAGCTGCCCGCCCTGACGTGGCCTCTCCCGCAGGCTGAGTTGAGGGCTTGCGTGTGCAGGATCGTCAGCCTCCCGGTTCCTGGTCCGGGTGGGCGCCGACCGTGGAGGTGGCCCACGCGATGCATGCAGGGGTCTCCCGCTCCACGGATTCAGCTCGTTTCAAAGAGGAGGCTCTCCTCCTCCGTGGAGATGCAATTGTGGGCTGAAGCTCGGGGCTCCCCCGCCTGGAGAGTTGGGGAAGCAGGCCTCTGCGGACAGAAGCCTGAGCACCCAAGCTGGCCTTCGGGTCCGGTTCTGGCTTAGGGTTCGGGCTAGGGTTAGGGTTAGGGTTAGGACTTAGGGACCAGGCACGTCGGATCGGGCAACACACTCATGGCCTCCCCCAAGGCCTGAGTTGAGGGCGGGACTCAGGAGGCTCCTGGCTCCCTGCGTTTGGGGCCCGCAGGGGCCCAGAGAGCGGGCACGGCCTCCAGGGAGCATGCTGGTTTCTAGCCCTGCGAGGGTCGGAGACTGCACCCAAGGACAGCGTTGGCTCCCGGCTCGGAGGCTGAGTCCGGCCATCCTCCTGAGGCTGCCCTGCCTGGGAGGAATCGGGTGCCAGGCCTCGGTGGGCCGGGTCCCGAACACGCCACCTAGGGTTAGGGTTGGGTCCTGGGAGAACGGCAGGCCTGAGGTGCCGGTGCCAAGGGAGGCTCCGCGGAGGGCTGAGTTGAGGGCGTTGGTGGGGCGGTCCGTCCGGCTGCGGGATTTGGGTGTGGGCGCCCTCCGGAGGTGTGTGGGCCTGTCGGGGGGCATGTAGGTTTCGCCCGCCAGGAGGGTTCTCCACGGGGCCAAAGGGCCCGGTTTCCACGTGGGGGGCCCCCAGAGTCCGACGGGGTCCATAAGGAGTCCCCAGACTGCAGGGCTGCCGGGCCAGGCCACCGGGGACGCAAGTCTGAGGAACCGGCCTAGGGTTAGGGTTAGGCCGCCGGGGCCTGGCAGGCCCGAGCTGCCCGCGCTGACGTGGCCTCTCCCGCAGGCTGAGTAGAGGGCTTGCGTCTGCAGGATCGGCAGCCTCCCGGTTCCTGGTCCGGGTGGGCGCCGACCGTGGAGGTGGCCCACGCGATGCATGCAGGGGTCTCCCGCTCCGCGGATTCAGCTCGTTTCAAAGAGGAGGCTCTCCTCCGTGGAGATGCAATTGTGGGCTGAAGCACGGGGCTCCCCCGCCTGGAGAGTTGGGGAAGCAGGCCTCTGCGGACGGAAGCCTGAGCACCCAAGCTGGCCTTCGGGTCCGGTTCCGGCTTAGGGTTCGGGCTAGGGTTAGGGTTAGGGTTAGGAATTAGGGACCAGTCACGTCGGATCGGGCAACACACTCATGGCCTCCCCCAAGGCCTGAGTTGAGGGCGGGACTCAAGAGGCTCCTGGCTCCCTGCGTTTGGGGCCCGCAGGGGCCCAGAGAGCGGGCACGGCCTCCAGGGAGCATGCTGGTTTCTAGCCCTGCGAGGGTCGGAGACTGCACCCATGGACAGCGTTGGCTCCCGGCTGGGAGGCTGAGTCCGGCCATCCTCTTGAGGCTGCCCTGCCTGGGAGGAATCGGGTGCCAGGCCTCGGTGGGCCGGGTCCCGAACACGCCACCTAGGGTTAGGGTTGGGTCCTGGGAGAACGGCAGGCCTGAGGTGCCGGTGCCAAGGGAGGCTCCGCGGAGGGCTGAGTTGAGGGCGTTGGTGGGGCGGTCCGTCCGGCTGCGGAATTTGGGTGTGGGCGCCCTCCGGAGGTGTGTGGGCCTGTCGGGGGGCATGTAGGTTTCGCCCGCCAGGAGGGTTCTCCACGGGGCCAAAGGGCCCGGTTTCCACGTGGGGGGCCCCCAGAGTCCGACGGGGTCCATAAGGAGTCCCCAGACTGCAGGGCTGTCGGGCCAGGCCACCGGGGACGCAAGTCTGAGGAACCGGCCTAGGGTTAGGGTTAGGCCGCCAGGGCCTGGCAGGCCCGAGCTGCCCGCCCTGACGTGGCCTCTCCCGCAGGCTGAGTTGAGGGCTTGCGTGTGCAGGATCGTCAGCCTCCCGGTTCCTGGTCCGGGTGGGCGCCGACCGTGGAGGTGGCCCACGCGATGCATGCAGGGGACTCCCGCTCCGAGGATTCAGCTCGTTTCAAAGAGGAGGCTCTCCTCCTCCGTGGAGATGCAATTGTGGGCTGAAGCTCGGGGCTCCCCCGCCTGGAGAGTTGGGGAAGCAGGCCTCTGCGGACGGAAGCCTGAGCACCCAAGCTGGCCTTCGGGTCCGGTTCCGGCTTAGGGTTCGGGCTAGGGTTAGGGTTAGGGTTAGGACTTAGGGACCAGGCACGTCGGATCGGGCAACACACTCATGGCCTCCCCCAAGGCCTGAGTTGAGGGCGGGACTCAGGAGGCTCCTGGCTCCCTGCGTTTGGGGCCCGCAGGGGCCCAGAGAGCGGGCACGGCCTCCAGGGAGCATGCTGGTTTCTAGCCCTGCGAGGGTCGGAGACTGCACCCATGGACAGCGTTGGCTCCCGGCTGGGAGGCTGAGTCCGGCCATCCTCCTGAGGCTGCCCTGCCTGGGAGGAATCGGGTGCCAGGCCTCGGGGGGCCGGGTCCCGAACACGCCACCTAGGGTTAGGGTTGGGTCCTGGGAGAACGGCAGGCCTGAGGTGCCGGTGCCAAGGGAGGCTCCGCGGAGGGCTGAGTTGAGGGCGTTGGTCGGGCGGTCCGTCCGGCTGCGGGATTTGGGTGTGGGCGCCCTCCGGAGGTGTGTGGGCCTGTCGGGGGGCATGTAGGTTTCGCCCGCCAGGAGGGTTCTCCACGGGGCCAAAGGGCCCGGTTTCCACGTGGGGGGCCCCCAGAGTCCGACGGGGTCCATAAGGAGTCCCCAGACTGCAGGGCTGCCGGGCCAGGCCACCGGGGACGCAAGTCTGAGGAACCGGCCTAGGGTTAGGTTTAGGCCGCCGGGGCCTGGCAGGCCCGAGCTGCCCGCGCTGACGTGGCCTCTCCCGCAGGCTGAGTAGAGGGCTTGCGTCTGCAGGATCGGCAGCCTCCCGGTTCCTGGTCCGGGTGGGCGCCGACCGTGGAGGTGGCCCACGCGATGCATGCAGGGGTCTCCCGCTCCGCGGATTCAGCTCGTTTCAAAGAGGAGGCTCTCCTCCGTGGAGATGCAATTGTGGGCTGAAGCTCGGGGCTCCCCCGCCTGGAGAGTTGGGGAAGCAGGCCTCTGCGGACGGAAGCCTGAGCACCCAAGCTGGCCTTCGGGTCCGGTTCCGGCTTAGGGTTCGGGCTAGGGTTAGGGTTAGGGTTAGGAATTAGGGACCAGTCACGTCGGATCGGGCAACACACTCATGGCCTCCCCCAAGGCCTGAGTTGACGGCGGGACTCAAGAGGCTCCTGGCTCCCTGCGTTTGGGGCCCGCAGGGGCCCAGAGAGCGGGCACGGCCTCCAGGGAGCATGCTGGTTTCTAGCCCTGCGAGGGTCGGAGACTGCACCCATGGACAGCGTTGGCTCCTGGCTGGGAGGCTGAGTCCGGCCATCCTCCTGAGGCTGCCCTGCCTGGGAGGAATCGGGTGCCAGGCCTCGGTGGGCCGGGTCCCGAACACGCCACCTAGGGTTAGGGTTGGGTCCTGGGAGAACGGCAGGCCTGAGGTGCCGGTGCCAAGGGAGGCTCCGCGGAGGGCTGAGTTGAGGGCGTTGGTGGGGCGGTCCGTCCGGCTGCGGGATTTGGGTGTGGGCGCCCTCCGGAGGTGTGTGGGCCTGTCGGGGGGCATGTAGGTTTCGCCCGCCAGGAGGGTTCTCCACGGGGCCAAAGGGCCCGGTTTCCACGTGGGGGGCCCCCAGAGCCCGACGGGGTCCATAAGGAGTCCCCAGACTGCAGGGCTGCCGGGCCAGGCCACCGGGGATGCAAGTCTGAGGAACCGGCCTAGGGTTAGGGTTAGGCCGCCGGGGCCTGGCAGGCCCGAGCTGCCCGCCCTGACGTGGCCTCTCCCGCAGGCTGAGTTGAGGGCTTGCGTGTGCAGGATCGTCAGCCTCCCGGTTCCTGGTCCGGGTGGGCGCCGACCGTGGAGGTGGCCCACGCGATGCATGCAGGGGACTCCCGCTCCGAGGATTCAGCTCGTTTCAAAGAGGAGGCTCTCCTCCTCCGTGGAGATGCAATTGTGGGCTGAAGCTCGGGGCTCCCACGCCTGGAGAGTTGGGGAAGCAGGCCTCTGCGGACGGAAGCCTGAGCACCCAAGCTGGCCTTCGGGTCCGGTTCCGGCTTAGGGTTCGGGCTAGGGTTAGGGTTAGGGTTAGGACTTAGGGACCAGGCACGTCGGAACGGGCAACACACTCATGGCCTCCCCCAAGGCCTGAGTTGAGGGCGGGATTCAGAAGGCTCCTGGCTCCCTGCGTTTGGGGCCCGCAGGGGCCCAGAGAGCGGGCACGGCCTCCAGGGAGCATGCTGGTTTCTAGCCCTGCGAGGGTCGTAGACTGCACCCATGGACAGCGTTGGCTCCTGGCTGGGAGGCTGAGTCCGGCCATCCTCCTGAGGCTGCCCTGCCTGGGAGGAATCGGGTGCCAGGCCTCGGGGGGCCGGGTCCCGAACACGCCACCTAGGGTTAGGGTTGGGTCCTGGGAGAACGGCAGGCCTGAGTTGCCGGTGCCAAGGGAGGCTCCGCGGAGGGCTGAGTTGAGGGCGTTGGTCGGGCGGTCCGTCCGGCTGCGGGATTTGGGTGTGGGCGCCCTCCGGAGGTGTGTGGGCCTGTCGGGGGGCATGTAGGTTTCGCCCGCCAGGAGGGTTCTCCACGGGGCCAAAGGGCCCGGTTTCCACGTGGGGGGCCCCCAGAGTCCGACGGGGTCCATAAGGAGTCCCCAGACTGCAGGGCTGCCGGGCCAGGCCACCGGGGACGCAAGTCTGAGGAACCGGCCTAGGGTTAGGGTTAGGCCGACGGGGACTGGCAGGCCCGAGCTGCCCGCGCTGACGTGGCCTCTCCCGCAGGCTGAGTAGAGGGCTTGCGTCTGCAGGATCGGCAGCCTCCCGGTTCCTGGTCCGGGTGGGCGCCGACCGTGGAGGTGGCCCACGCGATGCATGCAGGGGTCTCCCGCTCCGCGGATTCAGCTCGTTTCAAAGAGGAGGCTCTCCTCCTCCGTGGAGATGCAATTGTGGGCTGAAGCTCGGGGCTCCCCCGCCTGGAGAGTTGGGGAAGCAGGCCTCTGCGGACGGAAGCCTGAGCACCCAAGCTGGCCTTCGGGTCCGGTTCCGGCTTAGGGTTCGGGCTAGGGTTAGGGTTAGGGTTAGGAATTAGGGACCAGTCACGTCGGATCGGGCAACACACTCATGGCCTCCCCCAAGGCCTGAGTTGAGGGCGGGACTCAAGAGGCTCCTGGCTCCCTGCGTTTGGGGCCCGCAGGGGCCCAGAGAGCGGGCACGGCCTCCAGGGAGCATGCTGGTTTCTAGCCCTGCGAGGGTCGGAGACTGCACCCATGGACAGCGTTGGCTCCCGGCTGGGAGGCTGAGTCCGGCCATCCTCCTGAGGCTGCCCTGCCTGGGAGGAATCGGGTGCCAGGCCTCGGTGGGCCGGGTCCCGAACACGCCACCTAGGGTTAGGGTTGGGTCCTGGGAGAACGGCAGGCCTGAGGTGCCGGTGCCAAGGGAGGCTCCGCGGAGGGCTGAGTTGAGGGCGTTGGTGGGGCGGTCCGTCCGGCTGCGGGATTTGGGTGTGGGCGCCCTCCGGAGGTGTGTGGGCCTGTCGGGGGGCATGTAGGTTTCGCCCGCCAGGAGGGTTCTCCACGGGGCCAAAGGGCCCGGTTTCCACGTGGGGGGCCCCCAGAGTCCGACGGGGTCCATAAGGAGTCCCCAGACTGCAGGGCTGCCGGGCCAGGCCACCGGGGACGCAAGTCTGAGGAACCGGCCTAGGGTTAGGGTTAGGCCGCCAGGGCCTGGCAGGCCCGAGCTGCCCGCCCTGACGTGGCCTCTCCCGCAGGCTGAGTTGAGGGCTTGCGTCTGCAGGATCGTCAGCCTCCCGGTTCCTGGTCCGGGTGGGCGCCGACCGTGGAGGTGGCCCACGCGATGCATGCAGGGGTCTCCCGCTCCGCGGATTCAGCTCGTTTCAAAGAGGAGGCTCTCCTCCTCCGTGGAGATGCAATTGTGGACTGAAGCTCGGGGCTCCCCCGCCTGGAGAGTTGGGGAAGCAGGCCTCTGCGGACAGAAGCCTGAGCACCCAAGCTGGCCTTCGGGTCCGGTTCCGGCTTAGGGTTCGGGCTAGGTTTAGGGTTAGGGTTAGGACTTAGGGACCAGGCACGTCGGATCGGGCAACACACTCATGGCCTCCCCCAAGGCCTGAGTTGAGGGCGGGACTCAGGAGGCTCCTGGCTCCCTGCGTTTGGGGCCCGCAGGGGCCCAGAGAGCGGGCACGGCCTCCAGGGAGCATGCTGGTTTCTAGCCCTGCGAGGGTCGTAGACTGCACCCATGGACAGCGTTGGCTCCTGGCTGGGAGGCTGAGTCCGGCCATCCTCCTGAGGCTGCCCTGCCTGGGAGGAATCGGGTGCCAGGCCTCGGGGGGCCGGGTCCCGAACACGCCACCTAGGGTTAGGGTTGGGTCCTGGGAGAACGGCAGGCCTGAGGTGCCGGTGCCAAGGGAGGCTCCGCGGAGGGCTGAGTTGAGGGCGTTGGTGGGGCGGTCCGTCCGGCTGCGGGATTTGGGTGTGGGCGCCCTCCGGAGGTGTGTGGGCCTGTCGGGGGGCATGTAGGTTTCGCCCGCCAGGAGGGTTCTCCACGGGGCCAAAGGGCCCGGTTTCCACGTGGGGGGCCCCCAGAGTCCGACGGGGTCCATAAGGAGTCCCCAGACTGCAGGGCTGCCGGGCCAGGCCACTGGGGACGCAAGTCTGAGGAACCGGCCTAGGGTTAGGGTTAGGCCGACGGGGACTGGCAGGCCCGAGCTGCCCGCGCTGACGTGGCCTCTCCCGCAGGCTGAGTTGAGGGCTTGCGTGTGCAGGATCGTCAGCCTCCCGGTTCCTGGTCCGGGTGGGCGCCGACCGTGGAGGTGGCCCACGCGATGCATGCAGGGGTCTCCCGCTCCGCGGATTCTGCTCGTTTCAAAGAGGAGGCTCTCCTCCTCCGTGGAGATGCAATTGTGGGCTGAAGCTCGGGGCTCCCCCGCCTGGAGAGTTGGGGAAGCAGGCCTCTGCGGACAGAAGCCTGAGCACCCAAGCTGGCCTTCGGGTCCGGTTCCGGCTTAGGGTTCGGGCTAGGGTTAGGGTTAGGGTTAGGACTTAGGGACCAGGCACGTCGGATCGGGCAACACACTCATGGCCTCCCCCAATCCTGAGTTGAGGGCGGGACTCAGGAGGCTCCTGGCTCCCTGCGTTTGGGGCCCGCAGGGGCCCAGAGAGCGGGCACGGCCTCCAGGGAGCATGCTGGTTTCTAGCCCTGCGAGGGTCGGAGACTGCACCCATGGACAGCGTTGGCTCCTGGCTGGGAGGCTGAGTCCGGCCATCCTCCTGAGGCTGCCCTGCCTGGGAGGAATCGGGTGCCAGGCCTCGGTGGGCCGGGTCCCGAACACGCCACCTAGGGTTAGGGTTGGGTCCTGGGAGAACGGCAGGCCTGAGGTGCCGGTGCCAAGGGAGGCTCCGCGGAGGGCTGAGTTGAGGGCGTTGGTGGGGCGGTCCGTCCGGCTGCGGGATTTGGGTGTGGGCGCCCTCCGGAGGTGTGTGGGCCTGTCGGGGGGCATGTAGGTTTCGCCCTCCAGTAGGGTTCTCCACGGGGCCAAAGGGCCCGGTTTCCACGTGGGGGGCCCCCAGAGTCCGACGGGGTCCATAAGGAGTCCCCAGACTGCAGGGCTGCCGGGCCAGGCCACCGGGGACGCAACTTTGAGGAACCGGCCTAGGGTTAGGGTTAGGCCGCCAGGGCCTGGCAGGCCCGAGCTGCCCGCGCTGACGTGGCCTCTCCCGCAGGCTGAGTAGAGGGCTTGCGTCTGCAGGATCGGCAGCCTCCCGGTTCCTGGTCCGGGTGGGCGCCGACCGTGGAGGTGGCCCACGCGATGCATGCAGGGGTCTCCCGCTCCGCGGATTCAGCTCGTTTCAAAGAGGAGGCTCTCCTCCGTGGAGATGCAATTGTGGGCTGAAGCTCGGGGCTCCCCCGCCTGGAGAGTTGGGGAAGCAGGCCTCTGCGGACGGAAGCCTGAGCACCCAAGCTGGCCTTCGGGTCCGGTTCCGGCTTAGGGTTCGGGCTAGGGTTAGGGTTAGGGTTAGGAATTAGGGACCAGTCACGTCGGATCGGGCAACACACTCATGGCCTCCCCCAAGGCCTGAGTTGACGGCGGGACTCAAGAGGCTCCTGGCTCCCTGCGTTTGGGGCCCGCAGGGGCCCAGAGAGCGGGCACGGCCTCCAGGGAGCATGCTGGTTTCTAGCCCTGCGAGGGTCGGAGACTGCACCCATGGACAGCGTTGGCTCCTGGCTGGGAGGCTGAGTCCGGCCATCCTCCTGAGGCTGCCCTGCCTGGGAGGAATCGGGTGCCAGGCCTCGGTGGGCCGGGTCCCGAACACGCCACCTAGGGTTAGGGTTGGGTCCTGGGAGAACGGCAGGCCTGAGGTGCCAGTGCCAAGGGAGGCTCCGCGGAGGGCTGAGTTGAGGGCGTTGGTGGGGCGGTCCGTCCGGCTGCGGGATTTGGGTGTGGGCGCCCTCCGGAGGTGTGTGGGCCTGTCGGGGGGCATGTAGGTTTCGCCCGCCAGGAGGGTTCTCCACGGGGCCAAAGGGCCCGGTTTCCACGTGGGGGGCCCCCAGAGCCCGACGGGGTCCATAAGGAGTCCCCAGACTGCAGGGCTGCCGGGCCAGGCCACCGGGGATGCAAGTCTGAGGAACCGGCCTAGGGTTAGGGTTAGGCCGCCGGGGCCTGGCAGGCCCGAGCTGCCCGCCCTGACGTGGCCTCTCCCGCAGGCTGAGTTGAGGGCTTGCGTGTGCAGGATCGTCAGCCTCCCGGTTCCTGGTCCGGGTGGGCGCCGACCGTGGAGGTGGCCCACGCGATGCATGCAGGGGACTCCCGCTCCGAGGATTCAGCTCGTTTCAAAGAGGAGGCTCTCCTCCTCCGTGGAGATGCAATTGTGGGCTGAAGCTCGGGGCTCCCACGCCTGGAGAGTTGGGGAAGCAGGCCTCTGCGGACGGAAGCCTGAGCACCCAAGCTGGCCTTCGGGTCCGGTTCCGGCTTAGGGTTCGGGCTAGGGTTAGGGTTAGGGTTAGGACTTAGGGACCAGGCACGTCGGAACGGGCAACACACTCATGGCCTCCCCCAAGGCCTGAGTTGAGGGCGGGATTCAGAAGGCTCCTGGCTCCCTGCGTTTGGGGCCCGCAGGGTCCCAGAGAGCGGGCACGGCCTCCAGGGAGCATGCTGGTTTCTAGCCCTGCGAGGGTCGGAGACTGCACCCATGGACAGCGTTGGCTCCCAGCTGGGAGCCTGAGTCCGGCCATCCTCCTGAGGCTGCCCTGCCTGGGAGGAATCGGGTGCCAGGCCTCGGTGGGACGGGTCCCGAACACGCCACCTAGGGTTAGGGTTGGGTCCTGGGAGAACGGCAGGCCTGAGTTGCCGGTGCCAAGGGAGGCTCCGCGGAGGGCTGAGTTGAGGGCGTTGGTGGGGCGGTCCGTCCGGCTGCGGGATTTGGGTGTGGGCGCCCTCCGGAGGTGTGTGGGCCTGTCGGGGGGCATGTAGGTTTCGCCCGCCAGGAGGGTTCTCCACGGGGCCAAAGGGCCCGGTTTCCACGTGGGGGGCCCCCAGAGTCCGACGGGGTCCATAAGGAGTCCCCAGACTGCAGGGCTGCCGGGCCAGGCCACCGGGGACGCAAGTCTGAGGAACCGGCCTAGGGTTAGGGTTAGGCCGCCGGGGCCTGGCAGGTCCGAGCAGCCCGCCCTGACGTGGCCTCTCCCGCAGGCTGAGTTGAGGGCTTGCGTCTGCAGGATCGTCAGCCTCCCGGTTCCTGGTACGGGTGGGCGCCGACCGTGGAGGTGGCCCACGCAATGCATGCAGGGGACTCCCGCTCCGAGGATTCAGCTCGTTTCAAAGAGGAGGCTCTTCTCCTCCGTGGAGATGCAATTGTGGGCTGAAGCTCGGGGCTCCCCCGCCTGGAGAGTTGGGGAAGCAGGCCTCTGCGGACGGAAGCCTGAGCACCCAAGCTGGCCTTCGGGTCCGGTTCCGGCTTAGGGTTCGGGCTAGGGTTAGGGTTAGGGTTAGGACTTAGGGACCAGGCACGTCGGATCGGGCAACACACTCATGGCCTCCCCCAAGGCCTGAGTTGAGGGCGGGACTCAGGAGGCTCCTGGCTCCCTGCGTTTGGGGCCCGCAGGGGCCCAGAGAGCGGGCACGGCCTCCAGGGAGCATGCTGGTTTCTAGCCCTGCGAGGGTCGTAGACTGCACCCATGGACAGCGTTGGCTCCTGGCTGGGAGGCTGAGTCCGGCCATCCTCCTGAGGCTGCCCTGCCTGGGAGGAATCGGGTGCCAGGCCTCGGGGGGCCGGGTCCCGAACACGCCACCTAGGGTTAGGGTTGGGTCCTGGGAGAACGGCAGGCCTGAGTTGCCGGTGCCAAGGGAGGCTCCGCGGAGGGCTGAGTTGAGGGCGTTGGTCGGGCGGTCCGTCCGGCTGCGGGATTTGGGTGTGGGCGCCCTCCGGAGGTGTGTGGGCCTGTCGGGGGGCATGTAGGTTTCACCCGCCAGGAGGGTTCTCCACGGGGCCAAAGGGCCCGGTTTCCACGTGGGGGGCCCCCAGAGTCCGACGGGGTCCATAAGGAGTCCCCAGACTGCAGGGCTGCCGGGCCAGGCCACCGGGGACGCAAGTCTGAGGAACCGGCCTAGGGTTAGGGTTAGGCCGACGGGGACTGGCAGGCCCGAGCTGCCCGCGCTGACGTGGCCTCTCCCGCAGGCTGAGTTGAGGGCTTGCGTGTGCAGGATCGTCAGCCTCCCGGTTCCTGGTCCGGGTGGGCGCCGACAGTGGAGGTGGCCCACGCGATGCATGCAGGGGTCTCCCGCTCCGCGGATTCAGCTCGTTTCAAAGAGGAGGCTCTCCTCCTCCGTGGAGATGCAATTGTGGGCTGAAGCTCGGGGCTCCCCCGCCTGGAGAGTTGGGGAAGCAGGCCTCTGCGGACAGAAGCCTGAGCACCCAAGCTGGCCTTCGGGTCCGGTTCCGGCTTAGGGTTCGGGCTAGGGTTAGGGTTAGGGTTAGGACTTAGGGACCAGGCACGTCGGATCGGGCAACACACTCATGGCCTCCCCCAAGGCCTGAGTTGAGGGCGGGACTCAGTAGGCTCCTGGCTCCCTGCGTTTGGGGCCCGCAGGGGCCCAGAGAGCGGGCACGGCCTCCAGGGAGCATGCTGGTTTCTAGCCCTGCGAGGGTCGGAGACTGCACCCTAGGACAGCGTTGGCTCCCGGCTGGGAGGCTGAGTCCGGCCGTCCGCCTGAGGCTGCCCTGCCTGGGAGGAATCGGGTGCCAGGCCTCGGGGGGCCGGGTCCCGAACACGCCACCTAGGGTTAGGGTTGGGTCCTGGGAGAACGGCAGGCCTGAGGTGCCGGTGCCAAGGGAGGCTCCGCGGAGGGCTGAGTTGAGGGCGTTGGTCGGGCGGTCCGTCCGGCTGCGGGGTTTGGGTGTGGGCGCCCTCCGGAGGTGTGTGGGCCTGTCGGGGGGCATGTAGGTTTTGCCCGCCAGGAGGGTTCTCCACGGGGCCAAAGGGCCCGGTTTCCACCTGGGGGGCCCCCAGAGTCCGACGGGGTCCATAAGGAGTCCCCAGACTGCAGGGCTGCCGGGCCAGGCCACCGGGGACGCAAGTCTGAGGAACCGGCCTAGGGTTAGGGTTAGGCCGCCGGGGCCTGGCAGGCCCGAGCTGCCCGCGCTGACGTGGCCTCTCCCGCAGGCTGAGTTGAGGGCTTGCGTGTCCAGGATCGTCAGCCTCCCGGTTCCTGGTCCGGGTGGGCGCCGACCGTGGAGGTGGCCCACGCGATGCATGCAAGGGTCTCCCGCTCCGCGGATTCAGCTCGTTTCAAAGAGGAGGCTCTCCTCCTCCGTGGAGATTCAATTGTGGGCTGAAGCTAGGGGCTCCCCCGCCTGGAGAGTTGGGGAAGCAGGCCTCTGCGGACGGAAGCCTGAGCACCCAAGCTGGCCTTCGGGTCCGGTTCCGGCTTAGGGTTCGGGCTAGGGTTAGGGTTAGGGTTAGGACTTAGGGACCAGGCACGTCGGATCGGGCAACACACTCATGGCCTCCCCCAAGGCCTGAGTTGAGGGCGGGACTCAGGAGGCTCCTGGCTCCCTGCGTTTGGGGCCCGCAGGGGCCCAGAGAGCGGGCACGGCCTCCAGGGAGCATGCTGGTTTCTAGCCCTGCGAGGGTCGGAGACTGCACCCAAGGACAGCGTTGGCTCCCGGCTCGGAGGCTGAGTCCGGCCATCCTCCTGAGGCTGCCCTGCCTGGGAGGAATCGGGTGCCAGGCCTCGGTGGGACGGGTCCCGAACACGCCACCTAGGGTTAGGGTTGGGTCCTGGGAGAACGGCAGGCCTGAGTTGCCGGTGCCAAGGGAGGCTCCGCGGAGGGCTGAGTTGAGGTCATTGGTGGGGCGGTCCGTCCGGCTGCGGGATTTGGGTGTGGGCGCCCTCCGGAGGTGTGTGGGCCTGTCGGGGGGCATGTAGGTTTCGCCCGCCAGGAGGGTTCTCCACGGGGCCAAAGGGCCCGGTTTCCACGTGGGGGGCCCCCAGAGTCCGACGGGGTCCATAAGGAGTCCCCAGACTGCAGGGCTGCCGGGCCAGGCCACCGGGGACGCAAGTCTGAGGAACCGGCCTAGGGTTAGGGTTAGGCCGCCGGGGCCTGGCAGGCCCGAGCTGCCCGCCCTGACGTGGCCTCTCCCGCAGGCTGAGTTGAGGGCTTGCGTGTGCAGGATCGTCAGCCTCCCGGTTCCTGGTCCGGGTGGGCGCCGACAGTGGAGGTGGCCCACGCGATGCATGCAGGGGACTCCCGCTCCGAGGATTCAGCTCGTTTCAAAGAGGAGGCTCTCCTCCTCCGTGGAGATGCAATTGTGGGCTGAAGCTCGGGGCTCCCCCGCCTGGAGAGTTGGGGAAGCAGGCCTCTGCGGACGGAAGCCTGAGCACCCAAGCTGGCCTTCGGGTCCGGTTCCGGCTTAGGGTTCGGGCTAGGGTTAGGGTTAGGGTTAGGGCTTAGGGACCAGGCACGTCGGATCGGGCAACACACTCATGGCCTCCCCCAAGGCCTGAGTTGAGGGCGGGATTCAGAAGGCTCCTGGCTCCCTGCGTTTGGGGCCCGCAGGGGCCCAGAGAGCGGGCACGGCCTCCAGGGAGCATGCTGGTTTCTAGCCCTGCGAGGGTCGGAGACTGCACCCATGGACAGCGTTGGCTCCCGGCTGGGAGGCTGAGTCCGGCCATCCTCCTGAGGCTGCCCTGCCTGGGAGGAATCGGGTGCCAGGCCTCGGTGGGCCGGGTCCCGAACACGCCACCTAGGGTTAGGGTTGGGTCCTGGGAGAACGGCAGGCCTGAGGTGCCGGTGCCAAGGGAGGCTCCGCGGAGGGCTGAGTTGAGGGCGTTGGTGGGGCGGTCCGTCCGGCTGCGGGATTTGGGTGTGGGCGCCCTCCGGAGGTGTGTGGGCCTGTCGGGGGGCATGTAGGTTTCGCCCGCCAGGAGGGTTCTCCACGGGGCCAAAGGGCCCGGTTTCCACGTGGGGGGCCCCCAGAGTCCGACGGGGTCCATAAGGAGTCCCCAGACTGCAGGGCTGCCGGGCCAGGCCACCGGGGACGCAAGTCTGAGGAACCGGCCTAGGGTTAGGGTTAGGCCGCCAGGGCCTGGCAGGCCCGAGCTGCCCGCCCTGATGTGGCCTCTCCCGCAGGCTGAGTTGAGGGCTTGCGTCTGCAGGATCGTCAGCCTCCCGGTTCCTGGTCCGGGTGGGCGCCGACCGTGGAGGTGGCCCACGCAATGCATGCAGGGGACTCCCGCTCCGAGGATTCAGCTCGTTTCAAAGAGGAGGCTCTCCTCCTCCGTGGAGATGCAATTGTGGGCTGAAGCTCGGGGCTCCCCCGCCTGGAGAGTTGGGGAAGCAGGCCTCTGCGGACGGAAGCCTGAGCACCCAAGCTGGCCTTCGGGTCCGGTTCCGGCTTAGGGTTCGGGCTAGGGTTAGGGTTAGGGTTAGGACTTAGGGACCAGGCACGTCGGATCGGGCAACACACTCATGGCCTCCCCCAAGGCCTGAGTTGAGGGCGGGACTCAGGAGGCTCCTGGCTCCCTGCGTTTGGGGCCCGCAGGGGCCCAGAGAGCGGGCACGTCCTCCAGGGAGCATGCTGGTTTCTAGCCCTGCGAGGGTCGTAGACTGCACCCATGGACAGCGTTGGCTCCTGGCTGGGAGGCTGAGTCCGGCCATCCTCCTGAGGCTGCCCTGCCTGGGAGGAATCGGGTGCCAGGCCTCGGGGGGCCGGGTCCCGAACACGCCACCTAGGGTTAGGGTTGGGTCCTGGGAGAACGGCAGGCCTGAGGTGCCGGTGCCAAGGGAGGCTCCGCGGAGGGCTGAGTTGAGGGCGTTGGTGGGGCGGTCCGTCCGGCTGCGGGATTTGGGTGTGGGCGCCCTCCGGAGGTGTGTGGGCCTGTCGGGGGGCATGTAGGTTTCGCCCGCCAGGAGGGTTCTCAACGGGGCCAAAGGGCCCGGTTTCCACGTGGGGGGCCCCCAGAGTCCGACGGGGTCCATAAGGAGTCCCCAGACTGCAGGGCTGCCGGGCCAGGCCACCGGGGACGCAAGTCTGAGGAACCGGCCTAGGGTTAGGGTTAGGCCGCCGGGGCCTGGCAGGCCCGAGCTGCCCGCCCTGACGTGGCCTCTCCCGCAGGCTGAGTTGAGGGCTTGCGTGTGCAGGATCGTCAGCCTCCCGGTTCCTGGTCCGGGTGGGCGCCGACCGTGGAGGTGGCCCACGCGATGCATGCAGGGGACTCCCGCTCCGAGGATTCAGCTCGTTTCAAAGAGGAGGCTCTCCTCCTCCGTGGAGATGCAATTGTGGGCTGAAGCTCGGGGCTCCCCCGCCTGGAGAGTTGGGGAAGCAGGCCTCTGCGGACGGAAGCCTGAGCACCCAAGCTGGCCTTCGGGTCCGGTTCCGGCTTAGGGTTCGCGCTAGGGTTAGGGTTAGGGTTAGGACTTAGGGACCAGGCACGTCGGATCGGGCAACACACTCATGGCCTCCCCCAAGGCCTGAGTTGAGGGCGGGATTCAGAAGGCTCCTGGCTCCCTGCGTTTGGGGCCCGCAGGGGCCCAGAGAGCGGGCACGGCCTCCAGGGAGCATGCTGGTTTCTAGCCCTGCGAGGGTCGGAGACTGCACCCATGGACAGCGTTGGCTCCCGGCTGGGAGGCTGAGTCCGGCCATCCTCCTGAGGCTGCCCTGCCTGGGAGGAATCGGGTGCCAGGCCTCGGTGGGCCGGGTCCCGAACACGCCACCTAGGGTTAGGGTTGGGTCCTGGGAGAACGGCAGGCCTGAGGTGCCGGTGCCAAGGGAGGCTCCTCGGAGGGCTGAGTTGAGGGCGTTGGTGGGGCGGTCCGTCCGGCTGCGGGATTTGGGTGTGGGCGCCCTCCGGATGTGTGTGGGCCTGTCGGGGGGCATGTAGGTTTCGCCCGCCATTAGGGTTCTCCACGGGGCCAAAGGGCCCGGTTTCCACGTGGGGGGCCCCCAGAGTCCGACGGGGTCCATAAGGAGTCCCCAGACTGCAGGGCTGCCGGGCCAGGCCACCGGGGACGCAAGTCTGAGGAACCGGCCTAGGGTTAGGGTTAGGCCGCCGGGGCCTGGCAGGCCCGAGCTGCCCGCCCTGACGTGGCCTCTCCCGCAGGCTGAGTTGAGGGCTTGCGTGTGCAGGATCGTCAGCCTCCCGGTTCCTGGTCCGGGTGGGCGCCGACAGTGGAGGTGGCCCACGCGATGCATGCAGGGGACTCCCGCTCCGAGGATTCAGCTCGTTTCAAAGAGGAGGCTCTCCTCCTCCGTGGAGATGCAATTGTGGGCTGAAGCTCGGGGCTCCCCCGCCTGGAGAGTTGGGGAAGCAGGCCTCTGCGGACGGAAGCCTGAGCACCCAAGCTGGCCTTCGGGTCCGGTTCCGGCTTAGGGTTCGGGCTAGGGTTAGGGTTAGGGTTAGGGCTTAGGGACCAGGCACGTCGGATCGGGCAACACACTCATGGCCTCCCCCAAGGCCTGAGTTGAGGGCGGGATTCAGAAGGCTCCTGGCTCCCTGCGTTTGGGGCCCGCAGGGGCCCAGAGAGCGGGCACGGCCTCCAGGGAGCATGCTGGTTTCTAGCCCTGCGAGGGTCGGAGACTGCACCCATGGACAGCGTTGGCTCCCGGCTGGGAGGCTGAGTCCGGCCATCCTCCTGAGGCTGCCCTGCCTGGGAGGAATCGGGTGCCAGGCCTCGGTGGGCCGGGTCCCGAACACGCCACCTAGGGTTAGGGTTGGGTCCTGGGAGAACGGCAGGCCTGAGGTGCCGGTGCCAAGGGAGGCTCCTCGGAGGGCTGAGTTGAGGGCGTTGGTGGGGCGGTCCGTCCGGCTGCGGGATTTGGGTGTGGGCGCCCTCCGGATGTGTGTGGGCCTGTCGGGGGGCATGTAGGTTTCGCCCGCCAGGAGGGTTCTCCACGGGGCCAAAGGGCCCGGTTTCCACGTGGGGGGCCCCCAGAGTCCGACGGGGTCCATAAGGAGTCCCCAGACTGCAGGGCTGCCGGGCCAGGCCACCGGGGACGCAAGTCTGAGGAACCGGCCTAGGGTTAGGGTTAGGCCGCCGGGGCCTGGCAGGCCCGAGCTGCCCGCCCTGACGTGGCCTCTCCCACAGGCTGAGTTGAGGGCTTGCGTGTGCAGGATCGTCAGCCTCCCGGTTCCTGGTCCGGGTGGGCGCCGACAGTGGAGGTGGCCCACGCGATGCATGCAGGGGACTCCCGCTCCGAGGATTCAGCTCGTTTCAAAGAGGAGGCTCTCCTCCTCCGTGGAGATGCAATTGTGGGCTGAAGCTCGGGGCTCCCCCGCCTGGAGAGTTGGGGAAGCAGGCCTCTGCGGACGGAAGCCTGAGCACCCAAGCTGGCCTTCGGGTCCGGTTCCGGCTTAGGGTTCGGGCTAGGGTTAGGGTTAGGGTTAGGGCTTAGGGACCAGGCACGTCGGATCGGGCAACACACTCATGGCCTCCCCCAAGGCCTGAGTTGAGGGCGGGATTCAGAAGGCTCCTGGCTCCCTGCGTTTGGGGCCCGCAGGGGCCCAGAGAGCGGGCACGGCCTCCAGGGAGCATGCTGGTTTCTAGCCCTGCGAGGGTCGGAGACTGCACCCATGGACAGCGTTGGCTCCCGGCTGGGAGGCTGAGTCCGGCCATCCTCCTGAGGCTGCCCTGCCTGGGAGGAATCGGGTGCCAGGCCTCGGTGGGCCGGGTCCCGAACACGCCACCTAGGGTTAGGGTTGGGTCCTGGGAGAACGGCAGGCCTGAGGTGCCGGTGCCAAGGGAGGCTCCGCGGAGGGCTGAGTTGAGGGCGTTGGTGGGGCGGTCCGTCCGGCTGCGGGATTTGGGTGTGGGCGCCCTCCGGAGGTGTGTGGGCCTGTCGGGGGGCATGTAGGTTTCGCCCGCCAGGAGGGTTCTCCACGGGGCCAAAGGGCCCGGTTTCCACGTGGGGGGCCCCCAGAGTCCGACGGGGTCCATAAGGAGTCCCCAGACTGCAGGGCTGCCGGGCCAGGCCACCGGGGACGCAAGTCTGAGGAACCGGCCTAGGGTTAGGGTTAGGCCGCCAGGGCCTGGCAGGCCCGAGCTGCCCGCCCTGACGTGGCCTCTCCCGCAGGCTGAGTTGAGGGCTTGCGTGTGCAGGATCGTCAGCCTCCCGGTTCCTGGTCCGGGTGGGCGCCGACCGTGGAGGTGGCCCACGCAATGCATGCAGGGGACTCCCGCTCCGAGGATTCAGCTCGTTTCAAAGAGGAGGCTCTCCTCCTCCGTGGAGATGCAATTGTGGGCTGAAGCTCGGGGCTCCCCCGCCTGGAGAGTTGGGGAAGCAGGCCTCTGCGGACGGAAGCCTGAGCACCCAAGCTGGCCTTCGGGTCCGGTTCCGGCTTAGGGTTCCGGCTAGGGTTAGGGTTAGGGTTAGGACTTAGGGACCAGGCACGTCGGATCGGGCAACACACTCATGGCCTCCCCCAAGGCCTGAGTTGAGGGCGGGACTCAGGAGGCTCCTGGCTCCCTGCGTTTGGGGCCCGCAGGGGCCCAGAGAGCGGGAACGGCCTCCAGGGAGCATGCTGGTTTCTAGCCCTGCGAGGGTCGGAGACTGCACCCATGGACAGCGTTGGCTCCCAGCTGGGAGGCTGAGTCCGGCCATCCTCCTGAGGCTGCCCTGCCTGGGAGGAATCGGGTGCCAGGCCTCGGGGGGCCGGGTCCCGAACACGCCACCTAGGGTTAGGGTTGGGTCCTGGGAGAACGGCAGGCCTGAGGTGCCGGTGCCAAGGGAGGCTCCGCGGAGGGCTGAGTTGAGGGCGTTGGTGGGGCGGTCCGTCCGGCTGCGGGATTTGGGTGTGGGCGCCCTCCGGAGGTGTGTGGGCCTGTCGGGGGGCATGTAGGTTTCGCCCGCCAGGAGGGTTCTCCACGGGGCCAAAGGGCCCGGTTTCCACGTGGGGGGCCCCCAGAGTCCGACGGGGTCCATAAGGAGTCCCCAGACTGCAGGGCTGCCGGGCCAGGCCACCGGGGACGCAAGTCTGAGGAACCGGCCTAGGGTTAGGGTTAGGCCGCCGGGGCCTGGCAGGTCGGAGCAGCCCGCCCTGAAGTGGCCTCTCCCGCAGGCTGAGTTGAGGGCTTGCGTCTGCAGGATCGGCAGCCTCCCGGTCCCTGGTCCGGGTGGGCGCCGACCGTGGAGGTGGCCCACGCGATGCATGCAGGGGTCTCCCGCTCCGCGGATTCAGCTCGTTTCAAAGAGGAGGCTCTCCTCCGTGGAGATGCAATTGTGGGCTGAAGCTCGGGGCTCCCCCGCCTGGAGAGTTGGGGAAGCAGGCCTCTGCGGACGGAAGCCTGAGCACCCAAGCTGGCCTTCGGGTCCGGTTCCGGCTTAGGGTTCGGGCTAGGGTTAGGGTTAGGGTTAGGAATTAGGGACCAGTCACGTCGGATCGGGCAACACACTCATGGCCTCCCCCAAGGCCTGAGTTGAGGGCGGGACTCAAGAGGCTCCTGGCTCCCTGCGTTTGGGGCCCGCAGGGGCCCAGAGAGCGGGCACGGCCTCCAGGGAGCATGCTGGTTTCTAGCCCTGCGAGGGTCGGAGACTGCACCCATGGACAGCGTTGGCTCCTGGCTGGGAGGCTGAGTCCGGCCATCCTCCTGAGGCTGCCCTGCCTGGGAGGAATCGGGTGCCAGGCCTCGGTGGGCCGGGTCCCGAACACGCCACCTAGGGTTAGGGTTGGGTCCTGGGAGAACGGCAGGCCTGAGGTGCCGGCGCCAAGGGAGGCTCCGCGGAGGGCTGAGTTGAGGGCGTTGGTCGGGCGGTCCGTCCGGCTGCGGGATTTGGGTGTGGGCGCCCTCCGGAGGTGTGTGGGCCTGTCGGGGGGCATGTAGGTTTCGCCCGCCAGGAGGGTTCTCCACGGGGCCAAAGGGCCCGGTTTCCACGTGGGGGGCCCCCAGAGTCCGACGGGGTCCATAAGGAGTCCCCAGACTGCAGGGCTGCCGGGCCAGGCCACCGGGGACGCAAGTCTGAGGAACCGGCCTAGGGTTAGGGTTAGGCCGCCGGGGCCTGGCAGGCCCGAGCTGCCCGCCCTGACGTGGCCTCTCCCGCAGGCTGAGTTGAGGGCTTGCGTGTGCAGGATCGTCAGCCTCCCGGTTCCTGGTCCGGGTGGGCGCCGACCGTGGAGGTGGCCCACGCGATGCATGCAGGGGACTCCCGCTCCGAGGATTCAGCTCGTTTCAAAGAGGAGGCTCTCCTCCTCCGTGGAGATGCAATTGTGGGCTGAAGCTCGGGGCTCCCCCGCCTGGAGAGTTGGGGAAGCAGGCCTCTGCGGACGGAAGCCTGAGCACCCAAGCTGGCCTTCGGGTCCGGTTCCGGCTTAGGGTTCGGGCTAGGGTTAGGGTTAGGGTTAGGACTTAGGGACCAGGCACGTCGGAACGGGCAACACACTCATGGCCTCCCCCAAGGCCTGAGTTGAGGGCGGGATTCAGGAGGCTCCTGGCTCCCTGCGTTTGGGGCCCGCAGGGGCCCAGAGAGCGGGCACGGCCTCCAGGGAGCATGCTGGTTTCTAGCCCTGCGAGGGTCGGAGACTGCACCCATGGACAGCGTTGGCTCCCAGCTGGGAGGCTGAGTCCGGCCATCCTCCTGAGGCTGCCCTGCCTGGGAGGAATCGGGTGCCAGGCCTCGGGGGGCCGGGTCCCGAACACGCCACCTAGGGTTAGGGTTGGGTCCTGGGAGAACGGCAGGCCTGAGGTGCCGGTGCCAAGGGAGGCTCCGCGGAGGGCTGAGTTGAGGGCGTTGGTGGGGCGGTCCGTCCGGCTGCGGGATTTGGGTGTGGGCGCCCTCCGGAGGTGTGTGGGCCTGTCGGGGGGCATGTAGGTTTCGCCCGCCAGGAGGGTTCTCCACGGGGCCAAAGGGCCCGGTTTCCACGTGGGGGGCCCCCAGAGTCCGACGGGGTCCATAAGGAGTCCCCAGACTGCAGGGCTGCCGGGCCAGGCCACCGGGGACGCAAGTCTGAGGAACCGGCCTAGGGTTAGGGTTAGGCCGCCGGGGCCTGGCAGGTCCGAGCAGCCCGCCCTGACGTGGCCTCTCCCGCAGGCTGAGTTGAGGGCTTGCGTGTGCAGGATCGTCAGCCTCCCGGTTCCTGGTCCGGGTGGGCGCCGACCGTGGAGGTGGCCCACGCAATGCATGCAGGGGACTCCCGCTCCGAGGATTCAGCTCGTTTCAAAGAGGAGGCTCTCCTCCTCCGTGGAGATGCAATTGTGGGCTGAAGCTCGGGGCTCCCACGCCTGGAGAGTTGGGGAAGCAGGCCTCTGCGGACGGAAGCCTGAGCACCCAAGCTGGCCTTCGGGTCCGGTTCCGGCTTAGGGTTCGGGCTAGGGTTAGGGTTAGGGTTAGGGCTTAGGGACCAGGCACGTCGGATCGGGCAACACACTCATGGCCTCCCCCAAGGCCTGAGTTGAGGGCGGGACTCAGGAGGCTCCTGGCTCCCTGCGTTTGGGCCCCGCAGGGGCCCAGAGAGCGGGCACGGCCTCCAGGGAGCATGCTGGTTTCTAGCCCTGCGAGGGTCGGAGACTGCACCCAAGGACAGCGTTGGCTCCCGGCTGGGAGGCTGAGTCCGGCCATCCTCCTGAGGCTGCCCTGCCTGGGAGGAATCGGGTGCCAGGCCTCGGTGGGCCGGGTCCCGAACACGCCACCTAGGGTTAGGGTTGGGTCCTGGGAGAACGGCAGGCCTGAGGTGCCGGTGCCATGGGAGGCTCCGCGGAGGGCTGAGTTGAGGGCGTTGGTCGGGCGGTCCGTCCGGCTGCGGGATTTGGGTGTGGGCGCCCTCCGGAGGTGTGTGGGCCTGTCGGGGGGCATGTAGGTTTCGCCCGCCAGGAGGGTTCTCCACGGGGCCAAAGGGCCCGGTTTCCACGTGGGGGGCCCCCAGAGTCCGACGGGGTCCATAAGGAGTCCCCAGACTGCAGGGCTGCCGGGCCAGGCCACCGGGGACGCAAGTCTGAGGAACCGGCCTAGGGTTAGGTTTAGGCCGCCGGGGCCTGGCAGGCCCGAGCTGCCCGCGCTGACGTGGCCTCTCCCGCAGGCTGAGTAGAGGGCTTGCGTCTGCAGGATCGTCAGCCTCCCGGTTCCTGGTCCGGGTGGGCGCCGACCGTGGAGGAGGCCCACGCGATGCATGCAGGGGTCTCCCGCTCCGCGGATTCAGCTCGTTTCAAAGAGGAGGCTCTCCTCCACCGTGGAGATGCAATTGTGGGCTGAAGCTCGGGGCTCCCCCGCCTGGAGAGTTGGGGAAGCAGGCCTCTGCGGACGGAAGCCTGAGCACCCAAGCTGGCCTTCGGGTCCGGTTCCGGCTTAGGGTTCGGGCTAGGGTTAGGGTTAGGGTTAGGAATTAGGGACCAGTCACGTCGGATCGGGCAACACACTCATGGCCTCCCCCAAGGCCTGAGTTGAGGGCGGGACTCAAGAGGCTCCTGGCTCCCTGCGTTTGGGGCCCGCAGGGGCCCAGAGAGCGGGCACGGCCTCCAGGGAGCATGCTGGTTTCTAGCCCTGCGAGGGTCGGAGACTGCACCCATGGACAGCGTTGGCTCCTGGCTGGGAGGCTGAGTCCGGCCATCCTCCTGAGGCTGCCCTGCCTGGGAGGAATCGGGTGCCAGGCCTCGGTGGGCCGGGTCCCGAACACGCCACCTAGGGTTAGGGTTGGGTCCTGGGAGAACGGCAGGCCTGAGGTGCCGGTGCCATGGGAGGCTCCACGGAGTGCTGAGTTGAGGGCGTTGGTCGGGCGGTCCGTCCGGCTGCGGGATTTGGGTGTGGGCGCCCTCCGGAGGTGTGTGGGCCTGTCGGGGGGCATGTAGGTTTCGCCCGCCAGGAGGGTTCTCCACGGGGCCAAAGGGCCCGGTTTCCACGTGGGGGGCCCCCAGAGTCCGACGGGGTCCATAAGGAGTCCCCAGACTGCAGGGCTGCCGGGCCAGGCCACCGGGGACGCAAGTCTGAGGAACCGGCCTAGGGTTAGGGTTAGGCCGCCGGGGCCTGGCAGGCCCGAGCTGCCCGAGCTGCCGTGGCCTCTCCCGCAGGCTGAGTTGAGGGCTTGCGTGTGCAGGATCGTCAGCCTCCCGGTTCCTGGTCCGGGTGGGCGCCGACCGTGGAGGTGGCCCACGCGATGCATGCAGGGGTCTCCCGCTCCGCGGATTCAGCTCGTTTCAAAGAGGAGGCTCTCCTCCTCCGTGGAGATGCAATTGTGGGCTGAAGCTCGGGGCTCCCCCGCCTGGAGAGTTGGGGAAGCAGGCCTCTGCGGACGGAAGCCTGAGCACCCAAGCTGGCCTTCGGGTCCGGTTCCGGCTTAGGGTTCGGGCTAGGGTTAGGGTTAGGGTTAGGACTTAGGGACCAGGCACGTCGGATCGGGCAACACACTCATGGCCTCCCCCAAGGCCTGAGTTGAGGGCGGGACTCAGGAGGCTCCTGGCTCCCTGCGTTTGGGGCCCGCAGGGGCCCAGAGAGCGGGCACGGCCTCCAGGGAGCATGCTGGTTTCTAGCCCTGCGAGGGTCGGAGACTGCACCCAAGGACAGCGTTGGCTCCCGGCTGGGAGGCTGAGTCCGGCCATCCTCCTGAGGCTGCCCTGCCTGGGAGGAATCGGGTGCCAGGCCTCGGTGGGCCGGGTCCCGAACACGCCACCTAGGGTTAGGGTTGGGTCCTGGGAGAACGGCAGGCCTGAGGTGCCGGTGCCAAGGGAGGCTCCGCGGAGGGCTGAGTTGAGGGCGTTGGTCGGGCGGTCCGTCCGGCTGCGGGATTTGGGTGTGGGCGCCCTCCGCAGGTGTGTGGGCCTATCGGGGGGCATGTAGGTTTCGCCCGCCAGGAGGGTTCTCCACGGGGCCAAAGGGCCCGGTTTCCACGTGGGGGGCCCCCAGAGTCCGACGGGGTCCATAAGGAGTCCCCAGACTGCAGGGCTGCCGGGCCAGGCCACCGGGGACGCAAGTCTGAGGAACCGGCCTAGGGTTAGGTTTAGGCCGCCGGGGCCTGGCAGGCCCGAGCTGCCCGCGCTGACGTGGCCTCTCCCGCAGGCTGAGTAGAGGGCTTGCGTCTGCAGGATCGGCAGCCTCCCGGTTCCTGGTCCGGGTGGGCGCCGACCGTGGAGGTGGCCCACGCGATGCATGCAGGGGTCTCCCGCTCCGCGGATTCAGCTCGTTTCAAAGAGGAGGCTCTCCTCCGTGGAGATGCAATTGTGGGCTGAAGCTCGGGGCTCCCCCGCCTGGAGAGTTGGGGAAGCAGGCCTCTGCGGACGGAAGCCTGAGCACCCAAGCTGGCCTTCGGGTCCGGTTCCGGCTTAGGGTTCGGGCTAGGGTTAGGGTTAGGGTTAGGGCTTAGGGACCAGGCACGTCGGATCGGGCAACACACTCATGGCCTCCCCCAAGGCCTGAGTTGAGGGCGGGATTCAGAAGGCTCCTGGCTCCCTGCGTTTGGGGCCCGCAGGGGCCCAGAGAGCGGGCACGGCCTCCAGGGAGCATGCTGGTTTCTAGCCTTGCGAGGGTCGGAGACTGCACCCATGGACAGCGTTGGCTCCCGGCTGGGAGGCTGAGTCCGGCCATCCTCCTGAGGCTGCCCTGCCTGGGAGGAATCGGGTGTCAGGCCTCGGTGGGCCGGGTCCCGAACACGCCACCTAGGGTTAGGGTTGGGTCCTGGGAGAACGGCAGGCCTGAGGTGCCGGTGCCAAGGGAGGCTCCGCGGAGGGCTGAGTTGAGGGCGTTGGTGGGGCGGTCCGTCCGGCTGCGGGATTTGGGTGTGGGCGCCCTCCGGAGGTGTGTGGGCCTGTCGGGGGGCATGTAGGTTTCGCCCGCCAGGAGAGTTCTCCACGGGGCCAAAGGGCCCGGTTTCCACGTGGGGGGCCCCCAGAGTCCGACGGGGTCCATAAGGAGTCCCCAGACTGCAGGGCTGCCGGGCCAGGCCACCGGGGACGCAAGTCTGAGGAACCGGCCTAGGGTTAGGGTTAGG
This sequence comes from Martes martes, assembly GCF_963455335.1. NCBI lineage: Eukaryota > Metazoa > Chordata > Mammalia > Carnivora > Mustelidae > Martes > Martes martes. The sequence continues at coordinate 277,501 of NW_027666375.1, read as the reverse complement.
CCGCCAGGGCCTGGCAGGCCCGAGCTGCCCGCCCTGACGTGGCCTCTCCCGCAGGCTGAGTTGAGGGCTTGCGTCTGCAGGATCGTCAGCCTCCCGGTTCCTGGTACGGGTGGGCGCCGACCGTGGAGGTGGCCCACGCAATGCATGCAGGGGACTCCCGCTCCGAGGATTCAGCTCGTTTCAAAGAGGAGGCTCTCCTCCTCCGTGGAGATGCAATTGTGGGCTGAAGCTCAGGGCTCCCCCGCCTGGAGAGTTGGGGAAGCAGGCCTCTGCGGACGGAAGCCTGAGCACCCAAGCTGGCCTTCGGGTCCGGTTCCGGCTTAGGGTTCGGGCTAGGGTTAGGGTTAGGGTTAGGACTTAGGGACCAGGCTCGTCGGATCGGGCAACACACTCATGGCCTCCCCCAAGGCCTGAGTTGAGGGCGGGACTCAGGAGGCTCCTGGCTCCCTGCGTTTGGGGCCCGCAGGGGCCCAGAGAGCGGGCACGGCCTCCAGGGAGCATGCTGGTTTCTAGCCCTGCGAGGGTCGTAGACTGCACCCATGGACATCGTTGGCTCCTGGCTGGGAGGCTGAGTCCGGCCATCCTCCTGAGGCTGCCCTGCCTGGGAGGAATCGGGTGCCAGGCCTCGGGGGGCCGGGTCCCGAACACGCCACCTAGGGTTAGGGTTGGGTCCTGGGAGAACGGCAGGCCTGAGTTGCCGGTGCCAAGGGAGGCTCCGCGGAGGGCTGAGTTGAGGGCGTTGGTCGGGCGGTCCGTCCGGCTGCGGGATTTGGGTGTGGGCGCCCTCCGGAGGTGTGTGGGCCTGTCGGGGGGCATGTAGGTTTCGCCCGCCAGGAGGGTTCTCCACGGGGCCAAAGGGCCCGGTTTCCACGTGGGGGGCCCCCAGAGTCCGACGGGGTCCATAAGGAGTCCCCAGACTGCAGGGCTGCCGGGCCAGGCCACTGGGGACGCAAGTCTGAGGAACCGGCCTAGGGTTAGGGTTAGGCCGACGGGGACTGGCAGGCCCGAGCTGCCCGCGCTGACGTGGCCTCTCCCGCAGGCTGAGTTGAGGGCTTGCGTGTGCAGGATCGTCAGCCTCCCGGTTCCTGGTCCGGGTGGGCGCCGACCGTGGAGGTGGCCCACGCGATGCATGCAGGGGTCTCCCGCTCCGCGGATTCAGCTCGTTTCAAAGAGGAGGCTCTCCTCCTCCGTGGAGATGCAATTGTGGGCTGAAGCTCGGGGCTCCCCCGCCTGGAGAGTTGGGGAAGCAGGCCTCTGCGGACAGAAGCCTGAGCACCCAAGCTGGCCTTCGGGTCCGGTTCCGGCTTAGGGTTCGGGCTAGGGTTAGGGTTAGGGTTAGGACTTAGGGACCAGGCACGTCGGATCGGGCAACACACTCATGGCCTCCCCCAATCCTGAGTTGAGGGCGGGACTCAGGAGGCTCCTGGCTCCCTGCGTTTGGGGCCCGCAGGGGCCCAGAGAGCGGGCACGGCCTCCAGGGAGCATGCTGGTTTCTAGCCCTGCGAGGGTCGGAGACTGCACCCAAGGACAGCGTTGGCTCCCGGCTGGGAGGCTGAGTCCGGCCGTCCTCCTGAGGCTGCCCTGCCTGGGTGGAATCGGGTGCCAGGCCTCGGTGGGCCGGGTCCCGAACACGCCACCTAGGGTTAGGGTTGGGTCCTGGGAGAACGGCAGGCCTGAGGTGCCGGTGCCAAGGGAGGCTCCGCGGAGGGCTGAGTTGAGGGTGTTGGTCGGGCGGTCCGTCCGGCTGCGGGATTTGGGTGTGGGCGCCCTCCGGAGGTGTGTGGGCCTGTCGGGGGGCATGTAGGTTTCGCCCGCCAGGAGGGTTCTCCACGGGGCCAAAGGGCCCGGTTTCCACGTGGGGGGCCCCCAGAGTCCGACGGGGTCCATAAGGAGTCCCCAGACTGCAGGGCTGCCGGGCCAGGCCACCGGGGACGCAAGTCTGAGGAACCGGCCTAGGGTTAGGTTTAGGCCGCCGGGGCCTGGCAGGCCCGAGCTGCCCGCGCTGACGTGGCCTCTCCCGCAGGCTGAGTAGAGGGCTTGCGTCTGCAGGATCGGCAGCCTCCCGGTTCCTGGTCCGGGTGGGCGCCGACCGTGGAGGTGGCCCACGCGATGCATGCAGGGGTCTCCCGCTCCGCGGATTCAGCTCGTTTCAAAGAGGAGGCTCTCCTCCGTGGAGATGCAATTGTGGGCTGAAGCTCGGGGCTCCCCCGCCTGGAGAGTTGGGGAAGCAGGCCTCTGCGGACGGAAGCCTGAGCACCCAAGCTGGCCTTCGGGTCCGGTTCCGGCTTAGGGTTCGGGCTAGGGTTAGGGTTAGGGTTAGGGCTTAGGGACCAGGCACGTCGGATCGGGCAACACACTCATGGCCTCCCCCAAGGCCTGAGTTGAGGGCGGGATTCAGAAGGCTCCTGGCTCCCTGCGTTTGGGGCCCGCAGGGGCCCAGAGAGCGGGCACGGCCTCCAGGGAGCATGCTGGTTTCTAGCCCTGCGAGGGTCGGAGACTGCACCCATGGACAGCGTTGGCTCCCGGCTGGGAGGCTGAGTCCGGCCATCCTCCTGAGGCTGCCCTGCCTGGGAGGAATCGGGTGCCAGGCCTCGGTGGGCCGGGTCCCGAACACGCCACCTAGGGTTAGGGTTGGGTCCTGGGAGAACGGCAGGCCTGAGGTGCCGGTGCCAAGGGAGGCTCCTCGGAGGGCTGAGTTGAGGGCGTTGGTGGGGCGGTCCGTCCGGCTGCGGGATTTGGGTGTGGGCGCCCTCCGGATGTGTGTGGGCCTGTCGGGGGGCATGTAGGTTTCGCCCGCCAGGAGGGTTCTCCACGGGGCCAAAGGGCCCGGTTTCCACGTGGGGGGCCCCCAGAGTCCGACGGGGTCCATAAGGAGTCCCCAGACTGCAGGGCTGCCGGGCCAGGCCACCGGGGACGCAAGTCTGAGGAACCGGCCTAGGGTTAGGGTTAGGCCGCCGGGGCCTGGCAGGCCCGAGCTGCCCGCCCTGACGTGGCCTCTCCCACAGGCTGAGTTGAGGGCTTGCGTGTGCAGGATCGTCAGCCTCCCGGTTCCTGGTCCGGGTGGGCGCCGACAGTGGAGGTGGCCCACGCGATGCATGCAGGGGACTCCCGCTCCGAGGATTCAGCTCGTTTCAAAGAGGAGGCTCTCCTCCTCCGTGGAGATGCAATTGTGGGCTGAAGCTCGGGGCTCCCCCGCCTGGAGAGTTGGGGAAGCAGGCCTCTGCGGACGGAAGCCTGAGCACCCAAGCTGGCCTTCGGGTCCGGTTCCGGCTTAGGGTTCGGGCTAGGGTTAGGGTTAGGGTTAGGGCTTAGGGACCAGGCACGTCGGATCGGGCAACACACTCATGGCCTCCCCCAAGGCCTGAGTTGAGGGCGGGATTCAGAAGGCTCCTGGCTCCCTGCGTTTGGGGCCCGCAGGGGCCCAGAGAGCGGGCACGGCCTCCAGGGAGCATGCTGGTTTCTAGCCCTGCGAGGGTCGGAGACTGCACCCATGGACAGCGTTGGCTCCCGGCTGGGAGGCTGAGTCCGGCCATCCTCCTGAGGCTGCCCTGCCTGGGAGGAATCGGGTGCCAGGCCTCGGTGGGCCGGGTCCCGAACACGCCACCTAGGGTTAGGGTTGGGTCCTGGGAGAACGGCAGGCCTGAGGTGCCGGTGCCAAGGGAGGCTCCGCGGAGGGCTGAGTTGAGGGCGTTGGTGGGGCGGTCCGTCCGGCTGCGGGATTTGGGTGTGGGCGCCCTCCGGAGGTGTGTGGGCCTGTCGGGGGGCATGTAGGTTTCGCCCGCCAGGAGGGTTCTCCACGGGGCCAAAGGGCCCGGTTTCCACGTGGGGGGCCCCCAGAGTCCGACGGGGTCCATAAGGAGTCCCCAGACTGCAGGGCTGCCGGGCCAGGCCACCGGGGACGCAAGTCTGAGGAACCGGCCTAGGGTTAGGGTTAGGCCGCCAGGGCCTGGCAGGCCCGAGCTGCCCGCCCTGACGTGGCCTCTCCCGCAGGCTGAGTTGAGGGCTTGCGTGTGCAGGATCGTCAGCCTCCCGGTTCCTGGTCCGGGTGGGCGCCGACCGTGGAGGTGGCCCACGCAATGCATGCAGGGGACTCCCGCTCCGAGGATTCAGCTCGTTTCAAAGAGGAGGCTCTCCTCCTCCGTGGAGATGCAATTGTGGGCTGAAGCTCGGGGCTCCCCCGCCTGGAGAGTTGGGGAAGCAGGCCTCTGCGGACGGAAGCCTGAGCACCCAAGCTGGCCTTCGGGTCCGGTTCCGGCTTAGGGTTCCGGCTAGGGTTAGGGTTAGGGTTAGGACTTAGGGACCAGGCACGTCGGATCGGGCAACACACTCATGGCCTCCCCCAAGGCCTGAGTTGAGGGCGGGACTCAGGAGGCTCCTGGCTCCCTGCGTTTGGGGCCCGCAGGGGCCCAGAGAGCGGGAACGGCCTCCAGGGAGCATGCTGGTTTCTAGCCCTGCGAGGGTCGGAGACTGCACCCATGGACAGCGTTGGCTCCCAGCTGGGAGGCTGAGTCCGGCCATCCTCCTGAGGCTGCCCTGCCTGGGAGGAATCGGGTGCCAGGCCTCGGGGGGCCGGGTCCCGAACACGCCACCTAGGGTTAGGGTTGGGTCCTGGGAGAACGGCAGGCCTGAGGTGCCGGTGCCAAGGGAGGCTCCGCGGAGGGCTGAGTTGAGGGCGTTGGTGGGGCGGTCCGTCCGGCTGCGGGATTTGGGTGTGGGCGCCCTCCGGAGGTGTGTGGGCCTGTCGGGGGGCATGTAGGTTTCGCCCGCCAGGAGGGTTCTCCACGGGGCCAAAGGGCCCGGTTTCCACGTGGGGGGCCCCCAGAGTCCGACGGGGTCCATAAGGAGTCCCCAGACTGCAGGGCTGCCGGGCCAGGCCACCGGGGACGCAAGTCTGAGGAACCGGCCTAGGGTTAGGGTTAGGCCGCCGGGGCCTGGCAGGTCGGAGCAGCCCGCCCTGAAGTGGCCTCTCCCGCAGGCTGAGTTGAGGGCTTGCGTCTGCAGGATCGGCAGCCTCCCGGTCCCTGGTCCGGGTGGGCGCCGACCGTGGAGGTGGCCCACGCGATGCATGCAGGGGTCTCCCGCTCCGCGGATTCAGCTCGTTTCAAAGAGGAGGCTCTCCTCCGTGGAGATGCAATTGTGGGCTGAAGCTCGGGGCTCCCCCGCCTGGAGAGTTGGGGAAGCAGGCCTCTGCGGACGGAAGCCTGAGCACCCAAGCTGGCCTTCGGGTCCGGTTCCGGCTTAGGGTTCGGGCTAGGGTTAGGGTTAGGGTTAGGAATTAGGGACCAGTCACGTCGGATCGGGCAACACACTCATGGCCTCCCCCAAGGCCTGAGTTGAGGGCGGGACTCAAGAGGCTCCTGGCTCCCTGCGTTTGGGGCCCGCAGGGGCCCAGAGAGCGGGCACGGCCTCCAGGGAGCATGCTGGTTTCTAGCCCTGCGAGGGTCGGAGACTGCACCCATGGACAGCGTTGGCTCCTGGCTGGGAGGCTGAGTCCGGCCATCCTCCTGAGGCTGCCCTGCCTGGGAGGAATCGGGTGCCAGGCCTCGGTGGGCCGGGTCCCGAACACGCCACCTAGGGTTAGGGTTGGGTCCTGGGAGAACGGCAGGCCTGAGGTGCCGGCGCCAAGGGAGGCTCCGCGGAGGGCTGAGTTGAGGGCGTTGGTCGGGCGGTCCGTCCGGCTGCGGGATTTGGGTGTGGGCGCCCTCCGGAGGTGTGTGGGCCTGTCGGGGGGCATGTAGGTTTCGCCCGCCAGGAGGGTTCTCCACGGGGCCAAAGGGCCCGGTTTCCACGTGGGGGGCCCCCAGAGTCCGACGGGGTCCATAAGGAGTCCCCAGACTGCAGGGCTGCCGGGCCAGGCCACCGGGGACGCAAGTCTGAGGAACCGGCCTAGGGTTAGGGTTAGGCCGCCGGGGCCTGGCAGGCCCGAGCTGCCCGCCCTGACGTGGCCTCTCCCGCAGGCTGAGTTGAGGGCTTGCGTGTGCAGGATCGTCAGCCTCCCGGTTCCTGGTCCGGGTGGGCGCCGACCGTGGAGGTGGCCCACGCGATGCATGCAGGGGACTCCCGCTCCGAGGATTCAGCTCGTTTCAAAGAGGAGGCTCTCCTCCTCCGTGGAGATGCAATTGTGGGCTGAAGCTCGGGGCTCCCCCGCCTGGAGAGTTGGGGAAGCAGGCCTCTGCGGACGGAAGCCTGAGCACCCAAGCTGGCCTTCGGGTCCGGTTCCGGCTTAGGGTTCGGGCTAGGGTTAGGGTTAGGGTTAGGACTTAGGGACCAGGCACGTCGGAACGGGCAACACACTCATGGCCTCCCCCAAGGCCTGAGTTGAGGGCGGGATTCAGGAGGCTCCTGGCTCCCTGCGTTTGGGGCCCGCAGGGGCCCAGAGAGCGGGCACGGCCTCCAGGGAGCATGCTGGTTTCTAGCCCTGCGAGGGTCGGAGACTGCACCCATGGACAGCGTTGGCTCCCAGCTGGGAGGCTGAGTCCGGCCATCCTCCTGAGGCTGCCCTGCCTGGGAGGAATCGGGTGCCAGGCCTCGGGGGGCCGGGTCCCGAACACGCCACCTAGGGTTAGGGTTGGGTCCTGGGAGAACGGCAGGCCTGAGGTGCCGGTGCCAAGGGAGGCTCCGCGGAGGGCTGAGTTGAGGGCGTTGGTGGGGCGGTCCGTCCGGCTGCGGGATTTGGGTGTGGGCGCCCTCCGGAGGTGTGTGGGCCTGTCGGGGGGCATGTAGGTTTCGCCCGCCAGGAGGGTTCTCCACGGGGCCAAAGGGCCCGGTTTCCACGTGGGGGGCCCCCAGAGTCCGACGGGGTCCATAAGGAGTCCCCAGACTGCAGGGCTGCCGGGCCAGGCCACCGGGGACGCAAGTCTGAGGAACCGGCCTAGGGTTAGGGTTAGGCCGCCGGGGCCTGGCAGGTCCGAGCAGCCCGCCCTGACGTGGCCTCTCCCGCAGGCTGAGTTGAGGGCTTGCGTGTGCAGGATCGTCAGCCTCCCGGTTCCTGGTCCGGGTGGGCGCCGACCGTGGAGGTGGCCCACGCAATGCATGCAGGGGACTCCCGCTCCGAGGATTCAGCTCGTTTCAAAGAGGAGGCTCTCCTCCTCCGTGGAGATGCAATTGTGGGCTGAAGCTCGGGGCTCCCACGCCTGGAGAGTTGGGGAAGCAGGCCTCTGCGGACGGAAGCCTGAGCACCCAAGCTGGCCTTCGGGTCCGGTTCCGGCTTAGGGTTCGGGCTAGGGTTAGGGTTAGGGTTAGGGCTTAGGGACCAGGCACGTCGGATCGGGCAACACACTCATGGCCTCCCCCAAGGCCTGAGTTGAGGGCGGGACTCAGGAGGCTCCTGGCTCCCTGCGTTTGGGCCCCGCAGGGGCCCAGAGAGCGGGCACGGCCTCCAGGGAGCATGCTGGTTTCTAGCCCTGCGAGGGTCGGAGACTGCACCCAAGGACAGCGTTGGCTCCCGGCTGGGAGGCTGAGTCCGGCCATCCTCCTGAGGCTGCCCTGCCTGGGAGGAATCGGGTGCCAGGCCTCGGTGGGCCGGGTCCCGAACACGCCACCTAGGGTTAGGGTTGGGTCCTGGGAGAACGGCAGGCCTGAGGTGCCGGTGCCATGGGAGGCTCCGCGGAGGGCTGAGTTGAGGGCGTTGGTCGGGCGGTCCGTCCGGCTGCGGGATTTGGGTGTGGGCGCCCTCCGGAGGTGTGTGGGCCTGTCGGGGGGCATGTAGGTTTCGCCCGCCAGGAGGGTTCTCCACGGGGCCAAAGGGCCCGGTTTCCACGTGGGGGGCCCCCAGAGTCCGACGGGGTCCATAAGGAGTCCCCAGACTGCAGGGCTGCCGGGCCAGGCCACCGGGGACGCAAGTCTGAGGAACCGGCCTAGGGTTAGGTTTAGGCCGCCGGGGCCTGGCAGGCCCGAGCTGCCCGCGCTGACGTGGCCTCTCCCGCAGGCTGAGTAGAGGGCTTGCGTCTGCAGGATCGTCAGCCTCCCGGTTCCTGGTCCGGGTGGGCGCCGACCGTGGAGGAGGCCCACGCGATGCATGCAGGGGTCTCCCGCTCCGCGGATTCAGCTCGTTTCAAAGAGGAGGCTCTCCTCCACCGTGGAGATGCAATTGTGGGCTGAAGCTCGGGGCTCCCCCGCCTGGAGAGTTGGGGAAGCAGGCCTCTGCGGACGGAAGCCTGAGCACCCAAGCTGGCCTTCGGGTCCGGTTCCGGCTTAGGGTTCGGGCTAGGGTTAGGGTTAGGGTTAGGAATTAGGGACCAGTCACGTCGGATCGGGCAACACACTCATGGCCTCCCCCAAGGCCTGAGTTGAGGGCGGGACTCAAGAGGCTCCTGGCTCCCTGCGTTTGGGGCCCGCAGGGGCCCAGAGAGCGGGCACGGCCTCCAGGGAGCATGCTGGTTTCTAGCCCTGCGAGGGTCGGAGACTGCACCCATGGACAGCGTTGGCTCCTGGCTGGGAGGCTGAGTCCGGCCATCCTCCTGAGGCTGCCCTGCCTGGGAGGAATCGGGTGCCAGGCCTCGGTGGGCCGGGTCCCGAACACGCCACCTAGGGTTAGGGTTGGGTCCTGGGAGAACGGCAGGCCTGAGGTGCCGGTGCCATGGGAGGCTCCACGGAGTGCTGAGTTGAGGGCGTTGGTCGGGCGGTCCGTCCGGCTGCGGGATTTGGGTGTGGGCGCCCTCCGGAGGTGTGTGGGCCTGTCGGGGGGCATGTAGGTTTCGCCCGCCAGGAGGGTTCTCCACGGGGCCAAAGGGCCCGGTTTCCACGTGGGGGGCCCCCAGAGTCCGACGGGGTCCATAAGGAGTCCCCAGACTGCAGGGCTGCCGGGCCAGGCCACCGGGGACGCAAGTCTGAGGAACCGGCCTAGGGTTAGGGTTAGGCCGCCGGGGCCTGGCAGGCCCGAGCTGCCCGAGCTGCCGTGGCCTCTCCCGCAGGCTGAGTTGAGGGCTTGCGTGTGCAGGATCGTCAGCCTCCCGGTTCCTGGTCCGGGTGGGCGCCGACCGTGGAGGTGGCCCACGCGATGCATGCAGGGGTCTCCCGCTCCGCGGATTCAGCTCGTTTCAAAGAGGAGGCTCTCCTCCTCCGTGGAGATGCAATTGTGGGCTGAAGCTCGGGGCTCCCCCGCCTGGAGAGTTGGGGAAGCAGGCCTCTGCGGACGGAAGCCTGAGCACCCAAGCTGGCCTTCGGGTCCGGTTCCGGCTTAGGGTTCGGGCTAGGGTTAGGGTTAGGGTTAGGACTTAGGGACCAGGCACGTCGGATCGGGCAACACACTCATGGCCTCCCCCAAGGCCTGAGTTGAGGGCGGGACTCAGGAGGCTCCTGGCTCCCTGCGTTTGGGGCCCGCAGGGGCCCAGAGAGCGGGCACGGCCTCCAGGGAGCATGCTGGTTTCTAGCCCTGCGAGGGTCGGAGACTGCACCCAAGGACAGCGTTGGCTCCCGGCTGGGAGGCTGAGTCCGGCCATCCTCCTGAGGCTGCCCTGCCTGGGAGGAATCGGGTGCCAGGCCTCGGTGGGCCGGGTCCCGAACACGCCACCTAGGGTTAGGGTTGGGTCCTGGGAGAACGGCAGGCCTGAGGTGCCGGTGCCAAGGGAGGCTCCGCGGAGGGCTGAGTTGAGGGCGTTGGTCGGGCGGTCCGTCCGGCTGCGGGATTTGGGTGTGGGCGCCCTCCGCAGGTGTGTGGGCCTATCGGGGGGCATGTAGGTTTCGCCCGCCAGGAGGGTTCTCCACGGGGCCAAAGGGCCCGGTTTCCACGTGGGGGGCCCCCAGAGTCCGACGGGGTCCATAAGGAGTCCCCAGACTGCAGGGCTGCCGGGCCAGGCCACCGGGGACGCAAGTCTGAGGAACCGGCCTAGGGTTAGGTTTAGGCCGCCGGGGCCTGGCAGGCCCGAGCTGCCCGCGCTGACGTGGCCTCTCCCGCAGGCTGAGTAGAGGGCTTGCGTCTGCAGGATCGGCAGCCTCCCGGTTCCTGGTCCGGGTGGGCGCCGACCGTGGAGGTGGCCCACGCGATGCATGCAGGGGTCTCCCGCTCCGCGGATTCAGCTCGTTTCAAAGAGGAGGCTCTCCTCCGTGGAGATGCAATTGTGGGCTGAAGCTCGGGGCTCCCCCGCCTGGAGAGTTGGGGAAGCAGGCCTCTGCGGACGGAAGCCTGAGCACCCAAGCTGGCCTTCGGGTCCGGTTCCGGCTTAGGGTTCGGGCTAGGGTTAGGGTTAGGGTTAGGGCTTAGGGACCAGGCACGTCGGATCGGGCAACACACTCATGGCCTCCCCCAAGGCCTGAGTTGAGGGCGGGATTCAGAAGGCTCCTGGCTCCCTGCGTTTGGGGCCCGCAGGGGCCCAGAGAGCGGGCACGGCCTCCAGGGAGCATGCTGGTTTCTAGCCTTGCGAGGGTCGGAGACTGCACCCATGGACAGCGTTGGCTCCCGGCTGGGAGGCTGAGTCCGGCCATCCTCCTGAGGCTGCCCTGCCTGGGAGGAATCGGGTGTCAGGCCTCGGTGGGCCGGGTCCCGAACACGCCACCTAGGGTTAGGGTTGGGTCCTGGGAGAACGGCAGGCCTGAGGTGCCGGTGCCAAGGGAGGCTCCGCGGAGGGCTGAGTTGAGGGCGTTGGTGGGGCGGTCCGTCCGGCTGCGGGATTTGGGTGTGGGCGCCCTCCGGAGGTGTGTGGGCCTGTCGGGGGGCATGTAGGTTTCGCCCGCCAGGAGAGTTCTCCACGGGGCCAAAGGGCCCGGTTTCCACGTGGGGGGCCCCCAGAGTCCGACGGGGTCCATAAGGAGTCCCCAGACTGCAGGGCTGCCGGGCCAGGCCACCGGGGACGCAAGTCTGAGGAACCGGCCTAGGGTTAGGGTTAGGCCGCCAGGGCCTGGCAGGCCCGAGCTGCCCGCCCTGACGTGGCCTCTCCCGCAGGCTGAGTTGAGGGCTTGCGTCTGCAGGATCGTCAGCCTCCCGGTTCCTGGTACGGGTGGGCGCCGACCGTGGAGGTGGCCCACGCAATGCATGCAGGGGACTCCCGCTCCGAGGATTCAGCTCGTTTCAAAGAGGAGGCTCTCCTCCTCCGTGGAGATGCAATTGTGGGCTGAAGCTCAGGGCTCCCCCGCCTGGAGAGTTGGGGAAGCAGGCCTCTGCGGACGGAAGCCTGAGCACCCAAGCTGGCCTTCGGGTCCGGTTCCGGCTTAGGGTTCGGGCTAGGGTTAGGGTTAGGGTTAGGACTTAGGGACCAGGCTCGTCGGATCGGGCAACACACTCATGGCCTCCCCCAAGGCCTGAGTTGAGGGCGGGACTCAGGAGGCTCCTGGCTCCCTGCGTTTGGGGCCCGCAGGGGCCCAGAGAGCGGGCACGGCCTCCAGGGAGCATGCTGGTTTCTAGCCCTGCGAGGGTCGTAGACTGCACCCATGGACATCGTTGGCTCCTGGCTGGGAGGCTGAGTCCGGCCATCCTCCTGAGGCTGCCCTGCCTGGGAGGAATCGGGTGCCAGGCCTCGGGGGGCCGGGTCCCGAACACGCCACCTAGGGTTAGGGTTGGGTCCTGGGAGAACGGCAGGCCTGAGTTGCCGGTGCCAAGGGAGGCTCCGCGGAGGGCTGAGTTGAGGGCGTTGGTCGGGCGGTCCGTCCGGCTGCGGGATTTGGGTGTGGGCGCCCTCCGGAGGTGTGTGGGCCTGTCGGGGGGCATGTAGGTTTCGCCCGCCAGGAGGGTTCTCCACGGGGCCAAAGGGCCCGGTTTCCACGTGGGGGGCCCCCAGAGTCCGACGGGGTCCATAAGGAGTCCCCAGACTGCAGGGCTGCCGGGCCAGGCCACTGGGGACGCAAGTCTGAGGAACCGGCCTAGGGTTAGGGTTAGGCCGACGGGGACTGGCAGGCCCGAGCTGCCCGCGCTGACGTGGCCTCTCCCGCAGGCTGAGTTGAGGGCTTGCGTGTGCAGGATCGTCAGCCTCCCGGTTCCTGGTCCGGGTGGGCGCCGACCGTGGAGGTGGCCCACGCGATGCATGCAGGGGTCTCCCGCTCCGCGGATTCAGCTCGTTTCAAAGAGGAGGCTCTCCTCCTCCGTGGAGATGCAATTGTGGGCTGAAGCTCGGGGCTCCCCCGCCTGGAGAGTTGGGGAAGCAGGCCTCTGCGGACAGAAGCCTGAGCACCCAAGCTGGCCTTCGGGTCCGGTTCCGGCTTAGGGTTCGGGCTAGGGTTAGGGTTAGGGTTAGGACTTAGGGACCAGGCACGTCGGATCGGGCAACACACTCATGGCCTCCCCCAATCCTGAGTTGAGGGCGGGACTCAGGAGGCTCCTGGCTCCCTGCGTTTGGGGCCCGCAGGGGCCCAGAGAGCGGGCACGGCCTCCAGGGAGCATGCTGGTTTCTAGCCCTGCGAGGGTCGGAGACTGCACCCAAGGACAGCGTTGGCTCCCGGCTGGGAGGCTGAGTCCGGCCGTCCTCCTGAGGCTGCCCTGCCTGGGTGGAATCGGGTGCCAGGCCTCGGTGGGCCGGGTCCCGAACACGCCACCTAGGGTTAGGGTTGGGTCCTGGGAGAACGGCAGGCCTGAGGTGCCGGTGCCAAGGGAGGCTCCGCGGAGGGCTGAGTTGAGGGTGTTGGTCGGGCGGTCCGTCCGGCTGCGGGATTTGGGTGTGGGCGCCCTCCGGAGGTGTGTGGGCCTGTCGGGGGGCATGTAGGTTTCGCCCGCCAGGAGGGTTCTCCACGGGGCCAAAGGGCCCGGTTTCCACGTGGGGGGCCCCCAGAGTCCGACGGGGTCCATAAGGAGTCCCCAGACTGCAGGGCTGCCGGGCCAGGCCACCGGGGACGCAAGTCTGAGGAACCGGCCTAGGGTTAGGTTTAGGCCGCCGGGGCCTGGCAGGCCCGAGCTGCCCGCGCTGACGTGGCCTCTCCCGCAGGCTGAGTAGAGGGCTTGCGTCTGCAGGATCGGCAGCCTCCCGGTTCCTGGTCCGGGTGGGCGCCGACCGTGGAGGTGGCCCACGCGATGCATGCAGGGGTCTCCCGCTCCGCGGATTCAGCTCGTTTCAAAGAGGAGGCTCTCCTCCGTGGAGATGCAATTGTGGGCTGAAGCTCGGGGCTCCCCCGCCTGGAGAGTTGGGGAAGCAGGCCTCTGCGGACGGAAGCCTGAGCACCCAAGCTGGCCTTCGGGTCCGGTTCCGGCTTAGGGTTCGGGCTAGGGTTAGGGTTAGGGTTAGGACTTAGGGACCAGGCACGTCGGATCGGGCAACACACTCATGGCCTCCCCCAAGGCCTGAGTTGAGGGCGGGACTCAAGAGGCTCCTGGCTCCCTGCGTTTGGGGCCCGCAGGGGCCCAGAGAGCGGGCACGGCCTCCAGGGAGCATGCTGGTTTCTAGCCCTGCGAGGGTCGGAGACTGCACCCAAGGACAGCGTTGGCTCCCGGCTGGGAGGCTGAGTCCGGCCATCCTCCTGAGGCTGCCCTGCCTGGGAGGAATCGGGTGCCAGGCCTCGGTGGGCCGTTTCCCGAACACGCCACCTAGGGTTAGGGTTGGGTCCTGGGAGAACGGCAGGCCTGAGGTGCCGGTGCCAAGGGAGGCTCCGCGGAGGGCTGAGTTGAGGGCGTTGGTCGGGCGGTCCGTCCGGCTGCGGGATTTGGGTGTGGGCGCCCTCCGCAGGTGTGTGGGCCTGTCGGGGGGCATGTAGGTTTCGCCCGCCAGGAGGGTTCTCCACGGGGCCAAAGGGCCCGGTTTCCACGTGGGGGGCCCCCAGAGTCCGACGGGGTCCATAAGGAGTCCCCAGACTGCAGGGCTGCCGGGCCAGGCCACCGGGGACGCAAGTCTGAGGAACCGGCCTAGGGTTAGGTTTAGGCCGCCGGGGCCTGGCAGGCCCGAGCTGCCCGCGCTGACGTGGCCTCTCCCGCAGGCTGAGTAGAGGGCTTGCGTCTGCAGGATCGGCAGCCTCCCGGTTCCTGGTCCGGGTGGGCGCCGACCGTGGAGGTGGCCCACGCGATGCATGCAGGGGTCTCCCGCTCCGCGGATTCAGCTCGTTTCAAAGAGGAGGCTCTCCTCCGTGGAGATGCAATTGTGGGCTGAAGCTCGGGGCTCCCCCGCCTGGAGAGTTGGGGAAGCAGGCCTCTGCGGACGGAAGCCTGAGCACCCAAGCTGGCCTTCGGGTCCGGTTCCGGCTTAGGGTTCGGGCTAGGGTTAGGGTTAGGGTTAGGGCTTAGGGACCAGGCACGTCGGATCGGGCAACACACTCATGGCCTCCCCCAAGGCCTGAGTTGAGGGCGGGATTCAGAAGGCTCCTGGCTCCCTGCGTTTGGGGCCCGCAGGGGCCCAGAGAGCGGGCACGGCCTCCAGGGAGCATGCTGGTTTCTAGCCCTGCGAGGGTCGGAGACTGCACCCATGGACAGCGTTGGCTCCCGGCTGGGAGGCTGAGTCCGGCCATCCTCCTGAGGCTGCCCTGCCTGGGAGGAATCGGGTGCCAGGCCTCGGTGGGCCGGGTCCCGAACACGCCACCTAGGGTTAGGGTTGGGTCCTGGGAGAACGGCAGGCCTGAGGTGCCGGTGCCAAGGGAGGCTCCTCGGAGGGCTGAGTTGAGGGCGTTGGTGGGGCGGTCCGTCCGGCTGCGGGATTTGGGTGTGGGCGCCCTCCGGATGTGTGTGGGCCTGTCGGGGGGCATGTAGGTTTCGCCCGCCAGGAGGGTTCTCCACGGGGCCAAAGGGCCCGGTTTCCACGTGGGGGGCCCCCAGAGTCCGACGGGGTCCATAAGGAGTCCCCAGACTGCAGGGCTGCCGGGCCAGGCCACCGGGGACGCAAGTCTGAGGAACCGGCCTAGGGTTAGGGTTAGGCCGCCGGGGCCTGGCAGGCCCGAGCTGCCCGCCCTGACGTGGCCTCTCCCACAGGCTGAGTTGAGGGCTTGCGTGTGCAGGATCGTCAGCCTCCCGGTTCCTGGTCCGGGTGGGCGCCGACAGTGGAGGTGGCCCACGCGATGCATGCAGGGGACTCCCGCTCCGAGGATTCAGCTCGTTTCAAAGAGGAGGCTCTCCTCCTCCGTGGAGATGCAATTGTGGGCTGAAGCTCGGGGCTCCCCCGCCTGGAGAGTTGGGGAAGCAGGCCTCTGCGGACGGAAGCCTGAGCACCCAAGCTGGCCTTCGGGTCCGGTTCCGGCTTAGGGTTCGGGCTAGGGTTAGGGTTAGGGTTAGGGCTTAGGGACCAGGCACGTCGGATCGGGCAACACACTCATGGCCTCCCCCAAGGCCTGAGTTGAGGGCGGGATTCAGAAGGCTCCTGGCTCCCTGCGTTTGGGGCCCGCAGGGGCCCAGAGAGCGGGCACGGCCTCCAGGGAGCATGCTGGTTTCTAGCCCTGCGAGGGTCGGAGACTGCACCCATGGACAGCGTTGGCTCCCGGCTGGGAGGCTGAGTCCGGCCATCCTCCTGAGGCTGCCCTGCCTGGGAGGAATCGGGTGCCAGGCCTCGGTGGGCCGGGTCCCGAACACGCCACCTAGGGTTAGGGTTGGGTCCTGGGAGAACGGCAGGCCTGAGGTGCCGGTGCCAAGGGAGGCTCCGCGGAGGGCTGAGTTGAGGGCATTGGTGGGGCGGTCCGTCCGGCTGCGGGATTTGGGTGTGGGCGCCCTCCGGAGGTGTGTGGGCCTGTCGGGGGGCATGTAGGTTTCGCCCGCCAGGAGGGTTCTCCACGGGGCCAAAGGGCCCGGTTTCCACGTGGGGGGCCCCCAGAGTCCGACGGGGTCCATAAGGAGTCCCCAGACTGCAGGGCTGCCGGGCCAGGCCACCGGGGACGCAAGTCTGAGGAACCGGCCTAGGGTTAGGGTTAGGCCGCCAGGGCCTGGCAGGCCCGAGCTGCCCGCCCTGACGTGGCCTCTCCCGCAGGCTGAGTTGAGGGCTTGCGTGTGCAGGATCGTCAGCCTCCCGGTTCCTGGTCCGGGTGGGCGCCGACCGTGGAGGTGGCCCACGCAATGCATGCAGGGGACTCCCGCTCCGAGGATTCAGCTCGTTTCAAAGAGGAGGCTCTCCTCCTCCGTGGAGATGCAATTGTGGGCTGAAGCTCGGGGCTCCCCCGCCTGGAGAGTTGGGGAAGCAGGCCTCTGCGGACGGAAGCCTGAGCACCCAAGCTGGCCTTCGGGTCCGGTTCCGGCTTAGGGTTCCGGCTAGGGTTAGGGTTAGGGTTAGGACTTAGGGACCAGGCACGTCGGATCGGGCAACACACTCATGGCCTCCCCCAAGGCCTGAGTTGAGGGCGGGACTCAGGAGGCTCCTGGCTCCCTGCGTTTGGGGCCCGCAGGGGCCCAGAGAGCGGGAACGGCCTCCAGGGAGCATGCTGGTTTCTAGCCCTGCGAGGGTCGGAGACTGCACCCATGGACAGCGTTGGCTCCCAGCTGGGAGGCTGAGTCCGGCCATCCTCCTGAGGCTGCCCTGCCTGGGAGGAATCGGGTGCCAGGCCTCGGGGGGCCGGGTCCCGAACACGCCACCTAGGGTTAGGGTTGGGTCCTGGGAGAACGGCAGGCCTGAGGTGCCGGTGCCAAGGGAGGCTCCGCGGAGGGCTGAGTTGAGGGCGTTGGTGGGGCGGTCCGTCCGGCTGCGGGATTTGGGTGTGGGCGCCCTCCGGAGGTGTGTGGGCCTGTCGGGGGGCATGTAGGTTTCGCCCGCCAGGAGGGTTCTCCACGGGGCCAAAGGGCCCGGTTTCCACGTGGGGGGCCCCCAGAGTCCGACGGGGTCCATAAGGAGTCCCCAGACTGCAGGGCTGCCGGGCCAGGCCACCGGGGACGCAAGTCTGAGGAACCGGCCTAGGGTTAGGGTTAGGCCGCCGGGGCCTGGCAGGTCGGAGCAGCCCGCCCTGAAGTGGCCTCTCCCGCAGGCTGAGTTGAGGGCTTGCGTCTGCAGGATCGGCAGCCTCCCGGTCCCTGGTCCGGGTGGGCGCCGACCGTGGAGGTGGCCCACGCGATGCATGCAGGGGTCTCCCGCTCCGCGGATTCAGCTCGTTTCAAAGAGGAGGCTCTCCTCCGTGGAGATGCAATTGTGGGCTGAAGCTCGGGGCTCCCCCGCCTGGAGAGTTGGGGAAGCAGGCCTCTGCGGACGGAAGCCTGAGCACCCAAGCTGGCCTTCGGGTCCGGTTCCGGCTTAGGGTTCGGGCTAGGGTTAGGGTTAGGGTTAGGAATTAGGGACCAGTCACGTCGGATCGGGCAACACACTCATGGCCTCCCCCAAGGCCTGAGTTGAGGGCGGGACTCAAGAGGCTCCTGGCTCCCTGCGTTTGGGGCCCGCAGGGGCCCAGAGAGCGGGCACGGCCTCCAGGGAGCATGCTGGTTTCTAGCCCTGCGAGGGTCGGAGACTGCACCCATGGACAGCGTTGGCTCCTGGCTGGGAGGCTGAGTCCGGCCATCCTCCTGAGGCTGCCCTGCCTGGGAGGAATCGGGTGCCAGGCCTCGGTGGGCCGGGTCCCGAACACGCCACCTAGGGTTAGGGTTGGGTCCTGGGAGAACGGCAGGCCTGAGGTGCCGGCGCCAAGGGAGGCTCCGCGGAGGGCTGAGTTGAGGGCGTTGGTCGGGCGGTCCGTCCGGCTGCGGGATTTGGGTGTGGGCGCCCTCCGGAGGTGTGTGGGCCTGTCGGGGGGCATGTAGGTTTCGCCCGCCAGGAGGGTTCTCCACGGGGCCAAAGGGCCCGGTTTCCACGTGGGGGGCCCCCAGAGTCCGACGGGGTCCATAAGGAGTCCCCAGACTGCAGGGCTGCCGGGCCAGGCCACCGGGGACGCAAGTCTGAGGAACCGGCCTAGGGTTAGGGTTAGGCCGCCGGGGCCTGGCAGGCCCGAGCTGCCCGCCCTGACGTGGCCTCTCCCGCAGGCTGAGTTGAGGGCTTGCGTGTGCAGGATCGTCAGCCTCCCGGTTCCTGGTCCGGGTGGGCGCCGACCGTGGAGGTGGCCCACGCGATGCATGCAGGGGACTCCCGCTCCGAGGATTCAGCTCGTTTCAAAGAGGAGGCTCTCCTCCTCCGTGGAGATGCAATTGTGGGCTGAAGCTCGGGGCTCCCCCGCCTGGAGAGTTGGGGAAGCAGGCCTCTGCGGACGGAAGCCTGAGCACCCAAGCTGGCCTTCGGGTCCGGTTCCGGCTTAGGGTTCGGGCTAGGGTTAGGGTTAGGGTTAGGACTTAGGGACCAGGCACGTCGGATCTGGCAACACACTCATGGCCTCCCCCAAGGCCTGAGTTGAGGGCGGGATTCAGGAGGCTCCTGGCTCCCTGCGTTTGGGGCCCGCAGGGGCCCAGAGAGCGGGCACGGCCTCCAGGGAGCATGCTGGTTTCTAGCCCTGCGAGGGTCGGAGACTGCACCCATGGACAGCGTTGGCTCCCAGCTGGGAGGCTGAGTCCGGCCATCCTCCTGAGGCTGCCCTGCCTGGGAGGAATCGGGTGCCAGGCCTCGGGGGGCCGGGTCCCGAACACGCCACCTAGGGTTAGGGTTGGGTCCTGGGAGAACGGCAGGCCTGAGGTGCCGGTGCCAAGGGAGGCTCCGCGGAGGGCTGAGTTGAGGGCGTTGGTGGGGCGGTCCGTCCGGCTGCGGGATTTGGGTGTGGGCGCCCTCCGGAGGTGTGTGGGCCTGTCGGGGGGCATGTAGGTTTCGCCCGCCAGGAGGGTTCTCCACGGGGCCAAAGGGCCCGGTTTCCACGTGGGGGGCCCCCAGAGTCCGACGGGGTCCATAAGGAGTCCCCAGACTGCAGGGCTGCCGGGCCAGGCCACCGGGGACGCAAGTCTGAGGAACCGGCCTAGGGTTAGGGTTAGGCCGCCGGGGCCTGGCAGGTCCGAGCAGCCCGCCCTGACGTGGCCTCTCCCGCAGGCTGAGTTGAGGGCTTGCGTGTGCAGGATCGTCAGCCTCCCGGTTCCTGGTCCGGGTGGGCGCCGACCGTGGAGGTGGCCCACGCAATGCATGCAGGGGACTCCCGCTCCGAGGATTCAGCTCGTTTCAAAGAGGAGGCTCTCCTCCTCCGTGGAGATGCAATTGTGGGCTGAAGCTCGGGGCTCCCACGCCTGGAGAGTTGGGGAAGCAGGCCTCTGCGGACGGAAGCCTGAGCACCCAAGCTGGCCTTCGGGTCCGGTTCCGGCTTAGGGTTCGGGCTAGGGTTAGGGTTAGGGTTAGGGCTTAGGGACCAGGCACGTCGGATCGGGCAACACACTCATGGCCTCCCCCAAGGCCTGAGTTGAGGGCGGGACTCAGGAGGCTCCTGGCTCCCTGCGTTTGGGCCCCGCAGGGGCCCAGAGAGCGGGCACGGCCTCCAGGGAGCATGCTGGTTTCTAGCCCTGCGAGGGTCGGAGACTGCACCCAAGGACAGCGTTGGCTCCCGGCTGGGAGGCTGAGTCCGGCCATCCTCCTGAGGCTGCCCTGCCTGGGAGGAATCGGGTGCCAGGCCTCGGTGGGCCGGGTCCCGAACACGCCACCTAGGGTTAGGGTTGGGTCCTGGGAGAACGGCAGGCCTGAGGTGCCGGTGCCATGGGAGGCTCCGCGGAGGGCTGAGTTGAGGGCGTTGGTCGGGCGGTCCGTCCGGCTGCGGGATTTGGGTGTGGGCGCCCTCCGGAGGTGTGTGGGCCTGTCGGGGGGCATGTAGGTTTCGCCCGCCAGGAGGGTTCTCCACGGGGCCAAAGGGCCCGGTTTCCACGTGGGGGGCCCCCAGAGTCCGACGGGGTCCATAAGGAGTCCCCAGACTGCAGGGCTGCCGGGCCAGGCCACCGGGGACGCAAGTCTGAGGAACCGGCCTAGGGTTAGGTTTAGGCCGCCGGGGCCTGGCAGGCCCGAGCTGCCCGCGCTGACGTGGCCTCTCCCGCAGGCTGAGTAGAGGGCTTGCGTCTGCAGGATCGTCAGCCTCCCGGTTCCTGGTCCGGGTGGGCGCCGACCGTGGAGGAGGCCCACGCGATGCATGCAGGGGTCTCCCGCTCCGCGGATTCAGCTCGTTTCAAAGAGGAGGCTCTCCTCCACCGTGGAGATGCAATTGTGGGCTGAAGCTCGGGGCTCCCCCGCCTGGAGAGTTGGGGAAGCAGGCCTCTGCGGACGGAAGCCTGAGCACCCAAGCTGGCCTTCGGGTCCGGTTCCGGCTTAGGGTTCGGGCTAGGGTTAGGGTTAGGGTTAGGAATTAGGGACCAGTCACGTCGGATCGGGCAACACACTCATGGCCTCCCCCAAGGCCTGAGTTGAGGGCGGGACTCAAGAGGCTCCTGGCTCCCTGCGTTTGGGGCCCGCAGGGGCCCAGAGAGCGGGCACGGCCTCCAGGGAGCATGCTGGTTTCTAGCCCTGCGAGGGTCGGAGACTGCACCCATGGACAGCGTTGGCTCCTGGCTGGGAGGCTGAGTC
Source organism: Martes martes (assembly GCF_963455335.1). Lineage (NCBI taxonomy): Eukaryota > Metazoa > Chordata > Mammalia > Carnivora > Mustelidae > Martes > Martes martes. The sequence continues at coordinate 257,246 of NW_027666375.1, read as the reverse complement.
CGGCCATCCTCCTGAGGCTGCCCTGCCTGGGAGGAATCGGGTGCCAGGCCTCGGTGGGCCGGGTCCCGAACACGCCACCTAGGGTTAGGGTTGGGTCCTGGGAGAACGGCAGGCCTGAGGTGCCGGTGCCATGGGAGGCTCCACGGAGTGCTGAGTTGAGGGCGTTGGTCGGGCGGTCCGTCCGGCTGCGGGATTTGGGTGTGGGCGCCCTCCGGAGGTGTGTGGGCCTGTCGGGGGGCATGTAGGTTTCGCCCGCCAGGAGGGTTCTCCACGGGGCCAAAGGGCCCGGTTTCCACGTGGGGGGCCCCCAGAGTCCGACGGGGTCCATAAGGAGTCCCCAGACTGCAGGGCTGCCGGGCCAGGCCACCGGGGACGCAAGTCTGAGGAACCGGCCTAGGGTTAGGGTTAGGCCGCCGGGGCCTGGCAGGCCCGAGCTGCCCGAGCTGCCGTGGCCTCTCCCGCAGGCTGAGTTGAGGGCTTGCGTGTGCAGGATCGTCAGCCTCCCGGTTCCTGGTCCGGGTGGGCGCCGACCGTGGAGGTGGCCCACGCGATGCATGCAGGGGTCTCCCGCTCCGCGGATTCAGCTCGTTTCAAAGAGGAGGCTCTCCTCCTCCGTGGAGATGCAATTGTGGGCTGAAGCTCGGGGCTCCCCCGCCTGGAGAGTTGGGGAAGCAGGCCTCTGCGGACGGAAGCCTGAGCACCCAAGCTGGCCTTCGGGTCCGGTTCCGGCTTAGGGTTCGGGCTAGGGTTAGGGTTAGGGTTAGGGCTTAGGGACCAGGCACGTCGGATCGGGCAACACACTCATGGCCTCCCCCAAGGCCTGAGTTGAGGGCGGGATTCAGAAGGCTCCTGGCTCCCTGCGTTTGGGGCCCGCAGGGGCCCAGAGAGCGGGCACGGCCTCCAGGGAGCATGCTGGTTTCTAGCCTTGCGAGGGTCGGAGACTGCACCCATGGACAGCGTTGGCTCCCGGCTGGGAGGCTGAGTCCGGCCATCCTCCTGAGGCTGCCCTGCCTGGGAGGAATCGGGTGTCAGGCCTCGGTGGGCCGGGTCCCGAACACGCCACCTAGGGTTAGGGTTGGGTCCTGGGAGAACGGCAGGCCTGAGGTGCCGGTGCCAAGGGAGGCTCCGCGGAGGGCTGAGTTGAGGGCGTTGGTGGGGCGGTCCGTCCGGCTGCGGGATTTGGGTGTGGGCGCCCTCCGGAGGTGTGTGGGCCTGTCGGGGGGCATGTAGGTTTCGCCCGCCAGGAGAGTTCTCCACGGGGCCAAAGGGCCCGGTTTCCACGTGGGGGGCCCCCAGAGTCCGACGGGGTCCATAAGGAGTCCCCAGACTGCAGGGCTGCCGGGCCAGGCCACCGGGGACGCAAGTCTGAGGAACCGGCCTAGGGTTAGGGTTAGGCCGCCAGGGCCTGGCAGGCCCGAGCTGCCCGCCCTGACGTGGCCTCTCCCGCAGGCTGAGTTGAGGGCTTGCGTCTGCAGGATCGTCAGCCTCCCGGTTCCTGGTACGGGTGGGCGCCGACCGTGGAGGTGGCCCACGCAATGCATGCAGGGGACTCCCGCTCCGAGGATTCAGCTCGTTTCAAAGAGGAGGCTCTCCTCCTCCGTGGAGATGCAATTGTGGGCTGAAGCTCAGGGCTCCCCCGCCTGGAGAGTTGGGGAAGCAGGCCTCTGCGGACGGAAGCCTGAGCACCCAAGCTGGCCTTCGGGTCCGGTTCCGGCTTAGGGTTCGGGCTAGGGTTAGGGTTAGGGTTAGGACTTAGGGACCAGGCTCGTCGGATCGGGCAACACACTCATGGCCTCCCCCAAGGCCTGAGTTGAGGGCGGGACTCAGGAGGCTCCTGGCTCCCTGCGTTTGGGGCCCGCAGGGGCCCAGAGAGCGGGCACGGCCTCCAGGGAGCATGCTGGTTTCTAGCCCTGCGAGGGTCGTAGACTGCACCCATGGACATCGTTGGCTCCTGGCTGGGAGGCTGAGTCCGGCCATCCTCCTGAGGCTGCCCTGCCTGGGAGGAATCGGGTGCCAGGCCTCGGGGGGCCGGGTCCCGAACACGCCACCTAGGGTTAGGGTTGGGTCCTGGGAGAACGGCAGGCCTGAGTTGCCGGTGCCAAGGGAGGCTCCGCGGAGGGCTGAGTTGAGGGCGTTGGTCGGGCGGTCCGTCCGGCTGCGGGATTTGGGTGTGGGCGCCCTCCGGAGGTGTGTGGGCCTGTCGGGGGGCATGTAGGTTTCGCCCGCCAGGAGGGTTCTCCACGGGGCCAAAGGGCCCGGTTTCCACGTGGGGGGCCCCCAGAGTCCGACGGGGTCCATAAGGAGTCCCCAGACTGCAGGGCTGCCGGGCCAGGCCACTGGGGACGCAAGTCTGAGGAACCGGCCTAGGGTTAGGGTTAGGCCGACGGGGACTGGCAGGCCCGAGCTGCCCGCGCTGACGTGGCCTCTCCCGCAGGCTGAGTTGAGGGCTTGCGTGTGCAGGATCGTCAGCCTCCCGGTTCCTGGTCCGGGTGGGCGCCGACCGTGGAGGTGGCCCACGCGATGCATGCAGGGGACTCCCGCTCCGCGGATTCAGCTCGTTTCAAAGAGGAGGCTCTCCTCCTCCGTGGAGATGCAATTGTGGGCTGAAGCTCGGGGCTCCCCCGCCTGGAGAGTTGGGGAAGCAGGCCTCTGCGGACAGAAGCCTGAGCACCCAAGCTGGCCTTCGGGTCCGGTTCCGGCTTAGGGTTCGGGCTAGGGTTAGGGTTAGGGTTAGGACTTAGGGACCAGGCACGTCGGATCGGGCAACACACTCATGGCCTCCCCCAATCCTGAGTTGAGGGCGGGACTCAGGAGGCTCCTGGCTCCCTGCGTTTGGGGCCCGCAGGGGCCCAGAGAGCGGGCACGGCCTCCAGGGAGCATGCTGGTTTCTAGCCCTGCGAGGGTCGGAGACTGCACCCAAGGACAGCGTTGGCTCCCGGCTGGGAGGCTGAGTCCGGCCGTCCTCCTGAGGCTGCCCTGCCTGGGTGGAATCGGGTGCCAGGCCTCGGTGGGCCGGGTCCCGAACACGCCACCTAGGGTTAGGGTTGGGTCCTGGGAGAACGGCAGGCCTGAGGTGCCGGTGCCAAGGGAGGCTCCGCGGAGGGCTGAGTTGAGGGCGTTGGTCGGGCGGTCCGTCCGGCTGCGGGATTTGGGTGTGGGCGCCCTCCGGAGGTGTGTGGGCCTGTCGGGGGGCATGTAGGTTTCGCCCGCCAGGAGGGTTCTCCACGGGGCCAAAGGGCCCGGTTTCCACGTGGGGGGCCCCCAGAGTCCGACGGGGTCCATAAGGAGTCCCCAGACTGCAGGGCTGCCGGGCCAGGCCACCGGGGACGCAAGTCTGAGGAACCGGCCTAGGGTTAGGTTTAGGCCGCCGGGGCCTGGCAGGCCCGAGCTGCCCGCGCTGACGTGGCCTCTCCCGCAGGCTGAGTAGAGGGCTTGCGTCTGCAGGATCGGCAGCCTCCCGGTTCCTGGTCCGGGTGGGCGCCGACCGTGGAGGTGGCCCACGCGATGCATGCAGGGGTCTCCCGCTCCGCGGATTCAGCTCGTTTCAAAGAGGAGGCTCTCCTCCGTGGAGATGCAATTGTGGGCTGAAGCTCGGGGCTCCCCCGCCTGGAGAGTTGGGGAAGCAGGCCTCTGCGGACGGAAGCCTGAGCACCCAAGCTGGCCTTCGGGTCCGGTTCCGGCTTAGGGTTCGGGCTAGGGTTAGGGTTAGGGTTAGGACTTAGGGACCAGGCACGTCGGATCGGGCAACACACTCATGGCCTCCCCCAAGGCCTGAGTTGAGGGCGGGATTCAGAAGGCTCCTGGCTCCCTGCGTTTGGGGCCCGCAGGGGCCCAGAGAGCGGGCACGGCCTCCAGGGAGCATGCTGGTTTCTAGCCCTGCGAGGGTCGGAGACTGCACCCATGGACAGCGTTGGCTCCCGGCTGGGAGGCTGAGTCCGGCCATCCTCCTGAGGCTGCCCTGCCTGGGAGGAATCGGGTGCCAGGCCTCGGTGGGCCGGGTCCCGAACACGCCACCTAGGGTTAGGGTTGGGTCCTGGGAGAACGGCAGGCCTGAGGTGCCGGTGCCAAGGGAGGCTCCTCGGAGGGCTGAGTTGAGGGCGTTGGTGGGGCGGTCCGTCCGGCTGCGGGATTTGGGTGTGGGCGCCCTCCGGATGTGTGTGGGCCTGTCGGGGGGCATGTAGGTTTCGCCCGCCAGGAGGGTTCTCCACGGGGCCAAAGGGCCCGGTTTCCACGTGGGGGGCCCCCAGAATCCGACGGGGTCCATAAGGAGTCCCCAGACTGCAGGGCTGCCGGGCCAGGCCACCGGGGACGCAAGTCTGAGGAACCGGCCTAGGGTTAGGGTTAGGCCGCCGGGGCCTGGCAGGCCCGAGCTGCCCGCCCTGACGTGGCCTCTCCCACAGGCTGAGTTGAGGGCTTGCGTGTGCAGGATCGTCAGCCTCCCGGTTCCTGGTCCGGGTGGGCGCCGACAGTGGAGGTGGCCCACGCGATGCATGCAGGGGACTCCCGCTCCGAGGATTCAGCTCGTTTCAAAGAGGAGGCTCTCCTCCTCCGTGGAGATGCAATTGTGGGCTGAAGCTCGGGGCTCCCCCGCCTGGAGAGTTGGGGAAGCAGGCCTCTGCGGACGGAAGCCTGAGCACCCAAGCTGGCCTTCGGGTCCGGTTCCGGCTTAGGGTTCGGGCTAGGGTTAGGGTTAGGGTTAGGGCTTAGGGACCAGGCACGTCGGATCGGGCAACACACTCATGGCCTCCCCCAAGGCCTGAGTTGAGGGCGGGATTCAGAAGGCTCCTGGCTCCCTGCGTTTGGGGCCCGCAGGGGCCCAGAGAGCGGGCACGGCCTCCAGGGAGCATGCTGGTTTCTAGCCCTGCGAGGGTCGGAGACTGCACCCATGGACAGCGTTGGCTCCCGGCTGGGAGGCTGAGTCCGGCCATCCTCCTGAGGCTGCCCTGCCTGGGAGGAATCGGGTGCCAGGCCTCGGTGGGCCGGGTCCCGAACACGCCACCTAGGGTTAGGGTTGGGTCCTGGGAGAACGGCAGGCCTGAGGTGCCGGTGCCAAGGGAGGCTCCGCGGAGGGCTGAGTTGAGGGCGTTGGTGGGGCGGTCCGTCCGGCTGCGGGATTTGGGTGTGGGCGCCCTCCGGAGGTGTGTGGGCCTGTCGGGGGGCATGTAGGTTTCGCCCGCCAGGAGGGTTCTCCACGGGGCCAAAGGGCCCGGTTTCCACGTGGGGGGCCCCCAGAGTCCGACGGGGTCCATAAGGAGTCCCCAGACTGCAGGGCTGCCGGGCTAGGCCACCGGGGACGCAAGTCTGAGGAACCGGCCTAGGGTTAGGGTTAGGCCGCCAGGGCCTGGCAGGCCCGAGCTGCCCGCCCTGACGTGGCCTCTCCCGCAGGCTGAGTTGAGGGCTTGCGTGTGCAGGATCGTCAGCCTCCCGGTTCCTGGTCCGGGTGGGCGCCGACCGTGGAGGTGGCCCACGCAATGCATGCAGGGGACTCCCGCTCCGAGGATTCAGCTCGTTTCAAAGAGGAGGCTCTCCTCCTCCGTGGAGATGCAATTGTGGGCTGAAGCTCGGGGCTCCCCCGCCTGGAGAGTTGGGGAAGCAGGCCTCTGCGGACGGAAGCCTGAGCACCCAAGCTGGCCTTCGGGTCCGGTTCCGGCTTAGGGTTCCGGCTAGGGTTAGGGTTAGGGTTAGGACTTAGGGACCAGGCACGTCGGATCGGGCAACACACTCATGGCCTCCCCCAAGGCCTGAGTTGAGGGCGGGATTCAGGAGGCTCCTGGCTCCCTGCGTTTGGGGCCCGCAGGGGCCCAGAGAGCGGGCACGGCCTCCAGGGAGCATGCTGGTTTCTAGCCCTGCGAGGGTCGGAGACTGCACCCATGGACAGCGTTGGCTCCCAGCTGGGAGGCTGAGTCCGGCCATCCTCCTGAGGCTGCCCTGCCTGGGAGGAATCGGGTGCCAGGCCTCTGGGGGCCGGGTCCCGAACACGCCACCTAGGGTTAGGGTTGGGTCCTGGGAGAACGGCAGGCCTGAGGTGCCGGTGCCAAGGGAGGCTCCGCGGAGGGCTGAGTTGAGGGCGTTGGTGGGGCGGTCCGTCCGGCTGCGGGATTTGGGTGTGGGCGCCCTCCGGAGGTGTGTGGGCCTGTCGGGGGGCATGTAGGTTTCGCCCGCCAGGAGGGTTCTCCACGGGGCCAAAGGGCCCGGTTTCCACGTGGGGGGCCCCCAGAGTCCGACGGGGTCCATAAGGAGTCCCCAGACTGCAGGGCTGCCGGGCCAGGCCACCGGGGACGCAAGTCTGAGGAACCGGCCTAGGGTTAGGGTTAGGCCGCCGGGGCCTGGCAGGCCGGAGCAGCCCGCCCTGAAGTGGCCTCTCCCGCAGGCTGAGTTGAGGGCTTGCGTCTGCAGGATCGGCAGCCTCCCGGTCCCTGGTCCGGGTGGGCGCCGACCGTGGAGGTGGCCCACGCGATGCATGCAGGGGTCTCCCGCTCCGCGGATTCAGCTCGTTTCAAAGAGGAGGCTCTCCTCCGTGGAGATGCAATTGTGGGCTGAAGCTCGGGGCTCCCCCGCCTGGAGAGTTGGGGAAGCAGGCCTCTGCGGACGGAAGCCTGAGCACCCAAGCTGGCCTTCGGGTCCGGTTCCGGCTTAGGGTTCGGGCTAGGGTTAGGGTTAGGGTTAGGAATTAGGGACCAGTCACGTCGGATCGGGCAACACACTCATGGCCTCCCCCAAGGCCTGAGTTGAGGGCGGGACTCAAGAGGCTCCTGGCTCCCTGCGTTTGGGGCCCGCAGGGGCCCAGAGAGCGGGCACGGCCTCCAGGGAGCATGCTGGTTTCTAGCCCTGCGAGGGTCGTAGACTGCACCCATGGACAGCGTTGGCTCCTGGCTGGGAGGCTGAGTCCGGCCATCCTCCTGAGGCTGCCCTGCCTGGGAGGAATCGGGTGCCAGGCCTCGGTGGGCCGGGTCCCGAACACGCCACCTAGGGTTAGGGTTGGGTCCTGGGAGAACGGCAGGCCTGAGGTGCCGGCGCCAAGGGAGGCTCCGCGGAGGGCTGAGTTGAGGGCGTTGGTCGGGCGGTCCGTCCGGCTGCGGGATTTGGGTGTGGGCGCCCTCCGGAGGTGTGTGGGCCTGTCGGGGGGCATGTAGGTTTCGCCCGCCAGGAGGGTTCTCCACGGGGCCAAAGGGCCCGGTTTCCACGTGGGGGGCCCCCAGAGTCCGACGGGGTCCATAAGGAGTCCCCAGACTGCAGGGCTGCCGGGCCAGGCCACCGGGGACGCAAGTCTGAGGAACCGGCCTAGGGTTAGGGTTAGGCCGCCGGGGCCTGGCAGGCCCGAGCTGCCCGCCCTGACGTGGCCTCTCCCGCAGGCTGAGTTGAGGGCTTGCGTGTGCAGGATCGTCAGCCTCCCGGTTCCTGGTCCGGGTGGGCGCCGACCGTGGAGGTGGCCCACGCGATGCATGCAGGGGACTCCCGCTCCGAGGATTCAGCTCGTTTCAAAGAGGAGGCTCTCCTCCTCCGTGGAGATGCAATTGTGGGCTGAAGCTCGGGGCTCCCCCGCCTGGAGAGTTGGGGAAGCAGGCCTCTGCGGACGGAAGCCTGAGCACCCAAGCTGGCCTTCGGGTCCGGTTCCGGCTTAGGGTTCGGGCTAGGGTTAGGGTTAGGGTTAGGACTTAGGGACCAGGCACGTCGGATCGGGCAAGACACTCATGGCCTCCCCCAAGGCCTGAGTTGAGGGCGGGATTCAGGAGGCTCCTGGCTCCCTGCGTTTGGGGCCCGCAGGGGCCCAGAGAGCGGGCACGGCCTCCAGGGAGCATGCTGGTTTCTAGCCCTGCGAGGGTCGGAGACTGCACCCATGGACAGCGTTGGCTCCCAGCTGGGAGGCTGAGTCCGGCCATCCTCCTGAGGCTGCCCTGCCTGGGAGGAATCGGGTGCCAGGCCTCGGGGGGCCGGGTCCCGAACACGCCACCTAGGGTTAGGGTTGGGTCCTGGGAGAACGGCAGGCCTGAGGTGCCGGTGCCAAGGGAGGCTCCGCGGAGGGCTGAGTTGAGGGCGTTGGTGGGGCGGTCCGTCCGGCTGCGGGATTTGGGTGTGGGCGCCCTCCGGAGGTGTGTGGGCCTGTCGGGGGGCATGTAGGTTTCGCCCGCCAGGAGGGTTCTCCACGGGGCCAAAGGGCCCGGTTTCCACGTGGGGGGCCCCCAGAGTCCGACGGGGTCCATAAGGAGTCCCCAGACTGCAGGGCTGCCGGGCCAGGCCACCGGGGACGCAAGTCTGAGGAACCGGCCTAGGGTTAGGGTTAGGCCGCCGGGGCCTGGCAGGTCCGAGCAGCCCGCCCTGACGTGGCCTCTCCCGCAGGCTGAGTTGAGGGCTTGCGTGTGCAGGATCGTCAGCCTCCCGGTTCCTGGTCCGGGTGGGCGCCGACCGTGGAGGTGGCCCACGCAATGCATGCAGGGGACTCCCGCTCCGAGGATTCAGCTCGTTTCAAAGAGGAGGCTCTCCTCCTCCGTGGAGATGCAATTGTGGGCTGAAGCTCGGGGCTCCCACGCCTGGAGAGTTGGGGAAGCAGGCCTCTGCGGACGGAAGCCTGAGCACCCAAGCTGGCCTTCGGGTCCGGTTCCGGCTTAGGGTTCGGGCTAGGGTTAGGGTTAGGGTTAGGGCTTAGGGACCAGGCACGTCGGATCGGGCAACACACTCATGGCCTCCCCCAAGGCCTGAGTTGAGGGCGGGACTCAGGAGGCTCCTGGCTCCCTGCGTTTGGGCCCCGCAGGGGCCCAGAGAGCGGGCACGGCCTCCAGGGAGCATGCTGGTTTCTAGCCCTGCGAGGGTCGGAGACTGCACCCAAGGACAGCGTTGGCTCCCGGCTGGGAGGCTGAGTCCGGCCATCCTCCTGAGGCTGCCCTGCCTGGGAGGAATCGGGTGCCAGGCCTCGGTGGGCCGGGTCCCGAACACGCCACCTAGGGTTAGGGTTGGGTCCTGGGAGAACGGCAGGCCTGAGGTGCCGGTGCCATGGGAGGCTCCGCGGAGGGCTGAGTTGAGGGCGTTGGTCGGGCGGTCCGTCCGGCTGCGGGATTTGGGTGTGGGCGCCCTCCGGAGGTGTGTGGGCCTGTCGGGGGGCATGTAGGTTTCGCCCGCCAGGAGGGTTCTCCACGGGGCCAAAGGGCCCGGTTTCCACGTGGGGGGCCCCCAGAGTCCGACGGGGTCCATAAGGAGTCCCCAGACTGCAGGGCTGCCGGGCCAGGCCACCGGGGACGCAAGTCTGAGGAACCGGCCTAGGGTTAGGGTTAGGCCGCCGGGGCCTGGCAGGCCCGAGCTGCCCGCCCTGACGTGGCCTCTCCCGCAGGCTGAGTTGAGGGCTTGCGTCTGCAGGATCGTCAGCCTCCCGGTTCCTGGTACGGGTGGGCGCCGACCGTGGAGGTGGCCCACGCAATGCATGCAGGGGACTCCCGCTCCGAGGATTCAGCTCGTTTCAAAGAGGAGGCTCTCCTCCTCCGTGGAGATGCAATTGTGGGCTGAAGCTCAGGGCTCCCCCGCCTGGAGAGTTGGGGAAGCAGGCCTCTGCGGACGGAAGCCTGAGCACCCAAGCTGGCCTTCGGGTCCGGTTCCGGCTTAGGGTTCGGGCTAGGGTTAGGGTTAGGGTTAGGACTTAGGGACCAGGCTCGTCGGATCGGGCAACACACTCATGGCCTCCCCCAAGGCCTGAGTTGAGGGCGGGACTCAGGAGGCTCCTGGCTCCCTGCGTTTGGGGCCCGCAGGGGCCCAGAGAGCGGGCACGGCCTCCAGGGAGCATGCTGGTTTCTAGCCCTGCGAGGGTCGTAGACTGCACCCATGGACAGCGTTGGCTCCTGGCTGGGAGGCTGAGTCCGGCCATCCTCCTGAGGCTGCCCTGCCTGGGAGGAATCGGGTGCCAGGCCTCGGGGGGCCGGGTCCCGAACACGCCACCTAGGGTTAGGGTTGGGTCCTGGGAGAACGGCAGGCCTGAGTTGCCGGTGCCAAGGGAGGCTCCGCGGAGGGCTGAGTTGAGGGCGTTGGTCGGGCGGTCCGTCCGGCTGCGGGATTTGGGTGTGGGCGCCCTCCGGAGGTGTGTGGGCCTGTCGGGGGGCATGTAGGTTTCGCCCGCCAGGAGGGTTCTCCACGGGGCCAAAGGGCCCGGTTTCCACGTGGGGGGCCCCCAGAGTCCGACGGGGTCCATAAGGAGTCCCCAGACTGCAGGGCTGCCGGGCCAGGCCACTGGGGACGCAAGTCTGAGGAACCGGCCTAGGGTTAGGGTTAGGCCGACGGGGACTGGCAGGCCCGAGCTGCCCGCGCTGACGTGGCCTCTCCCGCAGGCTGAGTTGAGGGCTTGCGTGTGCAGGATCGTCAGCCTCCCGGTTCCTGGTCCGGGTGGGCGCCGACCGTGGAGGTGGCCCACGCGATGCATGCAGGGGTCTCCCGCTCCGCGGATTCAGCTCGTTTCAAAGAGGAGGCTCTCCTCCTCCGTGGAGATGCAATTGTGGGCTGAAGCTCGGGGCTCCCCCGCCTGGAGAGTTGGGGAAGCAGGCCTCTGCGGACGGAAGCCTGAGCACCCAAGCTGGCCTTCGGGTCCGGTTCCGGCTTAGGGTTCGGGCTAGGGTTAGGGTTAGGGTTAGGACTTAGGGACCAGGCACGTCGGATCGGGCAACACACTCATGGCCTCCCCCAAGGCCTGAGTTGAGGGCGGGACTCAAGAGGCTCCTGGCTCCCTGCGTTTGGGGCCCGCAGGGGCCCAGAGAGCGGGCACGGCCTCCAGGGAGCATGCTGGTTTCTAGCCCTGCGAGGGTCGGAGACTGCACCCAAGGACAGCGTTGGCTCCCGGCTGGGAGGCTGAGTCCGGCCATCCTCCTGAGGCTGCCCTGCCTGGGAGGAATCGGGTGCCAGGCCTCGGTGGGCCGGGTCCCGAACACGCCACCTAGGGTTAGGGTTGGGTCCTGGGAGAACGGCAGGCCTGAGGTGCCGGTGCCAAGGGAGGCTCCGCGGAGGGCTGAGTTGAGGGCGTTGGTCGGGCGGTCCGTCCGGCTGCGGGATTTGGGTGTGGGCGCCCTCCGCAGGTGTGTGGGCCTGTCGGGGGGCATGTAGGTTTCGCCCGCCAGGAGGGTTCTCCACGGGGCCAAAGGGCCCGGTTTCCACGTGGGGGGCCCCCAGAGTCCGACGGGGTCCATAAGGAGTCCCCAGACTGCAGGGCTGCCGGGCCAGGCCACCGGGGACGCAAGTCTGAGGAACCGGCCTAGGGTTAGGTTTAGGCCGCCGGGGCCTGGCAGGCCCGAGCTGCCCGCGCTGACGTGGCCTCTCCCGCAGGCTGAGTAGAGGGCTTGCGTCTGCAGGATCGTCAGCCTCCCGGTTCCTGGTCCGGGTGGGCGCCGACCGTGGAGGTGGCCCACGCGATGCATGCAGGGGTCTCCCGCTCCGCGGATTCAGCTCGTTTCAAAGAGGAGGCTCTCCTCCGTGGAGATGCAATTGTGGGCTGAAGCTCGGGGCTCCCCCGCCTGGAGAGTTGGGGAAGCAGGCCTCTGCGGACGGAAGCCTGAGCACCCAAGCTGGCCTTCGGGTCCGGTTCCGGCTTAGGGTTCGGGCTAGGGTTAGGGTTAGGGTTAGGGCTTAGGGACCAGGCACGTCGGATCGGGCAACACACTCATGGCCTCCCCCAAGGCCTGAGTTGAGGGCGGGATTCAGAAGGCTCCTGGCTCCCTGCGTTTGGGGCCCGCAGGGGCCCAGAGAGCGGGCACGGCCTCCAGGGAGCATGCTGGTTTCTAGCCCTGCGAGGGTCGGAGACTGCACCCATGGACAGCGTTGGCTCCCGGCTGGGAGGCTGAGTCCGGCCATCCTCCTGAGGCTGCCCTGCCTGGGAGGAATCGGGTGCCAGGCCTCGGTGGGCCGGGTCCCGAACACGCCACCTAGGGTTAGGGTTGGGTCCTGGGAGAACGGCAGGCCTGAGGTGCCGGTGCCAAGGGAGGCTCCGCGGAGGGCTGAGTTGAGGGCGTTGGTGGGGCGGTCCGTCCGGCTGCGGGATTTGGGTGTGGGCGCCCTCCGGAGGTGTGTGGGCCTGTCGGGGGGCATGTAGGTTTCGCCCGCCAGGAGGGTTCTCCACGGGGCCAAAGGGCCCGGTTTCCACGTGGGGGCCCCCAGAGTCCGACGGGGTCCATAAGGAGTCCCCAGACTGCAGGGCTGCCGGGCCAGGCCACCGGGGACGCAAGTCTGAGGAACCGGCCTAGGGTTAGGGTTAGGCCGCCAGGGCCTGGCAGGCCCGAGCTGCCCGCCCTGACGTGGCCTCTCCCGCAGGCTGAGTTGAGGGCTTGCGTCTGCAGGATCGTCAGCCTCCCGGTTCCTGGTACGGGTGGGCGCCGACCGTGGAGGTGGCCCACGCAATGCATGCAGGGGACACCCGCTCCGAGGATTCAGCTCGTTTCAAAGAGGAGGCTCTCCTCCTCCGTGGAGATGCAATTGTGGGCTGAAGCTCGGGGCTCCCCCGCCTGGAGAGTTGGGGAAGCAGGCCTCTGCGGACGGAAGCCTGAGCACCCAAGCTGGCCTTCGGGTCCGGTTCCGGCTTAGGGTTCGGGCTAGGGTTAGGGTTAGGGTTAGGACTTAGGGACCAGGCTCGTCGGATCGGGCAACACACTCATGGCCTCCCCCAAGGCCTGAGTTGAGGGCGGGACTCAGGAGGCTCCTGGCTCCCTGCGTTTGGGGCCCGCAGGGGCCCAGAGAGCGGGCACGGCCTCCAGGGAGCATGCTGGTTTCTAGCCCTGCGAGGGTCGTAGACTGCACCCATGGACAGCGTTGGCTCCTGGCTGGGAGGCTGAGTCCGGCCATCCTCCTGAGGCTGCCCTGCCTGGGAGGAATCGGGTGCCAGGCCTCGGGGGGCCGGGTCCCGAACACGCCACCTAGGGTTAGGGTTGGGTCCTGGGAGAACGGCAGGCCTGAGTTGCCGGTGCCAAGGGAGGCTCCGCGGAGGGCTGAGTTGAGGGCGTTGGTCGGGCGGTCCGTCCGGCTGCGGGATTTGGGTGTGGGCGCCCTCCGGAGGTGTGTGGGCCTGTCGGGGGGCATGTAGGTTTCGCCCGCCAGGAGGGTTCTCCACGGGGCCAAAGGGCCCGGTTTCCACGTGGGGGGCCCCCAGAGTCCGACGGGGTCCATAAGGAGTCCCCAGACTGCAGGGCTGCCGGGCCAGGCCACTGGGGACGCAAGTCTGAGGAACCGGCCTAGGGTTAGGGTTAGGCCAACGGGGACTGGCAGGCCCGAGCTGCCCGCGCTGACGTGGCCTCTCCCGCAGGCTGAGTTGAGGGCTTGCGTGTGCAGGATCGTCAGCCTCCCGGTTCCTGGTCCGGGTGGGCGCCGACCGTGGAGGTGGCCCACGCGATGCATGCAGGGGTCTCCCGCTCCGCGGATTCAGCTCGTTTCAAAGAGGAGGCTCTCCTCCTCCGTGGAGATGCAATTGTGGGCTGAAGCTCGGGGCTCCCCCGCCTGGAGAGTTGGGGAAGCAGGCCTCTGCGGACAGAAGCCTGAGCACCCAAGCTGGCCTTCGGGTCCGGTTCCGGCTTAGGGTTCGGGCTAGGGTTAGGGTTAGGGTTAGGACTTAGGGACCAGGCACGTCGGATCGGGCAACACACTCATGGCCTCCCCCAATCCTGAGTTGAGGGCGGGACTCAGGAGGCTCCTGGCTCCCTGCGTTTGGGGCCCGCAGGGGCCCAGAGAGCGGGCACGGCCTCCAGGGAGCATGCTGGTTTCTAGCCCTGCGAGGGTCGGAGACTGCACCCATGGACAGCGTTGGCTCCCGGCTGGGAGGCTGAGTCCGGCCATCCTCCTGAGGCTGCCCTGCCTGGGAGGAATCGGGTGCCAGGCCTCGGTGGGCCGGGTCCCGAACACGCCACCTAGGGTTAGGGTTGGGTCCTGGGAGAACGGCAGGCCTGAGGTGCCGGTGCCAAGGGAGGCTCCGCGGAGGGCTGAGTTGAGGGCGTTGGTGGGGCGGTCCGTCCGGCTGCGGGATTTGGGTGTGGGCGCCCTCCGGAGGTGTGTGGGCCTGTCGGGGGGCATGTAGGTTTCGCCCGCCAGGAGGGTTCTCCACGGGGCCAAAGGGCCCGGTTTCCACGTGGGGGGCCCCCAGAGTCCGACGGGGTCCATAAGGAGTCCCCAGACTGCAGGGCTGCCGGGCCAGGCCACCGGGGACGCAAGTCTGAGGAACCGGCCTAGGGTTAGGGTTAGGCCGCCAGGGCCTGGCAGGCCCGAGCTGCCCGCCCTGACGTGGCCTCTCCCGCAGGCTGAGTTGAGGGCTTGCGTCTGCAGGATCGTCAGCCTCCCGGTTCCTGGTACGGGTGGGCGCCGACCGTGGAGGTGGCCCACGCAATGCATGCAGGGGACTCCCGCTCCGAGGATTCAGCTCGTTTCAAAGAGGAGGCTCTCCTCCTCCGTGGAGATGCAATTGTGGGCTGAAGCTCGGGGCTCCCCCGCCTGGAGAGTTGGGGAAGCAGGCCTCTGCGGACGGAAGCCTGAGCACCCAAGCTGGCCTTCGGGTCCGGTTCCGGCTTAGGGTTCGGGCTAGGGTTAGGGTTAGGGTTAGGACTTAGGGACCAGGCTCGTCGGATCGGGCAACACACTCATGGCCTCCCCCAAGGCCTGAGTTGAGGGCGGGACTCAGGAGGCTCCTGGCTCCCTGCGTTTGGGGCCCGCAGGGGCCCAGAGAGCGGGCACGGCCTCCAGGGAGCATGCTGGTTTCTAGCCCTGCGAGGGTCGTAGACTGCACCCATGGACAGCGTTGGCTCCTGGCTGGGAGGCTGAGTCCGGCCATCCTCCTGAGGCTGCCCTGCCTGGGAGGAATCGGGTGCCAGGCCTCGGTGGGCCGGGTCCCGAACACGCCACCTAGGGTTAGGGTTGGGTCCTGGGAGAACGGCAGGCCTGAGTTGCCGGTGCCAAGGGAGGCTCCGCGGAGGGCTGAGTTGAGGGCGTTGGTCGGGCGGTCCGTCCGGCTGCGGGATTTGGGTGTGGGCGCCCTCCGGAGGTGTGTGGGCCTGTCGGGGGGCATGTAGGTTTCGCCCGCCAGGAGGGTTCTCCACGGGGCCAAAGGGCCCGGTTTCCACGTGGGGGGCCCCCAGAGTCCGACGGGGTCCATAAGGAGTCCCCAGACTGCAGGGCTGCCGGGCCAGGCCACTGGGGACGCAAGTCTGAGGAACCGGCCTAGGGTTAGGGTTAGGCCGACGGGGACTGGCAGGCCCGAGCTGCCCGCGCTGACGTGGCCTCTCCCGCAGGCTGAGTTGAGGGCTTGCGTGTGCAGGATCGTCAGCCTCCCGGTTCCTGGTCCGGGTGGGCGCCGACCGTGGAGGTGGCCCACGCGATGCATGCAGGGGTCTCCCGCTCCGCGGATTCAGCTCGTTTCAAAGAGGAGGCTCTCCTCCTCCGTGGAGATGCAATTGTGGGCTGAAGCTCGGGGCTCCCCCGCCTGGAGAGTTGGGGAAGCAGGCCTCTGCGGACAGAAGCCTGAGCACCCAAGCTGGCCTTCGGGTCCGGTTCCGGCTTAGGGTTCGGGCTAGGGTTAGGGTTAGGGTTAGGACTTAGGGACCAGGCACGTCGGATCGGGCAACACACTCATGGCCTCCCCCAAGGCCTGAGTTGAGGGCGGGATTCAGAAGGCTCCTGGCTCCCTGCGTTTGGGGCCCGCAGGGGCCCAGAGAGCGGGCACGGCCTCCAGGGAGCATGCTGGTTTCTAGCCCTGCGAGGGTCGGAGACTGCACCCATGGACAGCGTTGGCTCCTGGCTGGGAGGCTGAGTCCGGCCATCCTCCTGAGGCTGCCCTGCCTGGGAGGAATCGGGTGCCAGGCCTCGGTGGGCCGGGTCCCGAACACGCCACCTAGGGTTAGGGTTGGGTCCTGGGAGAACGGCAGGCCTGAGGTGCCGGTGCCAAGGGAGGCTCCGCGTAGGGCTGAGTTGAGGGCGTTGGTCAGGCGGTCCGTCCGGCTGCGGGATTTGGGTGTGGGCGCCCTCCGGAGGTGTGTGGGCCTGTCGGGGGGCATGTAGGTTTCGCCCGCCAGGAGGGTTCTCCACGGGGCCAAAGGGCCCGGTTTCCACGTGGGGGGCCCCCAGAGTCCGACGGGGTCCATAAGGAGTCCCCAGACTGCAGGGCTGCCGGGCCAGGCCACCGGGGACGCAAGTCTGAGGAACCGGCCTAGGGTTAGGGTTAGGCCGCCGGGGCCTGGCAGGCCCGAGCTGCCCGCCCTGACGTGGCCTCTCCCGCAGGCTGAGTTGAGGGCTTGCGTGTGCAGGATCGTCAGCCTCCCGGTTCCTGGTCCGGGTGGGCGCCGACCGTGGAGGTGGCCCACGCGATGCATGCAGGGGACTCCCGCTCCGAGGATTCAGCTCGTTTCAAAGAGGAGGCTCTCCTCCTCCGTGGAGATGCAATTGTGGGCTGAAGATCTGGGCTCCCACGCCTGGAGAGTTGGGGAAGCAGGCCTCTGCGGACGGAAGCCTGAGCACCCAAGCTGGCCTTCGGGTCCGGTTCCGGCTTAGGGTTCGGGCTAGGGTTAGGGTTAGGGTTAGGACTTAGGGACCAGGCACGTCGGATCGGGCAACACACTCATGGCCTCCCCCAAGGCCTGAGTTGAGGGCGGGATTCAGAAGGCTCCTGGCTCCCTGCGTTTGGGGCCCGCAGGGGCCCAGAGAGCGGGCACGGCCTCCAGGGAGCATGCTGGTTTCTAGCCCTGCGAGGGTCGGAGACTGCACCCATGGACAGCGTTGGCTCCCGGCTGGGAGGCTGAGTCCGGCCATCCTCCTGAGGCTGCCCTGCCTGGGAGGAATCGGGTGCCAGGCCTCGGTGGGCCGGGTCCCGAACACGCCACCTAGGGTTAGGGTTGGGTCCTGGGAGAACGGCAGGCCTGAGGTGCCGGTGCCAAGGGAGGCTCCTCGGAGGGCTGAGTTGAGGGCGTTGGTGGGGCGGTCCGTCCGGCTGCGGGATTTGGGTGTGGGCGCCCTCCGGAGGTGTGTGGGCCTGTCGGGGGGCATGTAGGTTTCGCCCGCCAGGAGGGTTCTCCACGGGGCCAAAGGGCCCGGTTTCCACGTGGGGGGCCCCCAGAGTCCGACGGGGTCCATAAGGAGTCCCCAGACTGCAGGGCTGCCGGGCCAGGCCACCGGGGACGCAAGTCTGAGGAACCGGCCTAGGGTTAGGGTTAGGCCGCCGGGGCCTGGCAGGCCCGAGCTGCCCGCCCTGACGTGGCCTCTCCCGCAGGCTGAGTTGAGGGCTTGCGTGTGCAGGATCGTCAGCCTCCCGGTTCCTGGTCCGGGTGGGCGCCGACAGTGGAGGTGGCCCACGCGATGCATGCAGGGGACTCCCGCTCCGAGGATTCAGCTCGTTTCAAAGAGGAGGCTCTCCTCCTCCGTGGAGATGCAATTGTGGGCTGAAGCTCGGGACTCCCCCGCCTGGAGAGTTGGGGAAGCAGGCCTCTGCGGACGGAAGCCTGAGCACCCAAGCTGGCCTTCGGGTCCGGTTCCGGCTTAGGGTTCGGGCTAGGGTTAGGGTTAGGGTTAGGACTTAGGGACCAGGCACGTCGGATCGGGCAACACACTCATGGCCTCCCCCAAGGCCTGAGTTGAGGGCGGGATTCAGAAGGCTCCTGGCTCCCTGCGTTTGGGGCCCGTAGGGGCCCAGAGAGCGGGCACGGCCTCCAGGGAGCATGCTGGTTTCTAGCCCTGCGAGGGTCGGAGACTGCACCCATGGACAGCGTTGGCTCCTGGCTGGGAGGCTGAGTCCGGCCATCCTCCTGAGGCTGCCCTGCCTGGGAGGAATCGGGTGCCAGGCCTCGGTGGGCCGGGTCCCGAACACGCCACCTAGGGTTAGGGTTGGGTCCTGGGAGAACGGCAGGCCTGAGGTGCCGGTGCCAAGGGAGGCTCTGCGTAGGGCTGAGTTGAGGGCGTTGGTCAGGCGGTCCGTCCGGCTGCGGGATTTGGGTGTGGGCGCCCTCCGGAGGTGTGTGGGCCTGTCGGGGGGCATGTAGGTTTCGCCCGCCAGGAGGGTTCTCCACGGGGCCAAAGGGCCCGGTTTCCACGTGGGGGGCCCCCAGAGTCCGACGGGGTCCATAAGGAGTCCCCAGACTGCAGGGCTGCCGGGCCAGGCCACCGGGGACGCAAGTCTGAGGAACCGGCCTAGGGTTAGGGTTAGGCCGCCGGGGCCTGGCAGGCCCGAGCTGCCCGCCCTGACGTGGCCTCTCCCGCAGGCTGAGTTGAGGGCTTGCGTGTGCAGGATCGTCAGCCTCCCGGTTCCTGGTCCGGGTGGGCGCCGACCGTGGAGGTGGCCCACGCGATGCATGCAGGGGACTCCCGCTCCGAGGATTCAGCTCGTTTCAAAGAGGAGGCTCTCCTCCTCCGTGGAGATGCAATTGTGGGCTGAAGATCGGGGCTCCCACGCCTGGAGAGTTGGGGAAGCAGGCCTCTGCGGACGGAAGCCTGAGCACCCAAGCTGGCCTTCGGGTCCGGTTCCGGCTTAGGGTTCGGGCTAGGGTTAGGGTTAGGGTTAGGACTTAGGGACCAGGCACGTCGGATCGGGCAACACACTCATGGCCTCCCCCAAGGCCTGAGTTGAGGGCGGGATTCAGAAGGCTCCTGGCTCCCTGCGTTTGGGGCCCGCAGGGGCCCAGAGAGCGGGCACGGCCTCCAGGGAGCATGCTGGTTTCTAGCCCTGCGAGGGTCGGAGACTGCACCCATGGACAGCGTTGGCTCCCGGCTGGGAGGCTGAGTCCGGCCATCCTCCTGAGGCTGCCCTGCCTGGGAGGAATCGGGTGCCAGGCCTCGGTGGGCCGGGTCCCGAACACGCCACCTAGGGTTAGGGTTGGGTCCTGGGAGAACGGCAGGCCTGAGGTGCCGGTGCCAAGGGAGGCTCCTCGGAGGGCTGAGTTGAGGGCGTTGGTGGGGCGGTCCGTCCGGCTGCGGGATTTGGGTGTGGGCGCCCTCCGGAGGTGTGTGGGCCTGTCGGGGGGCATGTAGGTTTCGCCCGCCAGGAGGGTTCTCCACGGGGCCAAAGGGCCCGGTTTCCACGTGGGGGGCCCCCAGAGTCCGACGGGGTCCATAAGGAGTCCCCAGACTGCAGGGCTGCCGGGCCAGGCCACCGGGGACGCAAGTCTGAGGAACCGGCCTAGGGTTAGGGTTAGGCCGCCGGGGCCTGGCAGGCCCGAGCTGCCCGCCCTGACGTGGCCTCTCCCGCAGGCTGAGTTGAGGGCTTGCGTGTGCAGGATCGTCAGCCTCCCGGTTCCTGGTCCGGGTGGGCGCCGACCGTGGAGGTGGCCCACGCGATGCATGCAGGGGACTCCCGCTCCGAGGATTCAGCTCGTTTCAAAGAGGAGGCTCTCCTCCTCCGTGGAGATGCAATTGTGGGCTGAAGCTCGGGGCTCCCCCGCCTGGAGAGTTGGGGAAGCAGGCCTCTGCGGACGGAAGCCTGAGCACCCAAGCTGGCCTTCGGGTCCGGTTCCGGCTTAGGGTTCGGGCTAGGGTTAGGGTTAGGGTTAGGACTTAGGGACCAGGCACGTCGGATCGGGCAACACACTCATGGCCTCCCCCAAGGCCTGAGTTGAGGGCGGGATTCAGAAGGCTCCTGGCTCCCTGCGTTTGGGGCCCGCAGGGGCCCAGAGAGCGGGCACGGCCTCCAGGGAGCATGCTGGTTTCTAGCCCTGCGAGGGTCGGAGACTGCACCCATGGACAGCGTTGGCTCCTCGCTGGGAGGCTGAGTCCGGCCATCCTCCTGAGGCTGCCCTGCCTGGGAGGAATCGGGTGCCAGGCCTCGGTGGGCCGGGTCCCGAACACGCCACCTAGGGTTAGGGTTGGGTCCTGGGAGAACGGCAGGCCTGAGGTGCCGGTGCCAAGGGAGGCTCCGCGTAGGGCTGAGTTGAGGGCGTTGGTCAGGCGGTCCGTCCGGCTGCGGGATTTGGGTGTGGGCGCCCTCCGGAGGTGTGTGGGCCTGTCGGGGGGCATGTAGGTTTCGCCCGCCAGGAGGGTTCTCCACGGGGCCAAAGGGCCCGGTTTCCACGTGGGGGGCCCCCAGAGTCCGACGGGGTCCATAAGGAGTCCCCAGACTGCAGGGCTGCCGGGCCAGGCCACCGGGGACGCAAGTCTGAGGAACCGGCCTAGGGTTAGGGTTAGGCCGCCGGGGCCTGGCAGGCCCGAGCTGCCCGCCCTGACGTGGCCTCTCCCGCAGGCTGAGTTGAGGGCTTGCGTGTGCAGGATCGTCAGCCTCCCGGTTCCTGGTCCGGGTGGGCGCCGACCGTGGAGGTGACCCACGCGATGCATGCAGGGGACTCCCGCTCCGAGGATTCAGCTCGTTTCAAAGAGGAGGCTCTCCTCCTCCGTGGAGATTCAATTGTGGGCTGAAGATCGGGGCTCCCACGCCTGGAGAGTTGGGGAAGCAGGCCTCTGCGGACGGAAGCCTGAGCACCCAAGCTGGCCTTCGGGTCCGGTTCCGGCTTAGGGTTCGGGCTAGGGTTAGGGTTAGGGTTAGGACTTAGGGACCAGGCACGTCGGATCGGGCAACACACTCATGGCCTCCCCCAAGGCCTGAGTTGAGGGCGGGATTCAGAAGGCTCCTGGCTCCCTGCGTTTGGGGCCCGCAGGGGCCCAGAGAGCGGGCACGGCCTCCAGGGAGCATGCTGGTTTCTAGCCCTGCGAGGGTCGGAGACTGCACCCATGGACAGCGTTGGCTCCCGGCTGGGAGGCTGAGTCCGGCCATCCTCCTGAGGCTGCCCTGCCTGGGAGGAATCGGGTGCCAGGCCTCGGTGGGCCGGGTCCCGAACACGCCACCTAGGGTTAGGGTTGGGTCCTGGGAGAACGGCAGGCCTGAGGTGCCGGTGCCAAGGGAGGCTCCTCGGAGGGCTGAGTTGAGGGCGTTGGTGGGGCGGTCCGTCCGGCTGCGGGATTTGGGTGTGGGCGCCCTCCGGAGGTGTGTGGGCCTGTCGGGGGGCATGTAGGTTTCGCCCGCCAGGAGGGTTCTCCACGGGGCCAAAGGGCCCGGTTTCCACGTGGGGGGCCCCCAGAGTCCGACGGGGTCCATAAGGAGTCCCCAGACTGCAGGGCTGCCGGGCCAGGCCACCGGGGACGCAAGTCTGAGGAACCGGCCTAGGGTTAGGGTTAGGCCGCCGGGGCCTGGCAGGCCCGAGCTGCCCGCCCTGACGTGGCCTCTCCCGCAGGCTGAGTTGAGGGCTTGCGTGTGCAGGATCGTCAGCCTCCCGGTTCCTGGTCCGGGTGGGCGCCGACCGTGGAGGTGGCCCACGCGATGCATGCAGGGGACTCCCGCTCCGAGGATTCAGCTCGTTTCAAAGAGGAGGCTCTCCTCCTCCGTGGAGATGCAATTGTGGGCTGAAGATCGGGGCTCCCACGCCTGGAGAGTTGGGGAAGCAGGCCTCTGCGGACGGAAGCCTGAGCACCCAAGCTGGCCTTCGGGTCCGGTTCCGGCTTAGGGTTCGGGCTAGGGTTAGGGTTAGGGTTAGGACTTAGGGACCAGGCACGTCGGATCGGGCAACACACTCATGGCCTCCCCCAAGGCCTGAGTTGAGGGCGGGATTCAGAAGGCTCCTGGCTCCCTGCGTTTGGGGCCCGCAGGGGCCCAGAGAGCGGGCACGGCCTCCAGGGAGCATGCTGGTTTCTAGCCCTGCGAGGGTCGGAGACTGCACCCATGGACAGCGTTGGCTCCCGGCTGGGAGGCTGAGTCCGGCCATCCTCCTGAGGCTGCCCTGCCTGGGAGGAATCGGGTGCCAGGCCTCGGTGGGCCGGGTCCCGAACACGCCACCTAGGGTTAGGGTTGGGTCCTGGGAGAACGGCAGGCCTGAGGTGCCGGTGCCAAGGGAGGCTCCTCGGAGGGCTGAGTTGAGGGCGTTGGTGGGGCGGTCCGTCCGGCTGCGGGATTTGGGTGTGGGCGCCCTCCGGAGGTGTGTGGGCCTGTCGGGGGGCATGTAGGTTTCGCCCGTCAGGAGGGTTCTCCACGGGGCCAAAGGGCCCGGTTTCCACGTGGGGGGCCCCCAGAGTCCGACGGGTTCCATAAGGAGTCCCCAGACTGCAGGGCTGCCGGGCCAGGCCACCGGGGACGCAAGTCTGAGGAACCGGCCTAGGGTTAGGGTTAGGCCGCCGGGGCCTGGCAGGCCCGAGCTGCCCGCCCTGACGTGGCCTCTCCCGCAGGCTGAGTTGAGGGCTTGCGTGTGCAGGATCGTCAGCCTCCCGGTTCCTGGTCCGGGTGGGCGCCGACAGTGGAGGTGGCCCACGCGATGCATGCAGGGGACTCCCGCTCCGAGGATTCAGCTCGTTTCAAAGAGGAGGCTCTCCTCCTCCGTGGAGATGCAATTGTGGGCTGAAGCTCGGGGCTCCCCCGCCTGGAGAGTTGGGGAAGCAGGCCTCTGCGGACGGAAGCCTGAGCACCCAAGCTGGCCTTCGGGTCCGGTTCCGGCTTAGGGTTCGGGCTAGGGTTAGGGTTAGGGTTAGGACTTAGGGACCAGGCACGTCGGATCGGGCAACACACTCATGGCCTCCCCCAAGGCCTGAGTTGAGGGCGGGATTCAGAAGGCTCCTGGCTCCCTGCGTTTGGGGCCCGCAGGGGCCCAGAGAGCGGGCACGGCCTCCAGGGAGCATGCTGGTTTCTAGCCCTGCGAGGGTCGGAGACTGCACCCATGGACAGCGTTGGCTCCTGGCTGGGAGGCTGAGTCCGGCCATCCTCCTGAGGCTGCCCTGCCTGGGAGGAATCGGGTGCCAGGCCTCGGTGGGCCGGGTCCCGAACACGCCACCTAGGGTTAGGGTTGGGTCCTGGGAGAACGGCAGGCCTGAGGTGCCGGTGCCAAGGGAGGCTCCGCGTAGGGCTGAGTTGAGGGCGTTGGTCGGGCGGTCCGTCCGGCTGCGGGATTTGGGTGTGGGCGCCCTCCGGAGGTGTGTGGGCCTGTCGGGGGGCATGTAGGTTTCGCCCGCCAGGAGGGTTCTCCACGGGGCCAAACGGCCCGGTTTCCACGTGGGGGGCCCCCAGAGTCCGACGGGGTCCATAAGGAGTCCCCAGACTGCAGGGCTGCCGGGCCAAGCCACCGGGGACGCAAGTCTGAGGAACCGGCCTAGGGTTAGGGTTAGGCCGCCGGGGCCTGGCAGGTCCGAGCAGCCCGCCCTGACGTGGCCTCTCCCGCAGGCTGAGTTGAGGGCTTGCGTGTGCAGGATCGTCAGCCTCCCGGTTCCTGGTCCGGGTGGGCGCCGACCGTGGAGGTGGCCCACGCAATGCATGCAGGGGACTCCCGCTCCGAGGATTCAGCTCGTTTCAAAGAGGAGGCTCTCCTCCTCCGTGGAGATGCAATTGTGGGCTGAAGCTCGGGGCTCCCACGCCTGGAGAGTTGGGGAAGCAGGCCTCTGCGGACGGAAGCCTGAGCACCCAAGCTGGCCTTCGGGTCCGGTTCCGGCTTAGGGTTCGGGCTAGGGTTAGGGTTAGGGTTAGGGCTTAGGGACCAGGCACGTCGGATCGGGCAACACACTCATGGCCTCCCCCAAGGCCTGAGTTGAGGGCGGGACTCAGGAGGCTCCTGGCTCCCTGCGTTTGGGCCCCGCAGGGGCCCAGAGAGCGGGCACGGCCTCCAGGGAGCATGCTGGTTTCTAGCCCTGCGAGGGTCGGAGACTGCACCCAAGGATAGCGTTGGCTCCCGGCTGGGAGGCTGAGTCCGGCCATCCTCCTGAGGCTGCCCTGCCTGGGAGGAATCGGGTGCCAGGCCTCGGTGGGCCGGGTCCCGAACACGCCACCTAGGGTTAGGGTTGGGTCCTGGGAGAACGGCAGGCCTGAGGTGCCGGTGCCATGGGAGGCTCCGCGGAGGGCTGAGTTGAGGGCGTTGGTCGGGCGGTCCGTCCGGCTGCGGGATTTGGGTGTGGGCGCCCTCCGGAGGTGTGTGGGCCTGTCGGGGGGCATGTAGGTTTCGCCCGCCAGGAGGGTTCTCCACGGGGCCAAAGGGCCCGGTTTCCACGTGGGGGGCCCCCAGAGTCCGACGGGGTCCATAAGGAGTCCCCAGACTGCAGGGCTGCCGGGCCAGGCCACCGGGGACGCAAGTCTGAGGAACCGGCCTAGGGTTAGGTTTAGGCCGCCGGGGCCTGGCAGGCCCGAGCTGCCCGCGCTGACGTGGCCTCTCCCGCAGGCTGAGTAGAGGGCTTGCGTCTGCAGGATCGTCAGCCTCCCGGTTCCTGGTCCGGGTGGGCGCCGACCGTGGAGGAGGCCCACGCGATGCATGCAGGGGTCTCCCGCTCCGCGGATTCAGCTCGTTTCAAAGAGGAGGCTCTCCTCCACCGTGGAGATGCAATTGTGGGCTGAAGCTCGGGGCTCCCCCGCCTGGAGAGTTGGGGAAGCAGGCCTCTGCGGACGGAAGCCTGAGCACCCAAGCTGGCCTTCGGGTCCGGTTCCGGCTTAGGGTTCGGGCTAGGGTTAGGGTTAGGGTTAGGAATTAGGGACCAGTCACGTCGGATCGGGCAACACACTCATGGCCTCCCCCAAGGCCTGAGTTGAGGGCGGGACTCAAGAGGCTCCTGGCTCCCTGCGTTTGGGGCCCGCAGGGGCCCAGAGAGCGGGCACGGCCTCCAGGGAGCATGCTGGTTTCTAGCCCTGCGAGGGTCGGAGACTGCACCCATGGACAGCGTTGGCTCCTGGCATGGAGGCTGAGTCCGGCCATCCTCCTGAGGCTGCCCTGCCTGGGAGGAATCGGGTGCCAGGCCTCGGTGGGCCGGGTCCCGAACACGCCACCTAGGGTTAGGGTTGGGTCCTGGGAGAACGGCAGGCCTGAGGTGCCGGTGCCATGGGAGGCTCCACGGAGTGCTGAGTTGAGGGCGTTGGTCGGGCGGTCCGTCCGGCTGCGGGATTTGGGTGTGGGCGCCCTCCGGAGGTGTGTGGGCCTGTCGGGGGGCATGTAGGTTTCGCCCGCCAGGAGGGTTCTCCACGGGGCCAAAGGGCCCGGTTTCCACGTGGGGGGCCCCCAGAGTCCGACGGGGTCCATAAGGAGTCCCCAGACTGCAGGGCTGCCGGGCCAGGCCACCGGGGACGCAAGTCTGAGGAACCGGCCTAGGGTTAGGGTTAGGCCGCCGGGGCCTGGCAGGCCCGAGCTGCCCGAGCTGCCGTGGCCTCTCCCGCAGGCTGAGTTGAGGGCTTGCGTGTGCAGGATCGTCAGCCTCCCGGTTCCTGGTCCGGGTGGGCGCCGACCGTGGAGGTGGCCCACGCGATGCATGCAGGGGTCTCCCGCTCCGCGGATTCAGCTCGTTTCAAAGAGGAGGCTCTCCTCCTCCGTGGAGATGCAATTGTGGGCTGAAGCTCGGGGCTCCCCCGCCTGGAGAGTTGGGGAAGCAGGCCTCTGCGGACGGAAGCCTGAGCACCCAAGCTGGCCTTCGGGTCCGGTTCCGGCTTAGGGTTCGGGCTAGGGTTAGGGTTAGGGTTAGGACTTAGGGACCAGGCACGTCGGATCGGGCAACACACTCATGGCCTCCCCCAAGGCCTGAGTTGAGGGCGGGACTCAGGAGGCTCCTGGCTCCCTGCGTTTGGGGCCCGCAGGGGCCCAGAGAGCGGGCACGGCCTCCAGGGAGCATGCTGGTTTCTAGCCCTGCGAGGGTCGGAGACTGCACCCAAGGACAGCGTTGGCTCCCGGCTGGGAGGCTGAGTCCGGCCATCCTCCTGAGGCTGCCCTGCCTGGGAGGAATCGGGTGCCAGGCCTCGGTGGGCCGGGTCCCGAACACGCCACCTAGGGTTAGGGTTGGGTCCTGGGAGAACGGCAGGCCTGAGGTGCCGGTGCCAAGGGAGGCTCCGCGGAGGGCTGAGTTGAGGGCGTTGGTCGGGCGGTCCGTCCGGCTGCGGGATTTGGGTGTGGGCGCCCTCCGGAGGTGTGTGGGCCTGTCGGGGGGCATGTAGGTTTCGCCCGCCAGGAGGGTTCTCCACGGGGCCAAAGGGCCCGGTTTCCACGTGGGGGGCCCCCAGAGTCCGACGGGGTCCATAAGGAGTCCCCAGACTGCAGGGCTTCCGGGCCAGGCCACCGGGGACGCAAGTCTGAGGAACCGGCCTAGGGTTAGGTTTAGGCCGCCGGGGCCTGGCAGGCCCGAGCTGCCCGCGCTGACGTGGCCTCTCCCGCAGGCTGAGTAGAGGGCTTGCGTCTGCAGGATCGGCAGCCTCCCGGTTCCTGGTCCGGGTGGGCGCCGACCGTGGAGGTGGCCCACGCGATGCATGCAGGGGTCTCCCGCTCCGCGGATTCAGCTCGTTTCAAAGAGGAGGCTCTCCTCCGTGGAGATGCAATTGTGGGCTGAAGCTCGGGGCTCCCCCGCCTGGAGAGTTGGGGAAGCAGGCCTCTGCGGACGGAAGCCTGAGCACCCAAGCTGGCCTTCGGGTCCGGTTCCGGCTTAGGGTTCGGGCTAGGGTTAGGGTTAGGGTTAGGGCTTAGGGACCAGGCACGTCGGATCGGGCAACACACTCATGGCCTCCCCCAAGGCCTGAGTTGAGGGCGGGATTCAGAAGGCTCCTGGCTCCCTGCGTTTGGGGCCCGCAGGGGCCCAGAGAGCGGGCACGGCCTCCAGGGAGCATGCTGGTTTCTAGCCCTGCGAGGGTCGGAGACTGCACCCATGGACAGCGTTGGCTCCCGGCTGGGAGGCTGAGTCCGGCCATCCTCCTGAGGCTGCCCTGCCTGGGAGGAATCGGGTGCCAGGCCTCGGTGGGCCGGGTCCCGAACACGCCACCTAGGGTTAGGGTTGGGTCCTGGGAGAACGGCAGGCCTGAGGTGCCGGTGCCAAGGGAGGCTCCGCGGAGGGCTGAGTTGAGGGCGTTGGTGGGGCGGTCCGTCCGGCTGCGGGATTTGGGTGTGGGCGCCCTCCGGAGGTGTGTGGGCCTGTCGGGGGGCATGTAGGTTTCGCCCGCCAGGAGAGTTCTCCACGGGGCCAAAGGGCCCGGTTTCCACGTGGGGGGCCCCCAGAGTCCGACGGGGTCCATAAGGAGTCCCCAGACTGCAGGGCTGCCGGGCCAGGCCACCGGGGACGCAAGTCTGAGGAACCGGCCTAGGGTTAGGGTTAGGCCGCCAGGGCCTGGCAGGCCCGAGCTGCCCGCCCTGACGTGGCCTCTCCCGCAGGCTGAGTTGAGGGCTTGCGTCTGCAGGATCGTCAGCCTCCCGGTTCCTGGTACGGGTGGGCGCCGACCGTGGAGGTGGCCCACGCAATGCATGCAGGGGACTCCCGCTCCGAGGATTCAGCTCGTTTCAAAGAGGAGGCTCTCCTCCTCCGTGGAGATGCAATTGTGGGCTGAAGCTCAGGGCTCCCCCGCCTGGAGAGTTGGGGAAGCAGGCCTCTGCGGACGGAAGCCTGAGCACCCAAGCTGGCCTTCGGGTCCGGTTCCGGCTTAGGGTTCGGGCTAGGGTTAGGGTTAGGGTTAGGACTTAGGGACCAGGCTCGTCGGATCGGGCAACACACTCATGGCCTCCCCCAAGGCCTGAGTTGAGGGCGGGACTCAGGAGGCTCCTGGCTCCCTGCGTTTGGGGCCCGCAGGGGCCCAGAGAGCGGGCACGGCCTCCAGGGAGCATGCTGGTTTCTAGCCCTGCGAGGGTCGTAGACTGCACCCATGGACAGCGTTGGCTCCTGGCTGGGAGGCTGAGTCCGGCCATCCTCCTGAGGCTGCCCTGCCTGGGAGGAATCGGGTGCCAGGCCTCGGGGGGCCGGGTCCCGAACACGCCACCTAGGGTTAGGGTTGGGTCCTGGGAGAACGGCAGGCCTGAGTTGCCGGTGCCAAGGGAGGCTCCGCGGAGGGCTGAGTTGAGGGCGTTGGTCGGGCGGTCCGTCCGGCTGCGGGATTTGGGTGTGGGCGCCCTCCGGAGGTGTGTGGGCCTGTCGGGGGGCATGTAGGTTTCGCCCGCCAGGAGGGTTCTCCACGGGGCCAAAGGGCCCGGTTTCCACGTGGGGGGCCCCCAGAGTCCGACGGGGTCCATAAGGAGTCCCCAGACTGCAGGGCTGCCGGGCCAGGCCACTGGGGACGCAAGTCTGAGGAACCGGCCTAGGGTTAGGGTTAGGCCGACGGGGACTGGCAGGCCCGAGCTGCCCGCGCTGACGTGGCCTCTCCCGCAGGCTGAGTTGAGGGCTTGCGTGTGCAGGATCGTCAGCCTCCCGGTTCCTGGTCCGGGTGGGCGCCGACCGTGGAGGTGGCCCACGCGATGCATGCAGGGGTCTCCCGCTCCGCGGATTCAGCTCGTTTCAAAGAGGAGGCTCTCCTCCTCCGTGGAGATGCAATTGTGGGCTGAAGCTCGGGGCTCCCCCGCCTGGAGAGTTGGGGAAGCAGGCCTCTGCGGACAGAAGCCTGAGCACCCAAGCTGGCCTTCGGGTCCGGTTCCGGCTTAGGGTTCGGGCTAGGGTTAGGGTTAGGGTTAGGACTTAGGGACCAGGCACGTCGGATCGGGCAACACACTCATGGCCTCCCCCAATCCTGAGTTGAGGGCGGGACTCAGGAGGCTCCTGGCTCCCTGCGTTTGGGGCCCGCAGGGGCCCAGAGAGCGGGCACGGCCTCCAGGGAGCATGCTGGTTTCTAGCCCTGCGAGGGTCGGAGACTGCACCCAAGGACAGCGTTGGCTCCCGGCTGGGAGGCTGAGTCCGGCCGTCCTCCTGAGGCTGCCCTGCCTGGGTGGAATCGGGTGCCAGGCCTCGGTGGGCCGGGTCCCGAACACGCCACCTAGGGTTAGGGTTGGGTCCTGGGAGAACGGCAGGCCTGAGGTGCCGGTGCCAAGGGAGGCTCCGCGGAGGGCTGAGTTGAGGGCGTTGGTCGGGCGGTCCGTCCGGCTGCGGGATTTGGGTGTGGGCGCCCTCCGGAGGTGTGTGGGCCTGTCGGGGGGCATGTAGGTTTCGCCCGCCAGGAGGGTTCTCCACGGGGCCAAAGGGCCCGGTTTCCACGTGGGGGGCCCCCAGAGTCCGACGGGGTCCATAAGGAGTCCCCAGACTGCAGGGCTGCCGGGCCAGGCCACCGGGGACGCAAGTCTGAGGAACCGGCCTAGGGTTAGGTTTAGGCCGCCGGGGCCTGGCAGGCCCGAGCTGCCCGCGCTGACGTGGCCTCTCCCGCAGGCTGAGTAGAGGGCTTGCGTCTGCAGGATCGGCAGCCTCCCGGTTCCTGGTCCGGGTGGGCGCCGACCGTGGAGGTGGCCCACGCGATGCATGCAGGGGTCTCCCGCTCCGCGGATTCAGCTCGTTTCAAAGAGGAGGCTCTCCTCCGTGGAGATGCAATTGTGGGCTGAAGCTCGGGGCTCCCCCGCCTGGAGAGTTGGGGAAGCAGGCCTCTGCGGACGGAAGCCTGAGCACCCAAGCTGGCCTTCGGGTCCGGTTCCGGCTTAGGGTTCGGGCTAGGGTTAGGGTTAGGGTTAGGACTTAGGGACCAGGCACGTCGGATCGGGCAACACACTCATGGCCTCCCCCAAGGCCTGAGTTGAGGGCGGGACTCAAGAGGCTCCTGGCTCCCTGCGTTTGGGGCCCGCAGGGGCCCAGAGAGCGGGCACGGCCTCCAGGGAGCATGCTGGTTTCTAGCCCTGCGAGGGTCGGAGACTGCACCCAAGGACAGCGTTGGCTCCCGGCTGGGAGGCTGAGTCCGGCCATCCTCCTGAGGCTGCCCTGCCTGGGAGGAATCGGGTGCCAGGCCTCGGTGGGCCGGGTCCCGAACACGCCACCTAGGGTTAGGGTTGGGTCCTGGGAGAACGGCAGGCCTGAGGTGCCGGTGCCAAGGGAGGCTCCGCGGAGGGCTGAGTTGAGGGCGTTGGTCGGGCGGTCCGTCCGGCTGCGGGATTTGGGTGTGGGCGCCCTCCGCAGGTGTGTGGGCCTGTCGGGGGGCATGTAGGTTTCGCCCGCCAGGAGGGTTCTCCACGGGGCCAAAGGGCCCGGTTTCCACGTGGGGGGCCCCCAGAGTCCGACGGGGTCCATAAGGAGTCCCCAGACTGCAGGGCTGCCGGGCCAGGCCACCGGGGACGCAAGTCTGAGGAACCGGCCTAGGGTTAGGTTTAGGCCGCCGGGGCCTGGCAGGCCCGAGCTGCCCGCGCTGACGTGGCCTCTCCCGCAGGCTGAGTAGAGGGCTTGCGTCTGCAGGATCGGCAGCCTCCCGGTTCCTGGTCCGGGTGGGCGCCGACCGTGGAGGTGGCCCACGCGATGCATGCAGGGGTCTCCCGCTCCGCGGATTCAGCTCGTTTCAAAGAGGAGGCTCTCCTCCGTGGAGATGCAATTGTGGGCTGAAGCTCGGGGCTCCCCCGCCTGGAGAGTTGGGGAAGCAGGCCTCTGCGGACGGAAGCCTGAGCACCCAAGCTGGCCTTCGGGTCCGGTTCCGGCTTAGGGTTCGGGCTAGGGTTAGGGTTAGGGTTAGGGCTTAGGGACCAGGCACGTCGGATCGGGCAACACACTCATGGCCTCCCCCAAGGCCTGAGTTGAGGGCGGGATTCAGAAGGCTCCTGGCTCCCTGCGTTTGGGGCCCGCAGGGGCCCAGAGAGCGGGCACGGCCTCCAGGGAGCATGCTGGTTTCTAGCCCTGCGAGGGTCGGAGACTGCACCCATGGACAGCGTTGGCTCCCGGCTGGGAGGCTGAGTCCGGCCATCCTCCTGAGGCTGCCCTGCCTGGGAGGAATCGGGTGCCAGGCCTCGGTGGGCCGGGTCCCGAACACGCCACCTAGGGTTAGGGTTGGGTCCTGGGAGAACGGCAGGCCTGAGGTGCCGGTGCCAAGGGAGGCTCCGCGGAGGGCTGAGTTGAGGGCGTTGGTGGGGCGGTCCGTCCGGCTGCGGGATTTGGGTGTGGGCGCCCTCCGGAGGTGTGTGGGCCTGTCGGGGGGCATGTAGGTTTCGCCCGCCAGGAGGGTTCTCCACGGGGCCAAAGGGCCCGGTTTCCACGTGGGGGGCCCCCAGAGTCCGACGGGGTCCATAAGGAGTCCCCAGACTGCAGGGCTGCCGGGCCAGGCCACCGGGGACGCAAGTCTGAGGAACCGGCCTAGGGTTAGGGTTAGGCCGCCAGGGCCTGGCAGGCCCGAGCTGCCCGCCCTGACGTGGCCTCTCCCGCAGGCTGAGTTGAGGGCTTGCGTCTGCAGGATCGTCAGCCTCCCGGTTCCTGGTACGGGTGGGCGCCGACCGTGGAGGTGGCCCACGCAATGCATGCAGGGGACTCCCGCTCCGAGGATTCAGCTCGTTTCAAAGAGGAGGCTCTCCTCCTCCGTGGAGATGCAATTGTGGGCTGAAGCTCGGGGCTCCCCCGCCTGGAGAGTTGGGGAAGCAGGCCTCTGCGGACGGAAGCCTGAGCACCCAAGCTGGCCTTCGGGTCCGGTTCCGGCTTAGGGTTCGGGCTAGGGTTAGGGTTAGGGTTAGGACTTAGGGACCAGGCTCGTCGGATCGGGCAACACACTCATGGCCTCCCCCAAGGCCTGAGTTGAGGGCGGGACTCAGGAGGCTCCTGGCTCCCTGCGTTTGGGGCCCGCAGGGGCCCAGAGAGCGGGCACGGCCTCCAGGGAGCATGCTGGTTTCTAGCCCTGCGAGGGTCGTAGACTGCACCCATGGACAGCGTTGGCTCCTGGCTGGGAGGCTGAGTCCGGCCATCCTCCTGAGGCTGCCCTGCCTGGGAGGAATCGGGTGCCAGGCCTCGGGGGGCCGGGTCCCGAACACGCCACCTAGGGTTAGGGTTGGGTCCTGGGAGAACGGCAGGCCTGAGTTGCCGGTGCCAAGGGAGGCTCCGCGGAGGGCTGAGTTGAGGGCGTTGGTCGGGCGGTCCGTCCGGCTGCGGGATTTGGGTGTGGGCGCCCTCCGGAGGTGTGTGGGCCTGTCGGGGGGCATGTAGGTTTCGCCCGCCAGGAGGGTTCTCCACGGGGCCAAAGGGCCCGGTTTCCACGTGGGGGGCCCCCAGAGTCCGACGGGGTCCATAAGGAGTCCCCAGACTGCAGGGCTGCCGGGCCAGGCCACTGGGGACGCAAGTCTGAGGAACCGGCCTAGGGTTAGGGTTAGGCCAACGGGGACTGGCAGGCCCGAGCTGCCCGCGCTGACGTGGCCTCTCCCGCAGGCTGAGTTGAGGGCTTGCGTGTGCAGGATCGTCAGCCTCCCGGTTCCTGGTCCGGGTGGGCGCCGACCGTGGAGGTGGCCCACGCGATGCATGCAGGGGTCTCCCGCTCCGCGGATTCAGCTCGTTTCAAAGAGGAGGCTCTCCTCCTCCGTGGAGATGCAATTGTGGGCTGAAGCTCGGGGCTCCCCCGCCTGGAGAGTTGGGGAAGCAGGCCTCTGCGGACAGAAGCCTGAGCACCCAAGCTGGCCTTCGGGTCCGGTTCCGGCTTAGGGTTCGGGCTAGGGTTAGGGTTAGGGTTAGGACTTAGGGACCAGGCACGTCGGATCGGGCAACACACTCATGGCCTCCCCCAATCCTGAGTTGAGGGCGGGACTCAGGAGGCTCCTGGCTCCCTGCGTTTGGGGCCCGCAGGGGCCCAGAGAGCGGGCACGGCCTCCAGGGAGCATGCTGGTTTCTAGCCCTGCGAGGGTCGGAGACTGCACCCATGGACAGCGTTGGCTCCCGGCTGGGAGGCTGAGTCCGGCCATCCTCCTGAGGCTGCCCTGCCTGGGAGGAATCGGGTGCCAGGCCTCGGTGGGCCGGGTCCCGAACACGCCACCTAGGGTTAGGGTTGGGTCCTGGGAGAACGGCAGGCCTGAGGTGCCGGTGCCAAGGGAGGCTCCTCGGAGGGCTGAGTTGAGGGCGTTGGTGGGGCGGTCCGTCCGGCTGCGGGATTTGGGTGTGGGCGCCCTCCGGAGGTGTGTGGGCCTGTCGGGGGGCATGTAGGTTTCGCCCGCCAGGAGGGTTCTCCACGGGGCCAAAGGGCCCGGTTTCCACGTGGGGGGCCCCCAGAGTCCGACGGGGTCCATAAGGAGTCCCCAGACTGCAGGGCTGCCGGGCCAGGCCACCGGGGACGCAAGTCTGAGGAACCGGCCTAGGGTTAGGGTTAGGCCGCCGGGGCCTGGCAGGCCCGAGCTGCCCGCCCTGACGTGGCCTCTCCCGCAGGCTGAGTTGAGGGCTTGCGTGTGCAGGATCGTCAGCCTCCCGGTTCCTGGTCCGGGTGGGCGCCGACAGTGGAGGTGGCCCACGCGATGCATGCAGGGGACTCCCGCTCCGAGGATTCAGCTCGTTTCAAAGAGGAGGCTCTCCTCCTCCGTGGAGATGCAATTGTGGGCTGAAGCTCGGGGCTCCCCCGCCTGGAGAGTTGGGGAAGCAGGCCTCTGCGGACGGAAGCCTGAGCACCCAAGCTGGCCTTCGGGTCCGGTTCCGGCTTAGGGTTCGGGCTAGGGTTAGGGTTAGGGTTAGGGCTTAGGGACCAGGCACGTCGGATCGGGCAACACACTCATGGCCTCCCCCAAGGCCTGAGTTGAGGGCGGGATTCAGAAGGCTCCTGGCTCCCTGCGTTTGGGGCCCGCAGGGGCCCAGAGAGCGGGCACGGCCTCCAGGGAGCATGCTGGTTTCTAGCCCTGCGAGGGTCGGAGACTGCACCCATGGACAGCGTTGGCTCCCTGCTGGGAGGCTGAGTCCGGCCATCCTCCTGAGGCTGCCCTGCCTGGGAGGAATCGGGTGCCAGGCCTCGGTGGGCCGGGTCCCGAACACGCCACCTAGGGTTAGGGTTGGGTCCTGGGAGAACGGCAGGCCTGAGGTGCCGGTGCCAAGGGAGGCTCCGCGGAGGGCTGAGTTGAGGGCGTTGGTGGGGCGGTCCGTCCGGCTGCGGGATTTGGGTGTGGGCGCCCTCCGGAGGTGTGTGGGCCTGTCGGGGGGCATGTAGGTTTCGCCCGCCAGGAGGGTTCTCCACGGGGCCAAAGGGCCCGGTTTCCACGTGGGGGGCCCCCAGAGTCCGACGGGGTCCATAAGGAGTCCCCAGACTGCAGGGCTGCCGGGCCAGGCCACCGGGGACGCAAGTCTGAGGAACCGGCCTAGGGTTAGGGTTAGGCCGCC
Organism: Martes martes; assembly: GCF_963455335.1. Taxonomy (NCBI): domain Eukaryota; kingdom Metazoa; phylum Chordata; class Mammalia; order Carnivora; family Mustelidae; genus Martes; species Martes martes. The sequence continues at coordinate 223,364 of NW_027666375.1, read as the reverse complement.
GGGGCCTGGCAGGCCCGAGCTGCCCGCCCTGACGTGGCCTCTCCCGCAGGCTGAGTTGAGGGCTTGCGTGTGCAGGATCGTCAGCCTCCCGGTTCCTGGTCCGGGTGGGCGCCGACCGTGGAGGTGGCCCACGCGATGCATGCAGGGGACTCCCGCTCCGAGGATTCAGCTCGTTTCAAAGAGGAGGCTCTCCTCCTCCGTGGAGATGCAATTGTGGGCTGAAGATCTGGGCTCCCACGCCTGGAGAGTTGGGGAAGCAGGCCTCTGCGGACGGAAGCCTGAGCACCCAAGCTGGCCTTCGGGTCCGGTTCCGGCTTAGGGTTCGGGCTAGGGTTAGGGTTAGGGTTAGGACTTAGGGACCAGGCACGTCGGATCGGGCAACACACTCATGGCCTCCCCCAAGGCCTGAGTTGAGGGCGGGATTCAGAAGGCTCCTGGCTCCCTGCGTTTGGGGCCCGCAGGGGCCCAGAGAGCGGGCACGGCCTCCAGGGAGCATGCTGGTTTCTAGCCCTGCGAGGGTCGGAGACTGCACCCATGGACAGCGTTGGCTCCCGGCTGGGAGGCTGAGTCCGGCCATCCTCCTGAGGCTGCCCTGCCTGGGAGGAATCGGGTGCCAGGCCTCGGTGGGCCGGGTCCCGAACACGCCACCTAGGGTTAGGGTTGGGTCCTGGGAGAACGGCAGGCCTGAGGTGCCGGTGCCAAGGGAGGCTCCTCGGAGGGCTGAGTTGAGGGCGTTGGTGGGGCGGTCCGTCCGGCTGCGGGATTTGGGTGTGGGCGCCCTCCGGAGGTGTGTGGGCCTGTCGGGGGGCATGTAGGTTTCGCCCGCCAGGAGGGTTCTCCACGGGGCCAAAGGGCCCGGTTTCCACGTGGGGGGCCCCCAGAGTCCGACGGGGTCCATAAGGAGTCCCCAGACTGCAGGGCTGCCGGGCCAGGCCACCGGGGACGCAAGTCTGAGGAACCGGCCTAGGGTTAGGGTTAGGCCGCCGGGGCCTGGCAGGCCCGAGCTGCCCGCCCTGACGTGGCCTCTCCCGCAGGCTGAGTTGAGGGCTTGCGTGTGCAGGATCGTCAGCCTCCCGGTTCCTGGTCCGGGTGGGCGCCGACAGTGGAGGTGGCCCACGCGATGCATGCAGGGGACTCCCGCTCCGAGGATTCAGCTCGTTTCAAAGAGGAGGCTCTCCTCCTCCGTGGAGATGCAATTGTGGGCTGAAGCTCGGGACTCCCCCGCCTGGAGAGTTGGGGAAGCAGGCCTCTGCGGACGGAAGCCTGAGCACCCAAGCTGGCCTTCGGGTCCGGTTCCGGCTTAGGGTTCGGGCTAGGGTTAGGGTTAGGGTTAGGACTTAGGGACCAGGCACGTCGGATCGGGCAACACACTCATGGCCTCCCCCAAGGCCTGAGTTGAGGGCGGGATTCAGAAGGCTCCTGGCTCCCTGCGTTTGGGGCCCGTAGGGGCCCAGAGAGCGGGCACGGCCTCCAGGGAGCATGCTGGTTTCTAGCCCTGCGAGGGTCGGAGACTGCACCCATGGACAGCGTTGGCTCCTGGCTGGGAGGCTGAGTCCGGCCATCCTCCTGAGGCTGCCCTGCCTGGGAGGAATCGGGTGCCAGGCCTCGGTGGGCCGGGTCCCGAACACGCCACCTAGGGTTAGGGTTGGGTCCTGGGAGAACGGCAGGCCTGAGGTGCCGGTGCCAAGGGAGGCTCTGCGTAGGGCTGAGTTGAGGGCGTTGGTCAGGCGGTCCGTCCGGCTGCGGGATTTGGGTGTGGGCGCCCTCCGGAGGTGTGTGGGCCTGTCGGGGGGCATGTAGGTTTCGCCCGCCAGGAGGGTTCTCCACGGGGCCAAAGGGCCCGGTTTCCACGTGGGGGGCCCCCAGAGTCCGACGGGGTCCATAAGGAGTCCCCAGACTGCAGGGCTGCCGGGCCAGGCCACCGGGGACGCAAGTCTGAGGAACCGGCCTAGGGTTAGGGTTAGGCCGCCGGGGCCTGGCAGGCCCGAGCTGCCCGCCCTGACGTGGCCTCTCCCGCAGGCTGAGTTGAGGGCTTGCGTGTGCAGGATCGTCAGCCTCCCGGTTCCTGGTCCGGGTGGGCGCCGACCGTGGAGGTGGCCCACGCGATGCATGCAGGGGACTCCCGCTCCGAGGATTCAGCTCGTTTCAAAGAGGAGGCTCTCCTCCTCCGTGGAGATGCAATTGTGGGCTGAAGATCGGGGCTCCCACGCCTGGAGAGTTGGGGAAGCAGGCCTCTGCGGACGGAAGCCTGAGCACCCAAGCTGGCCTTCGGGTCCGGTTCCGGCTTAGGGTTCGGGCTAGGGTTAGGGTTAGGGTTAGGACTTAGGGACCAGGCACGTCGGATCGGGCAACACACTCATGGCCTCCCCCAAGGCCTGAGTTGAGGGCGGGATTCAGAAGGCTCCTGGCTCCCTGCGTTTGGGGCCCGCAGGGGCCCAGAGAGCGGGCACGGCCTCCAGGGAGCATGCTGGTTTCTAGCCCTGCGAGGGTCGGAGACTGCACCCATGGACAGCGTTGGCTCCCGGCTGGGAGGCTGAGTCCGGCCATCCTCCTGAGGCTGCCCTGCCTGGGAGGAATCGGGTGCCAGGCCTCGGTGGGCCGGGTCCCGAACACGCCACCTAGGGTTAGGGTTGGGTCCTGGGAGAACGGCAGGCCTGAGGTGCCGGTGCCAAGGGAGGCTCCTCGGAGGGCTGAGTTGAGGGCGTTGGTGGGGCGGTCCGTCCGGCTGCGGGATTTGGGTGTGGGCGCCCTCCGGAGGTGTGTGGGCCTGTCGGGGGGCATGTAGGTTTCGCCCGCCAGGAGGGTTCTCCACGGGGCCAAAGGGCCCGGTTTCCACGTGGGGGGCCCCCAGAGTCCGACGGGGTCCATAAGGAGTCCCCAGACTGCAGGGCTGCCGGGCCAGGCCACCGGGGACGCAAGTCTGAGGAACCGGCCTAGGGTTAGGGTTAGGCCGCCGGGGCCTGGCAGGCCCGAGCTGCCCGCCCTGACGTGGCCTCTCCCGCAGGCTGAGTTGAGGGCTTGCGTGTGCAGGATCGTCAGCCTCCCGGTTCCTGGTCCGGGTGGGCGCCGACCGTGGAGGTGGCCCACGCGATGCATGCAGGGGACTCCCGCTCCGAGGATTCAGCTCGTTTCAAAGAGGAGGCTCTCCTCCTCCGTGGAGATGCAATTGTGGGCTGAAGCTCGGGGCTCCCCCGCCTGGAGAGTTGGGGAAGCAGGCCTCTGCGGACGGAAGCCTGAGCACCCAAGCTGGCCTTCGGGTCCGGTTCCGGCTTAGGGTTCGGGCTAGGGTTAGGGTTAGGGTTAGGACTTAGGGACCAGGCACGTCGGATCGGGCAACACACTCATGGCCTCCCCCAAGGCCTGAGTTGAGGGCGGGATTCAGAAGGCTCCTGGCTCCCTGCGTTTGGGGCCCGCAGGGGCCCAGAGAGCGGGCACGGCCTCCAGGGAGCATGCTGGTTTCTAGCCCTGCGAGGGTCGGAGACTGCACCCATGGACAGCGTTGGCTCCTCGCTGGGAGGCTGAGTCCGGCCATCCTCCTGAGGCTGCCCTGCCTGGGAGGAATCGGGTGCCAGGCCTCGGTGGGCCGGGTCCCGAACACGCCACCTAGGGTTAGGGTTGGGTCCTGGGAGAACGGCAGGCCTGAGGTGCCGGTGCCAAGGGAGGCTCCGCGTAGGGCTGAGTTGAGGGCGTTGGTCAGGCGGTCCGTCCGGCTGCGGGATTTGGGTGTGGGCGCCCTCCGGAGGTGTGTGGGCCTGTCGGGGGGCATGTAGGTTTCGCCCGCCAGGAGGGTTCTCCACGGGGCCAAAGGGCCCGGTTTCCACGTGGGGGGCCCCCAGAGTCCGACGGGGTCCATAAGGAGTCCCCAGACTGCAGGGCTGCCGGGCCAGGCCACCGGGGACGCAAGTCTGAGGAACCGGCCTAGGGTTAGGGTTAGGCCGCCGGGGCCTGGCAGGCCCGAGCTGCCCGCCCTGACGTGGCCTCTCCCGCAGGCTGAGTTGAGGGCTTGCGTGTGCAGGATCGTCAGCCTCCCGGTTCCTGGTCCGGGTGGGCGCCGACCGTGGAGGTGACCCACGCGATGCATGCAGGGGACTCCCGCTCCGAGGATTCAGCTCGTTTCAAAGAGGAGGCTCTCCTCCTCCGTGGAGATTCAATTGTGGGCTGAAGATCGGGGCTCCCACGCCTGGAGAGTTGGGGAAGCAGGCCTCTGCGGACGGAAGCCTGAGCACCCAAGCTGGCCTTCGGGTCCGGTTCCGGCTTAGGGTTCGGGCTAGGGTTAGGGTTAGGGTTAGGACTTAGGGACCAGGCACGTCGGATCGGGCAACACACTCATGGCCTCCCCCAAGGCCTGAGTTGAGGGCGGGATTCAGAAGGCTCCTGGCTCCCTGCGTTTGGGGCCCGCAGGGGCCCAGAGAGCGGGCACGGCCTCCAGGGAGCATGCTGGTTTCTAGCCCTGCGAGGGTCGGAGACTGCACCCATGGACAGCGTTGGCTCCCGGCTGGGAGGCTGAGTCCGGCCATCCTCCTGAGGCTGCCCTGCCTGGGAGGAATCGGGTGCCAGGCCTCGGTGGGCCGGGTCCCGAACACGCCACCTAGGGTTAGGGTTGGGTCCTGGGAGAACGGCAGGCCTGAGGTGCCGGTGCCAAGGGAGGCTCCTCGGAGGGCTGAGTTGAGGGCGTTGGTGGGGCGGTCCGTCCGGCTGCGGGATTTGGGTGTGGGCGCCCTCCGGAGGTGTGTGGGCCTGTCGGGGGGCATGTAGGTTTCGCCCGCCAGGAGGGTTCTCCACGGGGCCAAAGGGCCCGGTTTCCACGTGGGGGGCCCCCAGAGTCCGACGGGGTCCATAAGGAGTCCCCAGACTGCAGGGCTGCCGGGCCAGGCCACCGGGGACGCAAGTCTGAGGAACCGGCCTAGGGTTAGGGTTAGGCCGCCGGGGCCTGGCAGGCCCGAGCTGCCCGCCCTGACGTGGCCTCTCCCGCAGGCTGAGTTGAGGGCTTGCGTGTGCAGGATCGTCAGCCTCCCGGTTCCTGGTCCGGGTGGGCGCCGACCGTGGAGGTGGCCCACGCGATGCATGCAGGGGACTCCCGCTCCGAGGATTCAGCTCGTTTCAAAGAGGAGGCTCTCCTCCTCCGTGGAGATGCAATTGTGGGCTGAAGATCGGGGCTCCCACGCCTGGAGAGTTGGGGAAGCAGGCCTCTGCGGACGGAAGCCTGAGCACCCAAGCTGGCCTTCGGGTCCGGTTCCGGCTTAGGGTTCGGGCTAGGGTTAGGGTTAGGGTTAGGACTTAGGGACCAGGCACGTCGGATCGGGCAACACACTCATGGCCTCCCCCAAGGCCTGAGTTGAGGGCGGGATTCAGAAGGCTCCTGGCTCCCTGCGTTTGGGGCCCGCAGGGGCCCAGAGAGCGGGCACGGCCTCCAGGGAGCATGCTGGTTTCTAGCCCTGCGAGGGTCGGAGACTGCACCCATGGACAGCGTTGGCTCCCGGCTGGGAGGCTGAGTCCGGCCATCCTCCTGAGGCTGCCCTGCCTGGGAGGAATCGGGTGCCAGGCCTCGGTGGGCCGGGTCCCGAACACGCCACCTAGGGTTAGGGTTGGGTCCTGGGAGAACGGCAGGCCTGAGGTGCCGGTGCCAAGGGAGGCTCCTCGGAGGGCTGAGTTGAGGGCGTTGGTGGGGCGGTCCGTCCGGCTGCGGGATTTGGGTGTGGGCGCCCTCCGGAGGTGTGTGGGCCTGTCGGGGGGCATGTAGGTTTCGCCCGTCAGGAGGGTTCTCCACGGGGCCAAAGGGCCCGGTTTCCACGTGGGGGGCCCCCAGAGTCCGACGGGTTCCATAAGGAGTCCCCAGACTGCAGGGCTGCCGGGCCAGGCCACCGGGGACGCAAGTCTGAGGAACCGGCCTAGGGTTAGGGTTAGGCCGCCGGGGCCTGGCAGGCCCGAGCTGCCCGCCCTGACGTGGCCTCTCCCGCAGGCTGAGTTGAGGGCTTGCGTGTGCAGGATCGTCAGCCTCCCGGTTCCTGGTCCGGGTGGGCGCCGACAGTGGAGGTGGCCCACGCGATGCATGCAGGGGACTCCCGCTCCGAGGATTCAGCTCGTTTCAAAGAGGAGGCTCTCCTCCTCCGTGGAGATGCAATTGTGGGCTGAAGCTCGGGGCTCCCCCGCCTGGAGAGTTGGGGAAGCAGGCCTCTGCGGACGGAAGCCTGAGCACCCAAGCTGGCCTTCGGGTCCGGTTCCGGCTTAGGGTTCGGGCTAGGGTTAGGGTTAGGGTTAGGACTTAGGGACCAGGCACGTCGGATCGGGCAACACACTCATGGCCTCCCCCAAGGCCTGAGTTGAGGGCGGGATTCAGAAGGCTCCTGGCTCCCTGCGTTTGGGGCCCGCAGGGGCCCAGAGAGCGGGCACGGCCTCCAGGGAGCATGCTGGTTTCTAGCCCTGCGAGGGTCGGAGACTGCACCCATGGACAGCGTTGGCTCCTGGCTGGGAGGCTGAGTCCGGCCATCCTCCTGAGGCTGCCCTGCCTGGGAGGAATCGGGTGCCAGGCCTCGGTGGGCCGGGTCCCGAACACGCCACCTAGGGTTAGGGTTGGGTCCTGGGAGAACGGCAGGCCTGAGGTGCCGGTGCCAAGGGAGGCTCCGCGTAGGGCTGAGTTGAGGGCGTTGGTCGGGCGGTCCGTCCGGCTGCGGGATTTGGGTGTGGGCGCCCTCCGGAGGTGTGTGGGCCTGTCGGGGGGCATGTAGGTTTCGCCCGCCAGGAGGGTTCTCCACGGGGCCAAACGGCCCGGTTTCCACGTGGGGGGCCCCCAGAGTCCGACGGGGTCCATAAGGAGTCCCCAGACTGCAGGGCTGCCGGGCCAAGCCACCGGGGACGCAAGTCTGAGGAACCGGCCTAGGGTTAGGGTTAGGCCGCCGGGGCCTGGCAGGTCCGAGCAGCCCGCCCTGACGTGGCCTCTCCCGCAGGCTGAGTTGAGGGCTTGCGTGTGCAGGATCGTCAGCCTCCCGGTTCCTGGTCCGGGTGGGCGCCGACCGTGGAGGTGGCCCACGCAATGCATGCAGGGGACTCCCGCTCCGAGGATTCAGCTCGTTTCAAAGAGGAGGCTCTCCTCCTCCGTGGAGATGCAATTGTGGGCTGAAGCTCGGGGCTCCCACGCCTGGAGAGTTGGGGAAGCAGGCCTCTGCGGACGGAAGCCTGAGCACCCAAGCTGGCCTTCGGGTCCGGTTCCGGCTTAGGGTTCGGGCTAGGGTTAGGGTTAGGGTTAGGGCTTAGGGACCAGGCACGTCGGATCGGGCAACACACTCATGGCCTCCCCCAAGGCCTGAGTTGAGGGCGGGACTCAGGAGGCTCCTGGCTCCCTGCGTTTGGGCCCCGCAGGGGCCCAGAGAGCGGGCACGGCCTCCAGGGAGCATGCTGGTTTCTAGCCCTGCGAGGGTCGGAGACTGCACCCAAGGATAGCGTTGGCTCCCGGCTGGGAGGCTGAGTCCGGCCATCCTCCTGAGGCTGCCCTGCCTGGGAGGAATCGGGTGCCAGGCCTCGGTGGGCCGGGTCCCGAACACGCCACCTAGGGTTAGGGTTGGGTCCTGGGAGAACGGCAGGCCTGAGGTGCCGGTGCCATGGGAGGCTCCGCGGAGGGCTGAGTTGAGGGCGTTGGTCGGGCGGTCCGTCCGGCTGCGGGATTTGGGTGTGGGCGCCCTCCGGAGGTGTGTGGGCCTGTCGGGGGGCATGTAGGTTTCGCCCGCCAGGAGGGTTCTCCACGGGGCCAAAGGGCCCGGTTTCCACGTGGGGGGCCCCCAGAGTCCGACGGGGTCCATAAGGAGTCCCCAGACTGCAGGGCTGCCGGGCCAGGCCACCGGGGACGCAAGTCTGAGGAACCGGCCTAGGGTTAGGTTTAGGCCGCCGGGGCCTGGCAGGCCCGAGCTGCCCGCGCTGACGTGGCCTCTCCCGCAGGCTGAGTAGAGGGCTTGCGTCTGCAGGATCGTCAGCCTCCCGGTTCCTGGTCCGGGTGGGCGCCGACCGTGGAGGAGGCCCACGCGATGCATGCAGGGGTCTCCCGCTCCGCGGATTCAGCTCGTTTCAAAGAGGAGGCTCTCCTCCACCGTGGAGATGCAATTGTGGGCTGAAGCTCGGGGCTCCCCCGCCTGGAGAGTTGGGGAAGCAGGCCTCTGCGGACGGAAGCCTGAGCACCCAAGCTGGCCTTCGGGTCCGGTTCCGGCTTAGGGTTCGGGCTAGGGTTAGGGTTAGGGTTAGGAATTAGGGACCAGTCACGTCGGATCGGGCAACACACTCATGGCCTCCCCCAAGGCCTGAGTTGAGGGCGGGACTCAAGAGGCTCCTGGCTCCCTGCGTTTGGGGCCCGCAGGGGCCCAGAGAGCGGGCACGGCCTCCAGGGAGCATGCTGGTTTCTAGCCCTGCGAGGGTCGGAGACTGCACCCATGGACAGCGTTGGCTCCTGGCATGGAGGCTGAGTCCGGCCATCCTCCTGAGGCTGCCCTGCCTGGGAGGAATCGGGTGCCAGGCCTCGGTGGGCCGGGTCCCGAACACGCCACCTAGGGTTAGGGTTGGGTCCTGGGAGAACGGCAGGCCTGAGGTGCCGGTGCCATGGGAGGCTCCACGGAGTGCTGAGTTGAGGGCGTTGGTCGGGCGGTCCGTCCGGCTGCGGGATTTGGGTGTGGGCGCCCTCCGGAGGTGTGTGGGCCTGTCGGGGGGCATGTAGGTTTCGCCCGCCAGGAGGGTTCTCCACGGGGCCAAAGGGCCCGGTTTCCACGTGGGGGGCCCCCAGAGTCCGACGGGGTCCATAAGGAGTCCCCAGACTGCAGGGCTGCCGGGCCAGGCCACCGGGGACGCAAGTCTGAGGAACCGGCCTAGGGTTAGGGTTAGGCCGCCGGGGCCTGGCAGGCCCGAGCTGCCCGAGCTGCCGTGGCCTCTCCCGCAGGCTGAGTTGAGGGCTTGCGTGTGCAGGATCGTCAGCCTCCCGGTTCCTGGTCCGGGTGGGCGCCGACCGTGGAGGTGGCCCACGCGATGCATGCAGGGGTCTCCCGCTCCGCGGATTCAGCTCGTTTCAAAGAGGAGGCTCTCCTCCTCCGTGGAGATGCAATTGTGGGCTGAAGCTCGGGGCTCCCCCGCCTGGAGAGTTGGGGAAGCAGGCCTCTGCGGACGGAAGCCTGAGCACCCAAGCTGGCCTTCGGGTCCGGTTCCGGCTTAGGGTTCGGGCTAGGGTTAGGGTTAGGGTTAGGACTTAGGGACCAGGCACGTCGGATCGGGCAACACACTCATGGCCTCCCCCAAGGCCTGAGTTGAGGGCGGGACTCAGGAGGCTCCTGGCTCCCTGCGTTTGGGGCCCGCAGGGGCCCAGAGAGCGGGCACGGCCTCCAGGGAGCATGCTGGTTTCTAGCCCTGCGAGGGTCGGAGACTGCACCCAAGGACAGCGTTGGCTCCCGGCTGGGAGGCTGAGTCCGGCCATCCTCCTGAGGCTGCCCTGCCTGGGAGGAATCGGGTGCCAGGCCTCGGTGGGCCGGGTCCCGAACACGCCACCTAGGGTTAGGGTTGGGTCCTGGGAGAACGGCAGGCCTGAGGTGCCGGTGCCAAGGGAGGCTCCGCGGAGGGCTGAGTTGAGGGCGTTGGTCGGGCGGTCCGTCCGGCTGCGGGATTTGGGTGTGGGCGCCCTCCGGAGGTGTGTGGGCCTGTCGGGGGGCATGTAGGTTTCGCCCGCCAGGAGGGTTCTCCACGGGGCCAAAGGGCCCGGTTTCCACGTGGGGGGCCCCCAGAGTCCGACGGGGTCCATAAGGAGTCCCCAGACTGCAGGGCTTCCGGGCCAGGCCACCGGGGACGCAAGTCTGAGGAACCGGCCTAGGGTTAGGTTTAGGCCGCCGGGGCCTGGCAGGCCCGAGCTGCCCGCGCTGACGTGGCCTCTCCCGCAGGCTGAGTAGAGGGCTTGCGTCTGCAGGATCGGCAGCCTCCCGGTTCCTGGTCCGGGTGGGCGCCGACCGTGGAGGTGGCCCACGCGATGCATGCAGGGGTCTCCCGCTCCGCGGATTCAGCTCGTTTCAAAGAGGAGGCTCTCCTCCGTGGAGATGCAATTGTGGGCTGAAGCTCGGGGCTCCCCCGCCTGGAGAGTTGGGGAAGCAGGCCTCTGCGGACGGAAGCCTGAGCACCCAAGCTGGCCTTCGGGTCCGGTTCCGGCTTAGGGTTCGGGCTAGGGTTAGGGTTAGGGTTAGGGCTTAGGGACCAGGCACGTCGGATCGGGCAACACACTCATGGCCTCCCCCAAGGCCTGAGTTGAGGGCGGGATTCAGAAGGCTCCTGGCTCCCTGCGTTTGGGGCCCGCAGGGGCCCAGAGAGCGGGCACGGCCTCCAGGGAGCATGCTGGTTTCTAGCCCTGCGAGGGTCGGAGACTGCACCCATGGACAGCGTTGGCTCCCGGCTGGGAGGCTGAGTCCGGCCATCCTCCTGAGGCTGCCCTGCCTGGGAGGAATCGGGTGCCAGGCCTCGGTGGGCCGGGTCCCGAACACGCCACCTAGGGTTAGGGTTGGGTCCTGGGAGAACGGCAGGCCTGAGGTGCCGGTGCCAAGGGAGGCTCCGCGGAGGGCTGAGTTGAGGGCGTTGGTGGGGCGGTCCGTCCGGCTGCGGGATTTGGGTGTGGGCGCCCTCCGGAGGTGTGTGGGCCTGTCGGGGGGCATGTAGGTTTCGCCCGCCAGGAGAGTTCTCCACGGGGCCAAAGGGCCCGGTTTCCACGTGGGGGGCCCCCAGAGTCCGACGGGGTCCATAAGGAGTCCCCAGACTGCAGGGCTGCCGGGCCAGGCCACCGGGGACGCAAGTCTGAGGAACCGGCCTAGGGTTAGGGTTAGGCCGCCAGGGCCTGGCAGGCCCGAGCTGCCCGCCCTGACGTGGCCTCTCCCGCAGGCTGAGTTGAGGGCTTGCGTCTGCAGGATCGTCAGCCTCCCGGTTCCTGGTACGGGTGGGCGCCGACCGTGGAGGTGGCCCACGCAATGCATGCAGGGGACTCCCGCTCCGAGGATTCAGCTCGTTTCAAAGAGGAGGCTCTCCTCCTCCGTGGAGATGCAATTGTGGGCTGAAGCTCAGGGCTCCCCCGCCTGGAGAGTTGGGGAAGCAGGCCTCTGCGGACGGAAGCCTGAGCACCCAAGCTGGCCTTCGGGTCCGGTTCCGGCTTAGGGTTCGGGCTAGGGTTAGGGTTAGGGTTAGGACTTAGGGACCAGGCTCGTCGGATCGGGCAACACACTCATGGCCTCCCCCAAGGCCTGAGTTGAGGGCGGGACTCAGGAGGCTCCTGGCTCCCTGCGTTTGGGGCCCGCAGGGGCCCAGAGAGCGGGCACGGCCTCCAGGGAGCATGCTGGTTTCTAGCCCTGCGAGGGTCGTAGACTGCACCCATGGACAGCGTTGGCTCCTGGCTGGGAGGCTGAGTCCGGCCATCCTCCTGAGGCTGCCCTGCCTGGGAGGAATCGGGTGCCAGGCCTCGGGGGGCCGGGTCCCGAACACGCCACCTAGGGTTAGGGTTGGGTCCTGGGAGAACGGCAGGCCTGAGTTGCCGGTGCCAAGGGAGGCTCCGCGGAGGGCTGAGTTGAGGGCGTTGGTCGGGCGGTCCGTCCGGCTGCGGGATTTGGGTGTGGGCGCCCTCCGGAGGTGTGTGGGCCTGTCGGGGGGCATGTAGGTTTCGCCCGCCAGGAGGGTTCTCCACGGGGCCAAAGGGCCCGGTTTCCACGTGGGGGGCCCCCAGAGTCCGACGGGGTCCATAAGGAGTCCCCAGACTGCAGGGCTGCCGGGCCAGGCCACTGGGGACGCAAGTCTGAGGAACCGGCCTAGGGTTAGGGTTAGGCCGACGGGGACTGGCAGGCCCGAGCTGCCCGCGCTGACGTGGCCTCTCCCGCAGGCTGAGTTGAGGGCTTGCGTGTGCAGGATCGTCAGCCTCCCGGTTCCTGGTCCGGGTGGGCGCCGACCGTGGAGGTGGCCCACGCGATGCATGCAGGGGTCTCCCGCTCCGCGGATTCAGCTCGTTTCAAAGAGGAGGCTCTCCTCCTCCGTGGAGATGCAATTGTGGGCTGAAGCTCGGGGCTCCCCCGCCTGGAGAGTTGGGGAAGCAGGCCTCTGCGGACAGAAGCCTGAGCACCCAAGCTGGCCTTCGGGTCCGGTTCCGGCTTAGGGTTCGGGCTAGGGTTAGGGTTAGGGTTAGGACTTAGGGACCAGGCACGTCGGATCGGGCAACACACTCATGGCCTCCCCCAATCCTGAGTTGAGGGCGGGACTCAGGAGGCTCCTGGCTCCCTGCGTTTGGGGCCCGCAGGGGCCCAGAGAGCGGGCACGGCCTCCAGGGAGCATGCTGGTTTCTAGCCCTGCGAGGGTCGGAGACTGCACCCAAGGACAGCGTTGGCTCCCGGCTGGGAGGCTGAGTCCGGCCGTCCTCCTGAGGCTGCCCTGCCTGGGTGGAATCGGGTGCCAGGCCTCGGTGGGCCGGGTCCCGAACACGCCACCTAGGGTTAGGGTTGGGTCCTGGGAGAACGGCAGGCCTGAGGTGCCGGTGCCAAGGGAGGCTCCGCGGAGGGCTGAGTTGAGGGCGTTGGTCGGGCGGTCCGTCCGGCTGCGGGATTTGGGTGTGGGCGCCCTCCGGAGGTGTGTGGGCCTGTCGGGGGGCATGTAGGTTTCGCCCGCCAGGAGGGTTCTCCACGGGGCCAAAGGGCCCGGTTTCCACGTGGGGGGCCCCCAGAGTCCGACGGGGTCCATAAGGAGTCCCCAGACTGCAGGGCTGCCGGGCCAGGCCACCGGGGACGCAAGTCTGAGGAACCGGCCTAGGGTTAGGTTTAGGCCGCCGGGGCCTGGCAGGCCCGAGCTGCCCGCGCTGACGTGGCCTCTCCCGCAGGCTGAGTAGAGGGCTTGCGTCTGCAGGATCGGCAGCCTCCCGGTTCCTGGTCCGGGTGGGCGCCGACCGTGGAGGTGGCCCACGCGATGCATGCAGGGGTCTCCCGCTCCGCGGATTCAGCTCGTTTCAAAGAGGAGGCTCTCCTCCGTGGAGATGCAATTGTGGGCTGAAGCTCGGGGCTCCCCCGCCTGGAGAGTTGGGGAAGCAGGCCTCTGCGGACGGAAGCCTGAGCACCCAAGCTGGCCTTCGGGTCCGGTTCCGGCTTAGGGTTCGGGCTAGGGTTAGGGTTAGGGTTAGGACTTAGGGACCAGGCACGTCGGATCGGGCAACACACTCATGGCCTCCCCCAAGGCCTGAGTTGAGGGCGGGACTCAAGAGGCTCCTGGCTCCCTGCGTTTGGGGCCCGCAGGGGCCCAGAGAGCGGGCACGGCCTCCAGGGAGCATGCTGGTTTCTAGCCCTGCGAGGGTCGGAGACTGCACCCAAGGACAGCGTTGGCTCCCGGCTGGGAGGCTGAGTCCGGCCATCCTCCTGAGGCTGCCCTGCCTGGGAGGAATCGGGTGCCAGGCCTCGGTGGGCCGGGTCCCGAACACGCCACCTAGGGTTAGGGTTGGGTCCTGGGAGAACGGCAGGCCTGAGGTGCCGGTGCCAAGGGAGGCTCCGCGGAGGGCTGAGTTGAGGGCGTTGGTCGGGCGGTCCGTCCGGCTGCGGGATTTGGGTGTGGGCGCCCTCCGCAGGTGTGTGGGCCTGTCGGGGGGCATGTAGGTTTCGCCCGCCAGGAGGGTTCTCCACGGGGCCAAAGGGCCCGGTTTCCACGTGGGGGGCCCCCAGAGTCCGACGGGGTCCATAAGGAGTCCCCAGACTGCAGGGCTGCCGGGCCAGGCCACCGGGGACGCAAGTCTGAGGAACCGGCCTAGGGTTAGGTTTAGGCCGCCGGGGCCTGGCAGGCCCGAGCTGCCCGCGCTGACGTGGCCTCTCCCGCAGGCTGAGTAGAGGGCTTGCGTCTGCAGGATCGGCAGCCTCCCGGTTCCTGGTCCGGGTGGGCGCCGACCGTGGAGGTGGCCCACGCGATGCATGCAGGGGTCTCCCGCTCCGCGGATTCAGCTCGTTTCAAAGAGGAGGCTCTCCTCCGTGGAGATGCAATTGTGGGCTGAAGCTCGGGGCTCCCCCGCCTGGAGAGTTGGGGAAGCAGGCCTCTGCGGACGGAAGCCTGAGCACCCAAGCTGGCCTTCGGGTCCGGTTCCGGCTTAGGGTTCGGGCTAGGGTTAGGGTTAGGGTTAGGGCTTAGGGACCAGGCACGTCGGATCGGGCAACACACTCATGGCCTCCCCCAAGGCCTGAGTTGAGGGCGGGATTCAGAAGGCTCCTGGCTCCCTGCGTTTGGGGCCCGCAGGGGCCCAGAGAGCGGGCACGGCCTCCAGGGAGCATGCTGGTTTCTAGCCCTGCGAGGGTCGGAGACTGCACCCATGGACAGCGTTGGCTCCCGGCTGGGAGGCTGAGTCCGGCCATCCTCCTGAGGCTGCCCTGCCTGGGAGGAATCGGGTGCCAGGCCTCGGTGGGCCGGGTCCCGAACACGCCACCTAGGGTTAGGGTTGGGTCCTGGGAGAACGGCAGGCCTGAGGTGCCGGTGCCAAGGGAGGCTCCGCGGAGGGCTGAGTTGAGGGCGTTGGTGGGGCGGTCCGTCCGGCTGCGGGATTTGGGTGTGGGCGCCCTCCGGAGGTGTGTGGGCCTGTCGGGGGGCATGTAGGTTTCGCCCGCCAGGAGGGTTCTCCACGGGGCCAAAGGGCCCGGTTTCCACGTGGGGGGCCCCCAGAGTCCGACGGGGTCCATAAGGAGTCCCCAGACTGCAGGGCTGCCGGGCCAGGCCACCGGGGACGCAAGTCTGAGGAACCGGCCTAGGGTTAGGGTTAGGCCGCCAGGGCCTGGCAGGCCCGAGCTGCCCGCCCTGACGTGGCCTCTCCCGCAGGCTGAGTTGAGGGCTTGCGTCTGCAGGATCGTCAGCCTCCCGGTTCCTGGTACGGGTGGGCGCCGACCGTGGAGGTGGCCCACGCAATGCATGCAGGGGACTCCCGCTCCGAGGATTCAGCTCGTTTCAAAGAGGAGGCTCTCCTCCTCCGTGGAGATGCAATTGTGGGCTGAAGCTCGGGGCTCCCCCGCCTGGAGAGTTGGGGAAGCAGGCCTCTGCGGACGGAAGCCTGAGCACCCAAGCTGGCCTTCGGGTCCGGTTCCGGCTTAGGGTTCGGGCTAGGGTTAGGGTTAGGGTTAGGACTTAGGGACCAGGCTCGTCGGATCGGGCAACACACTCATGGCCTCCCCCAAGGCCTGAGTTGAGGGCGGGACTCAGGAGGCTCCTGGCTCCCTGCGTTTGGGGCCCGCAGGGGCCCAGAGAGCGGGCACGGCCTCCAGGGAGCATGCTGGTTTCTAGCCCTGCGAGGGTCGTAGACTGCACCCATGGACAGCGTTGGCTCCTGGCTGGGAGGCTGAGTCCGGCCATCCTCCTGAGGCTGCCCTGCCTGGGAGGAATCGGGTGCCAGGCCTCGGGGGGCCGGGTCCCGAACACGCCACCTAGGGTTAGGGTTGGGTCCTGGGAGAACGGCAGGCCTGAGTTGCCGGTGCCAAGGGAGGCTCCGCGGAGGGCTGAGTTGAGGGCGTTGGTCGGGCGGTCCGTCCGGCTGCGGGATTTGGGTGTGGGCGCCCTCCGGAGGTGTGTGGGCCTGTCGGGGGGCATGTAGGTTTCGCCCGCCAGGAGGGTTCTCCACGGGGCCAAAGGGCCCGGTTTCCACGTGGGGGGCCCCCAGAGTCCGACGGGGTCCATAAGGAGTCCCCAGACTGCAGGGCTGCCGGGCCAGGCCACTGGGGACGCAAGTCTGAGGAACCGGCCTAGGGTTAGGGTTAGGCCAACGGGGACTGGCAGGCCCGAGCTGCCCGCGCTGACGTGGCCTCTCCCGCAGGCTGAGTTGAGGGCTTGCGTGTGCAGGATCGTCAGCCTCCCGGTTCCTGGTCCGGGTGGGCGCCGACCGTGGAGGTGGCCCACGCGATGCATGCAGGGGTCTCCCGCTCCGCGGATTCAGCTCGTTTCAAAGAGGAGGCTCTCCTCCTCCGTGGAGATGCAATTGTGGGCTGAAGCTCGGGGCTCCCCCGCCTGGAGAGTTGGGGAAGCAGGCCTCTGCGGACAGAAGCCTGAGCACCCAAGCTGGCCTTCGGGTCCGGTTCCGGCTTAGGGTTCGGGCTAGGGTTAGGGTTAGGGTTAGGACTTAGGGACCAGGCACGTCGGATCGGGCAACACACTCATGGCCTCCCCCAATCCTGAGTTGAGGGCGGGACTCAGGAGGCTCCTGGCTCCCTGCGTTTGGGGCCCGCAGGGGCCCAGAGAGCGGGCACGGCCTCCAGGGAGCATGCTGGTTTCTAGCCCTGCGAGGGTCGGAGACTGCACCCATGGACAGCGTTGGCTCCCGGCTGGGAGGCTGAGTCCGGCCATCCTCCTGAGGCTGCCCTGCCTGGGAGGAATCGGGTGCCAGGCCTCGGTGGGCCGGGTCCCGAACACGCCACCTAGGGTTAGGGTTGGGTCCTGGGAGAACGGCAGGCCTGAGGTGCCGGTGCCAAGGGAGGCTCCTCGGAGGGCTGAGTTGAGGGCGTTGGTGGGGCGGTCCGTCCGGCTGCGGGATTTGGGTGTGGGCGCCCTCCGGAGGTGTGTGGGCCTGTCGGGGGGCATGTAGGTTTCGCCCGCCAGGAGGGTTCTCCACGGGGCCAAAGGGCCCGGTTTCCACGTGGGGGGCCCCCAGAGTCCGACGGGGTCCATAAGGAGTCCCCAGACTGCAGGGCTGCCGGGCCAGGCCACCGGGGACGCAAGTCTGAGGAACCGGCCTAGGGTTAGGGTTAGGCCGCCGGGGCCTGGCAGGCCCGAGCTGCCCGCCCTGACGTGGCCTCTCCCGCAGGCTGAGTTGAGGGCTTGCGTGTGCAGGATCGTCAGCCTCCCGGTTCCTGGTCCGGGTGGGCGCCGACAGTGGAGGTGGCCCACGCGATGCATGCAGGGGACTCCCGCTCCGAGGATTCAGCTCGTTTCAAAGAGGAGGCTCTCCTCCTCCGTGGAGATGCAATTGTGGGCTGAAGCTCGGGGCTCCCCCGCCTGGAGAGTTGGGGAAGCAGGCCTCTGCGGACGGAAGCCTGAGCACCCAAGCTGGCCTTCGGGTCCGGTTCCGGCTTAGGGTTCGGGCTAGGGTTAGGGTTAGGGTTAGGGCTTAGGGACCAGGCACGTCGGATCGGGCAACACACTCATGGCCTCCCCCAAGGCCTGAGTTGAGGGCGGGATTCAGAAGGCTCCTGGCTCCCTGCGTTTGGGGCCCGCAGGGGCCCAGAGAGCGGGCACGGCCTCCAGGGAGCATGCTGGTTTCTAGCCCTGCGAGGGTCGGAGACTGCACCCATGGACAGCGTTGGCTCCCGGCTGGGAGGCTGAGTCCGGCCATCCTCCTGAGGCTGCCCTGCCTGGGAGGAATCGGGTGCCAGGCCTCGGTGGGCCGGGTCCCGAACACGCCACCTAGGGTTAGGGTTGGGTCCTGGGAGAA
Source organism: Martes martes (assembly GCF_963455335.1). Taxonomy (NCBI): domain Eukaryota; kingdom Metazoa; phylum Chordata; class Mammalia; order Carnivora; family Mustelidae; genus Martes; species Martes martes. The sequence goes on along the minus strand of NW_027666375.1, from coordinate 205,954 downwards.
CGGCAGGCCTGAGGTGCCGGTGCCAAGGGAGGCTCCGCGGAGGGCTGAGTTGAGGGCGTTGGTGGGGCGGTCCGTCCGGCTGCGGGATTTGGGTGTGGGCGCCCTCCGGAGGTGTGTGGGCCTGTCGGGGGGCATGTAGGTTTCGCCCGCCAGGAGGGTTCTCCACGGGGCCAAAGGGCCCGGTTTCCACGTGGGGGGCCCCCAGAGTCCGACGGGGTCCATAAGGAGTCCCCAGACTGCAGGGCTGCCGGGCCAGGCCACCGGGGACGCAAGTCTGAGGAACCGGCCTAGGGTTAGGGTTAGGCCGCCAGGGCCTGGCAGGCCCGAGCTGCCCGCCCTGACGTGGCCTCTCCCGCAGGCTGAGTTGAGGGCTTGCGTCTGCAGGATCGTCAGCCTCCCGGTTCCTGGTACGGGTGGGCGCCGACCGTGGAGGTGGCCCACGCAATGCATGCAGGGGACTCCCGCTCCGAGGATTCAGCTCGTTTCAAAGAGGAGGCTCTCCTCCTCCGTGGAGATGCAATTGTGGGCTGAAGCTCGGGGCTCCCCCGCCTGGAGAGTTGGGGAAGCAGGCCTCTGCGGACGGAAGCCTGAGCACCCAAGCTGGCCTTCGGGTCCGGTTCCGGCTTAGGGTTCGGGCTAGGGTTAGGGTTAGGGTTAGGACTTAGGGACCAGGCTCGTCGGATCGGGCAACACACTCATGGCCTCCCCCAAGGCCTGAGTTGAGGGCGGGACTCAGGAGGCTCCTGGCTCCCTGCGTTTGGGGCCCGCAGGGGCCCAGAGAGCGGGCACGGCCTCCAGGGAGCATGCTGGTTTCTAGCCCTGCGAGGGTCGTAGACTGCACCCATGGACAGCGTTGGCTCCTGGCTGGGAGGCTGAGTCCGGCCATCCTCCTGAGGCTGCCCTGCCTGGGAGGAATCGGGTGCCAGGCCTCGGTGGGCCGGGTCCCGAACACGCCACCTAGGGTTAGGGTTGGGTCCTGGGAGAACGGCAGGCCTGAGTTGCCGGTGCCAAGGGAGGCTCCGCGGAGGGCTGAGTTGAGGGCGTTGGTCGGGCGGTCCGTCCGGCTGCGGGATTTGGGTGTGGGCGCCCTCCGGAGGTGTGTGGGCCTGTCGGGGGGCATGTAGGTTTCGCCCGCCAGGAGGGTTCTCCACGGGGCCAAAGGGCCCGGTTTCCACGTGGGGGGCCCCCAGAGTCCGACGGGGTCCATAAGGAGTCCCCAGACTGCAGGGCTGCCGGGCCAGGCCACCGGGGACGCAAGTCTGAGGAACCGGCCTAGGGTTAGGGTTAGGCCGACGGGGACTGGCAGGCCCGAGCTGCCCGCGCTGACGTGGCCTCTCCCGCAGGCTGAGTTGAGGGCTTGCGTGTGCAGGATCGTCAGCCTCCCGGTTCCTGGTCCGGGTGGGCGCCGACCGTGGAGGTGGCCCACGCGATGCATGCAGGGGTCTCCCGCTCCGCGGATTCAGCTCGTTTCAAAGAGGAGGCTCTCCTCCTCCGTGGAGATGCAATTGTGGGCTGAAGCTCGGGGCTCCCCCGCCTGGAGAGTTGGGGAAGCAGGCCTCTGCGGACAGAAGCCTGAGCACCCAAGCTGGCCTTCGGGTCCGGTTCCGGCTTAGGGTTCGGGCTAGGGTTAGGGTTAGGGTTAGGACTTAGGGACCAGGCACGTCGGATCGGGCAACACACTCATGGCCTCCCCCAAGGCCTGAGTTGAGGGCGGGATTCAGAAGGCTCCTGGCTCCCTGCGTTTGGGGCCCGCAGGGGCCCAGAGAGCGGGCACGGCCTCCAGGGAGCATGCTGGTTTCTAGCCCTGCGAGGGTCGGAGACTGCACCCATGGACAGCGTTGGCTCCTGGCTGGGAGGCTGAGTCCGGCCATCCTCCTGAGGCTGCCCTGCCTGGGAGGAATCGGGTGCCAGGCCTCGGTGGGCCGGGTCCCGAACACGCCACCTAGGGTTAGGGTTGGGTCCTGGGAGAACAGCAGGCCTGAGGTGCCGGTGCCAAGGGAGGCTCCGCGTAGGGCTGAGTTGAGGGCGTTGGTCAGGCGGTCCGTCCGGCTGCGGGATTTGGGTGTGGGCGCCCTCCGGAGGTGTGTGGGCCTGTCGGGGGGCATGTAGGTTTCGCCCGCCAGGAGGGTTCTCCACGGGGCCAAAGGGCCCGGTTTCCACGTGGGGGGCCCCCAGAGTCCGACGGGGTCCATAAGGAGTCCCCAGACTGCAGGGCTGCCGGGCCAGGCCACCGGGGACGCAAGTCTGAGGAACCGGCCTAGGGTTAGGGTTAGGCCGCCGGGGCCTGGCAGGCCCGAGCTGCCCGCCCTGACGTGGCCTCTCCCGCAGGCTGAGTTGAGGGCTTGCGTGTGCAGGATCGTCAGCCTCCCGGTTCCTGGTCCGGGTGGGCGCCGACCGTGGAGGTGGCCCACGCGATGCATGCAGGGGACTCCCGCTCCGAGGATTCAGCTCGTTTCAAAGAGGAGGCTCTCCTCCTCCGTGGAGATGCAATTGTGGGCTGAAGATCTGGGCTCCCACGCCTGGAGAGTTGGGGAAGCAGGCCTCTGCGGACGGAAGCCTGAGCACCCAAGCTGGCCTTCGGGTCCGGTTCCGGCTTAGGGTTCGGGCTAGGGTTAGGGTTAGGGTTAGGACTTAGGGACCAGGCACGTCGGATCGGGCAACACACTCATGGCCTCCCCCAAGGCCTGAGTTGAGGGCGGGATTCAGAAGGCTCCTGGCTCCCTGCGTTTGGGGCCCGCAGGGGCCCAGAGAGCGGGCACGGCCTCCAGGGAGCATGCTGGTTTCTACCCCTGCGACGGTCGGAGACTGCACCCATGGACAGCGTTGGCTCCCGGCTGGGAGGCTGAGTCCGGCCATCCTCCTGAGGCTGCCCTGCCTGGGAGGAATCGGGTGCCAGGCCTCGGTGGGCCGGGTCCCGAACACGCCACCTAGGGTTAGGGTTGGGTCCTGGGAGAACGGCAGGCCTGAGGTGCCGGTGCCAAGGGAGGCTCCTCGGAGGGCTGAGTTGAGGGCGTTGGTGGGGCGGTCCGTCCGGCTGCGGGATTTGGGTGTGGGCGCCCTCCGGAGGTGTGTGGGCCTGTCGGGGGGCATGTAGGTTTCGCCCGCCAGGAGGGTTCTCCACGGGGCCAAAGGGCCCGGTTTCCACGTGGGGGGCCCCCAGAGTCCGACGGGGTCCATAAGGAGTCCCCAGACTGCAGGGCTGCCGGGCCAGGCCACCGGGGACGCAAGTCTGAGGAACCGGCCTAGGGTTAGGGTTAGGCCGCCGGGGCCTGGCAGGCCCGAGCTGCCCGCCCTGACGTGGCCTCTCCCGCAGGCTGAGTTGAGGGCTTGCGTGTGCAGGATCGTCAGCCTCCCGGTTCCTGGTCCGGGTGGGCGCCGACAGTGGAGGTGGCCCACGCGATGCATGCAGGGGACTCCCGCTCCGAGGATTCAGCTCGTTTCAAAGAGGAGGCTCTCCTCCTCCGTGGAGATGCAATTGTGGGCTGAAGCTCGGGGCTCCCCCGCCTGGAGAGTTGGGGAAGCAGGCCTCTGCGGACGGAAGCCTGAGCACCCAAGCTGGCCTTCGGGTCCGGTTCCGGCTTAGGGTTCGGGCTAGGGTTAGGGTTAGGGTTAGGACTTAGGGACCAGGCACGTCGGATCGGGCAACACACTCATGGCCTCCCCCAAGGCCTGAGTTGAGGGCGGGATTCAGAAGGCTCCTGGCTCCCTGCGTTTGGGGCCCGTAGGGGCCCAGAGAGCGGGCACGGCCTCCAGGGAGCATGCTGGTTTCTAGCCCTGCGAGGGTCGGAGACTGCACCCATGGACAGCGTTGGCTCCTGGCTGGGAGGCTGAGTCCGGCCATCCTCCTGAGGCTGCCCTGCCTGGGAGGAATCGGGTGCCAGGCCTCGGTGGGCCGGGTCCCGAACACGCCACCTAGGGTTAGGGTTGGGTCCTGGGAGAACGGCAGGCCTGAGGTGCCGGTGCCAAGGGAGGCTCCGCGGAGGGCTGAGTTGAGGGCGTTGGTCGGGCGGTCCGTCCGGCTGCGGGATTTGGGTGTGGGCGCCCTCCGGAGGTGTGTGGGCCTGTCGGGGGGCATGTAGGTTTCGCCCGCCAGGAGGGTTCTCCACGGGGCCAAAGGGCCCGGTTTCCACGTGGGGGGCCCCCAGAGTCCGACGGGGTCCATAAGGAGTCCCCAGACTGCAGGGCTGCCGGGCCAGGCCACCGGGGACGCAAGTCTGAGGAACCGGCCTAGGGTTAGGGTTAGGCCGCCGGGGCCTGGCAGGCCCGAGCTGCCCGCCCTGACGTGGCCTCTCCCGCAGGCTGAGTTGAGGGCTTGCGTGTGCAGGATCGTCAGCCTCCCGGTTCCTGGTCCGGGTGGGCGCCGACCGTGGAGGTGGCCCACGCGATGCATGCAGGGGACTCCCGCTCCGAGGATTCAGCTCGTTTCAAAGAGGAGGCTCTCCTCCTCCGTGGAGATGCAATTGTGGGCTGAAGATCGGGGCTCCCACGCCTGGAGAGTTGGGGAAGCAGGCCTCTGCGGACGGAAGCCTGAGCACCCAAGCTGGCCTTCGGGTCCGGTTCCGGCTTAGGGTTCGGGCTAGGGTTAGGGTTAGGGTTAGGACTTAGGGACCAGGCACGTCGGATCGGGCAACACACTCATGGCCTCCCCCAAGGCCTGAGTTGAGGGCGGGATTCAGAAGGCTCCTGGCTCCCTGCGTTTGGGGCCCGCAGGGGCCCAGAGAGCGGGCACGGCCTCCAGGGAGCATGCTGGTTTCTAGCCCTGCGAGGGTCGGAGACTGCACCCATGGACAGCGTTGGCTCCCGGCTGGGAGGCTGAGTCCGGCCATCCTCCTGAGGCTGCCCTGCCTGGGAGGAATCGGGTGCCAGGCCTCGGTGGGCCGGGTCCCGAACACGCCACCTAGGGTTAGGGTTGGGTCCTGGGAGAACGGCAGGCCTGAGGTGCCGGTGCCAAGGGAGGCTCCTCGGAGGGCTGAGTTGAGGGCGTTGGTGGGGCGGTCCGTCCGGCTGCGGGATTTGGGTGTGGGCGCCCTCCGGAGGTGTGTGGGCCTGTCGGGGGGCATGTAGGTTTCGCCCGCCAGGAGGGTTCTCCACGGGGCCAAAGGGCCCGGTTTCCACGTGGGGGGCCCCCAGAGTCCGACGGGGTCCATAAGGAGTCCCCAGACTGCAGGGCTGCCGGGCCAGGCCACCGGGGACGCAAGTCTGAGGAACCGGCCTAGGGTTAGGGTTAGGCCGCCGGGGCCTGGCAGGCCCGAGCTGCCCGCCCTGACGTGGCCTCTCCCGCAGGCTGAGTTGAGGGCTTGCGTGTGCAGGATCGTCAGCCTCCCGGTTCCTGGTCCGGGTGGGCGCCGACCGTGGAGGTGGCCCACGCGATGCATGCAGGGGACTCCCGCTCCGAGGATTCAGCTCGTTTCAAAGAGGAGGCTCTCCTCCTCCGTGGAGATGCAATTGTGGGCTGAAGCTCGGGGCTCCCCCGCCTGGAGAGTTGGGGAAGCAGGCCTCTGCGGACGGAAGCCTGAGCACCCAAGCTGGCCTTCGGGTCCGGTTCCGGCTTAGGGTTCGGGCTAGGGTTAGGGTTAGGGTTAGGACTTAGGGACCAGGCACGTCGGATCGGGCAACACACTCATGGCCTCCCCCAAGGCCTGAGTTGAGGGCGGGATTCAGAAGGCTCCTGGCTCCCTGCGTTTGGGGCCCGCAGGGGCCCAGAGAGCGGGCACGGCCTCCAGGGAGCATGCTGGTTTCTAGCCCTGCGAGGGTCGGAGACTGCACCCATGGACAGCGTTGGCTCCTGGCTGGGAGGCTGAGTCCGGCCATCCTCCTGAGGCTGCCCTGCCTGGGAGGAATCGGGTGCCAGGCCTCGGTGGGCCGGGTCCCGAACACGCCACCTAGGGTTAGGGTTGGGTCCTGGGAGAACGGCAGGCCTGAGGTGCCGGTGCCAAGGGAGGCTCCGCGTAGGGCTGAGTTGAGGGCGTTGGTCAGGCGGTCCGTCCGGCTGCGGGATTTGGGTGTGGGCGCCCTCCGGAGGTGTGTGGGCCTGTCGGGGGGCATGTAGGTTTCGCCCGCCAGGAGGGTTCTCCACGGGGCCAAAGGGCCCGGTTTCCACGTGGGGGGCCCCCAGAGTCCGACGGGGTCCATAAGGAGTCCCCAGACTGCAGGGCTGCCGGGCCAGGCCACCGGGGACGCAAGTCTGAGGAACCGGCCTAGGGTTAGGGTTAGGCCGCCGGGGCCTGGCAGGCCCGAGCTGCCCGCCCTGACGTGGCCTCTCCCGCAGGCTGAGTTGAGGGCTTGCGTGTGCAGGATCGTCAGCCTCCCGGTTCCTGGTCCGGGTGGGCGCCGACCGTGGAGGTGGCCCACGCGATGCATGCAGGGGACTCCCGCTCCGAGGATTCAGCTCGTTTCAAAGAGGAGGCTCTCCTCCTCCGTGGAGATTCAATTGTGGGCTGAAGATCGGGGCTCCCACGCCTGGAGAGTTGGGGAAGCAGGCCTCTGCGGACGGAAGCCTGAGCACCCAAGCTGGCCTTCGGGTCCGGTTCCGGCTTAGGGTTCGGGCTAGGGTTAGGGTTAGGGTTAGGACTTAGGGACCAGGCACGTCGGATCGGGCAACACACTCATGGCCTCCCCCAAGGCCTGAGTTGAGGGCGGGATTCAGAAGGCTCCTGGCTCCCTGCGTTTGGGGCCCGCAGGGGCCCAGAGAGCGGGCACGGCCTCCAGGGAGCATGCTGGTTTCTAGCCCTGCGAGGGTCGGAGACTGCACCCATGGACAGCGTTGGCTCCCGGCTGGGAGGCTGAGTCCGGCCATCCTCCTGAGGCTGCCCTGCCTGGGAGGAATCGGGTGCCAGGCCTCGGTGGGCCGGGTCCCGAACACGCCACCTAGGGTTAGGGTTGGGTCCTGGGAGAACGGCAGGCCTGAGGTGCCGGTGCCAAGGGAGGCTCCTCGGAGGGCTGAGTTGAGGGCGTTGGTGGGGCGGTCCGTCCGGCTGCGGGATTTGGGTGTGGGCGCCCTCCGGAGGTGTGTGGGCCTGTCGGGGGGCATGTAGGTTTCGCCCGCCAGGAGGGTTCTCCACGGGGCCAAAGGGCCCGGTTTCCACGTGGGGGGCCCCCAGAGTCCGACGGGGTCCATAAGGAGTCCCCAGACTGCAGGGCTGCCGGGCCAGGCCACCGGGGACGCAAGTCTGAGGAACCGGCCTAGGGTTAGGGTTAGGCCGCCGGGGCCTGGCAGGCCCGAGCTGCCCGCCCTGACGTGGCCTCTCCCGCAGGCTGAGTTGAGGGCTTGCGTGTGCAGGATCGTCAGCCTCCCGGTTCCTGGTCCGGGTGGGCGCCGACCGTGGAGGTGGCCCACGCGATGCATGCAGGGGACTCCCGCTCCGAGGATTCAGCTCGTTTCAAAGAGGAGGCTCTCCTCCTCCGTGGAGATGCAATTGTGGGCTGAAGATCGGGGCTCCCACGCCTGGAGAGTTGGGGAAGCAGGCCTCTGCGGACGGAAGCCTGAGCACCCAAGCTGGCCTTCGGGTCCGGTTCCGGCTTAGGGTTCGGGCTAGGGTTAGGGTTAGGGTTAGGACTTAGGGACCAGGCACGTCGGATCGGGCAACACACCCATGGCCTCCCCCAAGGCCTGAGTTGAGGGCGGGATTCAGAAGGCTCCTGGCTCCCTGCGTTTGGGGCCCGCAGGGGCCCAGAGAGCGGGCACGGCCTCCAGGGAGCATGCTGGTTTCTAGCCCTGCGAGGGTCGGAGACTGCACCCATGGACAGCGTTGGCTCCCGGCTGGGAGGCTGAGTCCGGCCATCCTCCTGAGGCTGCCCTGCCTGGGAGGAATCGGGTGCCAGGCCTCGGTGGGCCGGGTCCCGAACACGCCACCTAGGGTTAGGGTTGGGTCCTGGGAGAACGGCAGGCCTGAGGTGCCGGTGCCAAGGGAGGCTCCTCGGAGGGCTGAGTTGAGGGCGTTGGTGGGGCGGTCCGTCCGGCTGCGGGATTTGGGTGTGGGCGCCCTCCGGAGGTGTGTGGGCCTGTCGGGGGGCATGTAGGTTTCGCCCGTCAGGAGGGTTCTCCACGGGGCCAAAGGGCCCGGTTTCCACGTGGGGGGCCCCCAGAGTCCGACGGGTTCCATAAGGAGTCCCCAGACTGCAGGGCTGCCGGGCCAGGCCACCGGGGACGCAAGTCTGAGGAACTGGACTAGGGTTAGGGTTAGGCCGCCGGGGCCTGGCAGGCCCGAGCTGCCCGCCCTGACGTGGCCTCTCCCGCAGGCTGAGTTGAGGGCTTGCGTGTGCAGGATCGTCAGCCTCCCGGTTCCTGGTCCGGGTGGGCGCCGACAGTGGAGGTGGCCCACGCGATGCATGCAGGGGACTCCCGCTCCGAGGATTCAGCTCGTTTCAAAGAGGAGGCTCTCCTCCTCCGTGGAGATGCAATTGTGGGCTGAAGCTCGGGGCTCCCCCGCCTGGAGAGTTGGGGAAGCAGGCCTCTGCGGACGGAAGCCTGAGCACCCAAGCTGGCCTTCGGGTCCGGTTCCGGCTTAGGGTTCGGGCTAGGGTTAGGGTTAGGGTTAGGACTTAGGGACCAGGCACGTCGGATCGGGCAACACACTCATGGCCTCCCCCAAGGCCTGAGTTGAGGGCGGGATTCAGAAGGCTCCTGGCTCCCTGCGTTTGGGGCCCGCAGGGGCCCAGAGAGCGGGCACGGCCTCCAGGGAGCATGCTGGTTTCTAGCCCTGCGAGGGTCGGAGACTGCACCCATGGACAGCGTTGGCTCCTGGCTGGGAGGCTGAGTCCGGCCATCCTCCTGAGGCTGCCCTGCCTGGGAGGAATCGGGTGCCAGGCCTCGGTGGGCCGGGTCCCGAACACGCCACCTAGGGTTAGGGTTGGGTCCTGGGAGAACGGCAGGCCTGAGGTGCCGGTGCCAAGGGAGGCTCCGCGTAGGGCTGAGTTGAGGGCGTTGGTCAGGCGGTCCGTCCGGCTGCGGGATTTGGGTGTGGGCGCCCTCCGGAGGTGTGTGGGCCTGTCGGGGGGCATGTAGGTTTCGCCCGCCAGGAGGGTTCTCCACGGGGCCAAAGGGCCCGGTTTCCACGTGGGGGGCCCCCAGAGTCCGACGGGGTCCATAAGGAGTCCCCAGACTGCAGGGCTGCCGGGCCAGGCCACCGGGGACGCAAGTCTGAGGAACCGGCCTAGGGTTAGGGTTAGGCCGCCGGGGCCTGGCAGGCCCGAGCTGCCCGCCCTGACGTGGCCTCTCCCGCAGGCTGAGTTGAGGGCTTGCGTGTGCAGGATCGTCAGCCTCCCGGTTCCTGGTCCGGGTGGGCGCCGACCGTGGAGGTGGCCCACGCGATGCATGCAGGGGACTCCCGCTCCGAGGATTCAGCTCGTTTCAAAGAGGAGGCTCTCCTCCTCCGTGGAGATGCAATTGTGGGCTGAAGATCGGGGCTCCCACGCCTGGAGAGTTGGGGAAGCAGGCCTCTGCGGACGGAAGCCTGAGCACCCAAGCTGGCCTTCGGGTCCGGTTCCGGCTTAGGGTTCGGGCTAGGGTTAGGGTTAGGGTTAGGACTTAGGGACCAGGCTCGTCGGATCGGGCAACACACTCATGGCCTCCCCCAAGGCCTGAGTTGAGGGCGGGACTCAGGAGGCTCCTGGCTCCCTGCGTTTGGGGCCCGCAGGGGCCCAGAGAGCGGGCACGGCCTCCAGGGAGCATGCTGGTTTCTAGCCCTGCGAGGGTCGTAGACTGCACCCATGGACAGCGTTGGCTCCTGGCTGGGAGGCTGAGTCCGGCCATCCTCCTGAGGCTGCCCTGCCTGGGAGGAATCGGGTGCCAGGCCTCGGGGGGCCGGGTCCCGAACACGCCACCTAGGGTTAGGGTTGGGTCCTGGGAGAACGGCAGGCCTGAGTTGCCGGTGCCAAGGGAGGCTCCGCGGAGGGCTGAGTTGAGGGCGTTGGTCGGGCGGTCCGTCCGGCTGCGGGATTTGGGTGTGGGCGCCCTCCGGAGGTGTGTGGGCCTGTCGGGGGGCATGTAGGTTTCGCCCGCCAGGAGGGTTCTCCACGGGGCCAAAGGGCCCGGTTTCCACGTGGGGGGCCCCCAGAGTCCGACGGGGTCCATAAGGAGTCCCCAGACTGCAGGGCTGCCGGGCCAGGCCACTGGGGACGCAAGTCTGAGGAACCGGCCTAGGGTTAGGGTTAGGCCAACGGGGACTGGCAGGCCCGAGCTGCCCGCGCTGACGTGGCCTCTCCCGCAGGCTGAGTTGAGGGCTTGCGTGTGCAGGATCGTCAGCCTCCCGGTTCCTGGTCCGGGTGGGCGCCGACCGTGGAGGTGGCCCACGCGATGCATGCAGGGGTCTCCCGCTCCGCGGATTCAGCTCGTTTCAAAGAGGAGGCTCTCCTCCTCCGTGGAGATGCAATTGTGGGCTGAAGCTCGGGGCTCCCCCGCCTGGAGAGTTGGGGAAGCAGGCCTCTGCGGACAGAAGCCTGAGCACCCAAGCTGGCCTTCGGGTCCGGTTCCGGCTTAGGGTTCGGGCTAGGGTTAGGGTTAGGGTTAGGACTTAGGGACCAGGCACGTCGGATCGGGCAACACACTCATGGCCTCCCCCAATCCTGAGTTGAGGGCGGGACTCAGGAGGCTCCTGGCTCCCTGCGTTTGGGGCCCGCAGGGGCCCAGAGAGCGGGCACGGCCTCCAGGGAGCATGCTGGTTTCTAGCCCTGCGAGGGTCGGAGACTGCACCCATGGACAGCGTTGGCTCCCGGCTGGGAGGCTGAGTCCGGCCATCCTCCTGAGGCTGCCCTGCCTGGGAGGAATCGGGTGCCAGGCCTCGGTGGGCCGGGTCCCGAACACGCCACCTAGGGTTAGGGTTGGGTCCTGGGAGAACGGCAGGCCTGAGGTGCCGGTGCCAAGGGAGGCTCCTCGGAGGGCTGAGTTGAGGGCGTTGGTGGGGCGGTCCGTCCGGCTGCGGGATTTGGGTGTGGGCGCCCTCCGGAGGTGTGTGGGCCTGTCGGGGGGCATGTAGGTTTCGCCCGCCAGGAGGGTTCTCCACGGGGCCAAAGGGCCCGGTTTCCACGTGGGGGGCCCCCAGAGTCCGACGGGGTCCATAAGGAGTCCCCAGACTGCAGGGCTGCCGGGCCAGGCCACCGGGGACGCAAGTCTGAGGAACCGGCCTAGGGTTAGGGTTAGGCCGCCGGGGCCTGGCAGGCCCGAGCTGCCCGCCCTGACGTGGCCTCTCCCGCAGGCTGAGTTGAGGGCTTGCGTGTGCAGGATCGTCAGCCTCCCGGTTCCTGGTCCGGGTGGGCGCCGACAGTGGAGGTGGCCCACGCGATGCATGCAGGGGACTCCCGCTCCGAGGATTCAGCTCGTTTCAAAGAGGAGGCTCTCCTCCTCCGTGGAGATGCAATTGTGGGCTGAAGCTCGGGGCTCCCCCGCCTGGAGAGTTGGGGAAGCAGGCCTCTGCGGACGGAAGCCTGAGCACCCAAGCTGGCCTTCGGGTCCGGTTCCGGCTTAGGGTTCGGGCTAGGGTTAGGGTTAGGGTTAGGGCTTAGGGACCAGGCACGTCGGATCGGGCAACACACTCATGGCCTCCCCCAAGGCCTGAGTTGAGGGCGGGATTCAGAAGGCTCCTGGCTCCCTGCGTTTGGGGCCCGCAGGGGCCCAGAGAGCGGGCACGGCCTCCAGGGAGCATGCTGGTTTCTAGCCCTGCGAGGGTCGGAGACTGCACCCATGGACAGCGTTGGCTCCCGGCTGGGAGGCTGAGTCCGGCCATCCTCCTGAGGCTGCCCTGCCTGGGAGGAATCGGGTGCCAGGCCTCGGTGGGCCGGGTCCCGAACACGCCACCTAGGGTTAGGGTTGGGTCCTGGGAGAACGGCAGGCCTGAGGTGCCGGTGCCAAGGGAGGCTCCGCGGAGGGCTGAGTTGAGGGCGTTGGTGGGGCGGTCCGTCCGGCTGCGGGATTTGGGTGTGGGCGCCCTCCGGAGGTGTGTGGGCCTGTCGGGGGGCATGTAGGTTTCGCCCGCCAGGAGGGTTCTCCACGGGGCCAAAGGGCCCGGTTTCCACGTGGGGGGCCCCCAGAGTCCGACGGGGTCCATAAGGAGTCCCCAGACTGCAGGGCTGCCGGGCCAGGCCACCGGGGACGCAAGTCTGAGGAACCGGCCTAGGGTTAGGGTTAGGCCGCCAGGGCCTGGCAGGCCCGAGCTGCCCGCCCTGACGTGGCCTCTCCCGCAGGCTGAGTTGAGGGCTTGCGTCTGCAGGATCGTCAGCCTCCCGGTTCCTGGTACGGGTGGGCGCCGACCGTGGAGGTGGCCCACGCAATGCATGCAGGGGACTCCCGCTCCGAGGATTCAGCTCGTTTCAAAGAGGAGGCTCTCCTCCTCCGTGGAGATGCAATTGTGGGCTGAAGCTCGGGGCTCCCCCGCCTGGAGAGTTGGGGAAGCAGGCCTCTGCGGACGGAAGCCTGAGCACCCAAGCTGGCCTTCGGGTCCGGTTCCGGCTTAGGGTTCGGGCTAGGGTTAGGGTTAGGGTTAGGACTTAGGGACCAGGCTCGTCGGATCGGGCAACACACTCATGGCCTCCCCCAAGGCCTGAGTTGAGGGCGGGACTCAGGAGGCTCCTGGCTCCCTGCGTTTGGGGCCCGCAGGGGCCCAGAGAGCGGGCACGGCCTCCAGGGAGCATGCTGGTTTCTAGCCCTGCGAGGGTCGTAGACTGCACCCATGGACAGCGTTGGCTCCTGGCTGGGAGGCTGAGTCCGGCCATCCTCCTGAGGCTGCCCTGCCTGGGAGGAATCGGGTGCCAGGCCTCGGTGGGCCGGGTCCCGAACACGCCACCTAGGGTTAGGGTTGGGTCCTGGGAGAACGGCAGGCCTGAGTTGCCGGTGCCAAGGGAGGCTCCGCGGAGGGCTGAGTTGAGGGCGTTGGTCGGGCGGTCCGTCCGGCTGCGGGATTTGGGTGTGGGCGCCCTCCGGAGGTGTGTGGGCCTGTCGGGGGGCATGTAGGTTTCGCCCGCCAGGAGGGTTCTCCACGGGGCCAAAGGGCCCGGTTTCCACGTGGGGGGCCCCCAGAGTCCGACGGGGTCCATAAGGAGTCCCCAGACTGCAGGGCTGCCGGGCCAGGCCACCGGGGACGCAAGTCTGAGGAACCGGCCTAGGGTTAGGGTTAGGCCGACGGGGACTGGCAGGCCCGAGCTGCCCGCGCTGACGTGGCCTCTCCCGCAGGCTGAGTTGAGGGCTTGCGTGTGCAGGATCGTCAGCCTCCCGGTTCCTGGTCCGGGTGGGCGCCGACCGTGGAGGTGGCCCACGCGATGCATGCAGGGGTCTCCCGCTCCGCGGATTCAGCTCGTTTCAAAGAGGAGGCTCTCCTCCTCCGTGGAGATGCAATTGTGGGCTGAAGCTCGGGGCTCCCCCGCCTGGAGAGTTGGGGAAGCAGGCCTCTGCGGACAGAAGCCTGAGCACCCAAGCTGGCCTTCGGGTCCGGTTCCGGCTTAGGGTTCGGGCTAGGGTTAGGGTTAGGGTTAGGACTTAGGGACCAGGCACGTCGGATCGGGCAACACACTCATGGCCTCCCCCAAGGCCTGAGTTGAGGGCGGGATTCAGAAGGCTCCTGGCTCCCTGCGTTTGGGGCCCGCAGGGGCCCAGAGAGCGGGCACGGCCTCCAGGGAGCATGCTGGTTTCTAGCCCTGCGAGGGTCGGAGACTGCACCCATGGACAGCGTTGGCTCCTGGCTGGGAGGCTGAGTCCGGCCATCCTCCTGAGGCTGCCCTGCCTGGGAGGAATCGGGTGCCAGGCCTCGGTGGGCCGGGTCCCGAACACGCCACCTAGGGTTAGGGTTGGGTCCTGGGAGAACAGCAGGCCTGAGGTGCCGGTGCCAAGGGAGGCTCCGCGTAGGGCTGAGTTGAGGGCGTTGGTCAGGCGGTCCGTCCGGCTGCGGGATTTGGGTGTGGGCGCCCTCCGGAGGTGTGTGGGCCTGTCGGGGGGCATGTAGGTTTCGCCCGCCAGGAGGGTTCTCCACGGGGCCAAAGGGCCCGGTTTCCACGTGGGGGGCCCCCAGAGTCCGACGGGGTCCATAAGGAGTCCCCAGACTGCAGGGCTGCCGGGCCAGGCCACCGGGGACGCAAGTCTGAGGAACCGGCCTAGGGTTAGGGTTAGGCCGCCGGGGCCTGGCAGGCCCGAGCTGCCCGCCCTGACGTGGCCTCTCCCGCAGGCTGAGTTGAGGGCTTGCGTGTGCAGGATCGTCAGCCTCCCGGTTCCTGGTCCGGGTGGGCGCCGACCGTGGAGGTGGCCCACGCGATGCATGCAGGGGACTCCCGCTCCGAGGATTCAGCTCGTTTCAAAGAGGAGGCTCTCCTCCTCCGTGGAGATGCAATTGTGGGCTGAAGATCTGGGCTCCCACGCCTGGAGAGTTGGGGAAGCAGGCCTCTGCGGACGGAAGCCTGAGCACCCAAGCTGGCCTTCGGGTCCGGTTCCGGCTTAGGGTTCGGGCTAGGGTTAGGGTTAGGGTTAGGACTTAGGGACCAGGCACGTCGGATCGGGCAACACACTCATGGCCTCCCCCAAGGCCTGAGTTGAGGGCGGGATTCAGAAGGCTCCTGGCTCCCTGCGTTTGGGGCCCGCAGGGGCCCAGAGAGCGGGCACGGCCTCCAGGGAGCATGCTGGTTTCTACCCCTGCGACGGTCGGAGACTGCACCCATGGACAGCGTTGGCTCCCGGCTGGGAGGCTGAGTCCGGCCATCCTCCTGAGGCTGCCCTGCCTGGGAGGAATCGGGTGCCAGGCCTCGGTGGGCCGGGTCCCGAACACGCCACCTAGGGTTAGGGTTGGGTCCTGGGAGAACGGCAGGCCTGAGGTGCCGGTGCCAAGGGAGGCTCCTCGGAGGGCTGAGTTGAGGGCGTTGGTGGGGCGGTCCGTCCGGCTGCGGGATTTGGGTGTGGGCGCCCTCCGGAGGTGTGTGGGCCTGTCGGGGGGCATGTAGGTTTCGCCCGCCAGGAGGGTTCTCCACGGGGCCAAAGGGCCCGGTTTCCACGTGGGGGGCCCCCAGAGTCCGACGGGGTCCATAAGGAGTCCCCAGACTGCAGGGCTGCCGGGCCAGGCCACCGGGGACGCAAGTCTGAGGAACCGGCCTAGGGTTAGGGTTAGGCCGCCGGGGCCTGGCAGGCCCGAGCTGCCCGCCCTGACGTGGCCTCTCCCGCAGGCTGAGTTGAGGGCTTGCGTGTGCAGGATCGTCAGCCTCCCGGTTCCTGGTCCGGGTGGGCGCCGACAGTGGAGGTGGCCCACGCGATGCATGCAGGGGACTCCCGCTCCGAGGATTCAGCTCGTTTCAAAGAGGAGGCTCTCCTCCTCCGTGGAGATGCAATTGTGGGCTGAAGCTCGGGGCTCCCCCGCCTGGAGAGTTGGGGAAGCAGGCCTCTGCGGACGGAAGCCTGAGCACCCAAGCTGGCCTTCGGGTCCGGTTCCGGCTTAGGGTTCGGGCTAGGGTTAGGGTTAGGGTTAGGACTTAGGGACCAGGCACGTCGGATCGGGCAACACACTCATGGCCTCCCCCAAGGCCTGAGTTGAGGGCGGGATTCAGAAGGCTCCTGGCTCCCTGCGTTTGGGGCCCGTAGGGGCCCAGAGAGCGGGCACGGCCTCCAGGGAGCATGCTGGTTTCTAGCCCTGCGAGGGTCGGAGACTGCACCCATGGACAGCGTTGGCTCCTGGCTGGGAGGCTGAGTCCGGCCATCCTCCTGAGGCTGCCCTGCCTGGGAGGAATCGGGTGCCAGGCCTCGGTGGGCCGGGTCCCGAACACGCCACCTAGGGTTAGGGTTGGGTCCTGGGAGAACGGCAGGCCTGAGGTGCCGGTGCCAAGGGAGGCTCCGCGGAGGGCTGAGTTGAGGGCGTTGGTCGGGCGGTCCGTCCGGCTGCGGGATTTGGGTGTGGGCGCCCTCCGGAGGTGTGTGGGCCTGTCGGGGGGCATGTAGGTTTCGCCCGCCAGGAGGGTTCTCCACGGGGCCAAAGGGCCCGGTTTCCACGTGGGGGGCCCCCAGAGTCCGACGGGGTCCATAAGGAGTCCCCAGACTGCAGGGCTGCCGGGCCAGGCCACCGGGGACGCAAGTCTGAGGAACCGGCCTAGGGTTAGGGTTAGGCCGCCGGGGCCTGGCAGGCCCGAGCTGCCCGCCCTGACGTGGCCTCTCCCGCAGGCTGAGTTGAGGGCTTGCGTGTGCAGGATCGTCAGCCTCCCGGTTCCTGGTCCGGGTGGGCGCCGACCGTGGAGGTGGCCCACGCGATGCATGCAGGGGACTCCCGCTCCGAGGATTCAGCTCGTTTCAAAGAGGAGGCTCTCCTCCTCCGTGGAGATGCAATTGTGGGCTGAAGATCGGGGCTCCCACGCCTGGAGAGTTGGGGAAGCAGGCCTCTGCGGACGGAAGCCTGAGCACCCAAGCTGGCCTTCGGGTCCGGTTCCGGCTTAGGGTTCGGGCTAGGGTTAGGGTTAGGGTTAGGACTTAGGGACCAGGCACGTCGGATCGGGCAACACACTCATGGCCTCCCCCAAGGCCTGAGTTGAGGGCGGGATTCAGAAGGCTCCTGGCTCCCTGCGTTTGGGGCCCGCAGGGGCCCAGAGAGCGGGCACGGCCTCCAGGGAGCATGCTGGTTTCTAGCCCTGCGAGGGTCGGAGACTGCACCCATGGACAGCGTTGGCTCCCGGCTGGGAGGCTGAGTCCGGCCATCCTCCTGAGGCTGCCCTGCCTGGGAGGAATCGGGTGCCAGGCCTCGGTGGGCCGGGTCCCGAACACGCCACCTAGGGTTAGGGTTGGGTCCTGGGAGAACGGCAGGCCTGAGGTGCCGGTGCCAAGGGAGGCTCCTCGGAGGGCTGAGTTGAGGGCGTTGGTGGGGCGGTCCGTCCGGCTGCGGGATTTGGGTGTGGGCGCCCTCCGGAGGTGTGTGGGCCTGTCGGGGGGCATGTAGGTTTCGCCCGCCAGGAGGGTTCTCCACGGGGCCAAAGGGCCCGGTTTCCACGTGGGGGGCCCCCAGAGTCCGACGGGGTCCATAAGGAGTCCCCAGACTGCAGGGCTGCCGGGCCAGGCCACCGGGGACGCAAGTCTGAGGAACCGGCCTAGGGTTAGGGTTAGGCCGCCGGGGCCTGGCAGGCCCGAGCTGCCCGCCCTGACGTGGCCTCTCCCGCAGGCTGAGTTGAGGGCTTGCGTGTGCAGGATCGTCAGCCTCCCGGTTCCTGGTCCGGGTGGGCGCCGACCGTGGAGGTGGCCCACGCGATGCATGCAGGGGACTCCCGCTCCGAGGATTCAGCTCGTTTCAAAGAGGAGGCTCTCCTCCTCCGTGGAGATGCAATTGTGGGCTGAAGCTCGGGGCTCCCCCGCCTGGAGAGTTGGGGAAGCAGGCCTCTGCGGACGGAAGCCTGAGCACCCAAGCTGGCCTTCGGGTCCGGTTCCGGCTTAGGGTTCGGGCTAGGGTTAGGGTTAGGGTTAGGACTTAGGGACCAGGCACGTCGGATCGGGCAACACACTCATGGCCTCCCCCAAGGCCTGAGTTGAGGGCGGGATTCAGAAGGCTCCTGGCTCCCTGCGTTTGGGGCCCGCAGGGGCCCAGAGAGCGGGCACGGCCTCCAGGGAGCATGCTGGTTTCTAGCCCTGCGAGGGTCGGAGACTGCACCCATGGACAGCGTTGGCTCCCGGCTGGGAGGCTGAGTCCGGCCATCCTCCTGAGGCTGCCCTGCCTGGGAGGAATCGGGTGCCAGGCCTCGGTGGGCCGGGTCCCGAACACGCCACCTAGGGTTAGGGTTGGGTCCTGGGAGAACGGCAGGCCTGAGGTGCCGGTGCCAAGGGAGGCTCCGCGTAGGGCTGAGTTGAGGGCGTTGGTCAGGCGGTCCGTCCGGCTGCGGGATTTGGGTGTGGGCGCCCTCCGGAGGTGTGTGGGCCTGTCGGGGGGCATGTAGGTTTCGCCCGCCAGGAGGGTTCTCCACGGGGCCAAAGGGCCCGGTTTCCACGTGGGGGGCCCCCAGAGTCCGACGGGGTCCATAAGGAGTCCCCAGACTGCAGGGCTGCCGGGCCAGGCCACCGGGGACGCAAGTCTGAGGAACCGGCCTAGGGTTAGGGTTAGGCCGCCGGGGCCTGGCAGGCCCGAGCTGCCCGCCCTGACGTGGCCTCTCCCGCAGGCTGAGTTGAGGGCTTGCGTGTGCAGGATCGTCAGCCTCCCGGTTCCTGGTCCGGGTGGGCGCCGACCGTGGAGGTGGCCCACGCGATGCATGCAGGGGACTCCCGCTCCGAGGATTCAGCTCGTTTCAAAGAGGAGGCTCTCCTCCTCCGTGGAGATGCAATTGTGGGCTGAAGATCGGGGCTCCCACGCCTGGAGAGTTGGGGAAGCAGGCCTCTGCGGACGGAAGCCTGAGCACCCAAGCTGGCCTTCGGGTCCGGTTCCGGCTTAGGGTTCGGGCTAGGGTTAGGGTTAGGGTTAGGACTTAGGGACCAGGCACGTCGGATCGGGCAACACACCCATGGCCTCCCCCAAGGCCTGAGTTGAGGGCGGGATTCAGAAGGCTCCTGGCTCCCTGCGTTTGGGGCCCGCAGGGGCCCAGAGAGCGGGCACGGCCTCCAGGGAGCATGCTGGTTTCTAGCCCTGCGAGGGTCGGAGACTGCACCCATGGACAGCGTTGGCTCCCGGCTGGGAGGCTGAGTCCGGCCATCCTCCTGAGGCTGCCCTGCCTGGGAGGAATCGGGTGCCAGGCCTCGGTGGGCCGGGTCCCGAACACGCCACCTAGGGTTAGGGTTGGGTCCTGGGAGAACGGCAGGCCTGAGGTGCCGGTGCCAAGGGAGGCTCCTCGGAGGGCTGAGTTGAGGGCGTTGGTGGGGCGGTCCGTCCGGCTGCGGGATTTGGGTGTGGGCGCCCTCCGGAGGTGTGTGGGCCTGTCGGGGGGCATGTAGGTTTCGCCCGCCAGGAGGGTTCTCCACGGGGCCAAAGGGCCCGGTTTCCACGTGGGGGGCCCCCAGAGTCCGACGGGGTCCATAAGGAGTCCCCAGACTGCAGGGCTGCCGGGCCAGGCCACCGGGGACGCAAGTCTGAGGAACCGGCCTAGGGTTAGGGTTAGGCCGCCGGGGCCTGGCAGGCCCGAGCTGCCCGCCCTGACGTGGCCTCTCCCGCAGGCTGAGTTGAGGGCTTGCGTGTGCAGGATCGTCAGCCTCCCGGTTCCTGGTCCGGGTGGGCGCCGACCGTGGAGGTGGCCCACGCGATGCATGCAGGGGACTCCCGCTCCGAGGATTCAGCTCGTTTCAAAGAGGAGGCTCTCCTCCTCCGTGGAGATGCAATTGTGGGCTGAAGATCGGGGCTCCCACGCCTGGAGAGTTGGGGAAGCAGGCCTCTGCGGACGGAAGCCTGAGCACCCAAGCTGGCCTTCGGGTCCGGTTCCGGCTTAGGGTTCGGGCTAGGGTTAGGGTTAGGGTTAGGACTTAGGGACCAGGCACGTCGGATCGGGCAACACACCCATGGCCTCCCCCAAGGCCTGAGTTGAGGGCGGGATTCAGAAGGCTCCTGGCTCCCTGCGTTTGGGGCCCGCAGGGGCCCAGAGAGCGGGCACGGCCTCCAGGGAGCATGCTGGTTTCTAGCCCTGCGAGGGTCGGAGACTGCACCCATGGACAGCGTTGGCTCCCGGCTGGGAGGCTGAGTCCGGCCATCCTCCTGAGGCTGCCCTGCCTGGGAGGAATCGGGTGCCAGGCCTCGGTGGGCCGGGTCCCGAACACGCCACCTAGGGTTAGGGTTGGGTCCTGGGAGAACGGCAGGCCTGAGGTGCCGGTGCCAAGGGAGGCTCCTCGGAGGGCTGAGTTGAGGGCGTTGGTGGGGCGGTCCGTCCGGCTGCGGGATTTGGGTGTGGGCGCCCTCCGGAGGTGTGTGGGCCTGTCGGGGGGCATGTAGGTTTCGCCCGTCAGGAGGGTTCTCCACGGGGCCAAAGGGCCCGGTTTCCACGTGGGGGGCCCCCAGAGTCCGACGGGTTCCATAAGGAGTCCCCAGACTGCAGGGCTGCCGGGCCAGGCCACCGGGGACGCAAGTCTGAGGAACTGGACTAGGGTTAGGGTTAGGCCGCCGGGGCCTGGCAGGCCCGAGCTGCCCGCCCTGACGTGGCCTCTCCCGCAGGCTGAGTTGAGGGCTTGCGTGTGCAGGATCGTCAGCCTCCCGGTTCCTGGTCCGGGTGGGCGCCGACAGTGGAGGTGGCCCACGCGATGCATGCAGGGGACTCCCGCTCCGAGGATTCAGCTCGTTTCAAAGAGGAGGCTCTCCTCCTCCGTGGAGATGCAATTGTGGGCTGAAGCTCGGGGCTCCCCCGCCTGGAGAGTTGGGGAAGCAGGCCTCTGCGGACGGAAGCCTGAGCACCCAAGCTGGCCTTCGGGTCCGGTTCCGGCTTAGGGTTCGGGCTAGGGTTAGGGTTAGGGTTAGGACTTAGGGACCAGGCACGTCGGATCGGGCAACACACTCATGGCCTCCCCCAAGGCCTGAGTTGAGGGCGGGATTCAGAAGGCTCCTGGCTCCCTGCGTTTGGGGCCCGCAGGGGCCCAGAGAGCGGGCACGGCCTCCAGGGAGCATGCTGGTTTCTAGCCCTGCGAGGGTCGGAGACTGCACCCATGGACAGCGTTGGCTCCTGGCTGGGAGGCTGAGTCCGGCCATCCTCCTGAGGCTGCCCTGCCTGGGAGGAATCGGGTGCCAGGCCTCGGTGGGCCGGGTCCCGAACACGCCACCTAGGGTTAGGGTTGGGTCCTGGGAGAACGGCAGGCCTGAGGTGCCGGTGCCAAGGGAGGCTCCGCGTAGGGCTGAGTTGAGGGCGTTGGTCAGGCGGTCCGTCCGGCTGCGGGATTTGGGTGTGGGCGCCCTCCGGAGGTGTGTGGGCCTGTCGGGGGGCATGTAGGTTTCGCCCGCCAGGAGGGTTCTCCACGGGGCCAAAGGGCCCGGTTTCCACGTGGGGGGCCCCCAGAGTCCGACGGGGTCCATAAGGAGTCCCCAGACTGCAGGGCTGCCGGGCCAGGCCACCGGGGACGCAAGTCTGAGGAACCGGCCTAGGGTTAGGGTTAGGCCGCCGGGGCCTGGCAGGCCCGAGCTGCCCGCCCTGACGTGGCCTCTCCCGCAGGCTGAGTTGAGGGCTTGCGTGTGCAGGATCGTCAGCCTCCCGGTTCCTGGTCCGGGTGGGCGCCGACCGTGGAGGTGGCCCACGCGATGCATGCAGGGGACTCCCGCTCCGAGGATTCAGCTCGTTTCAAAGAGGAGGCTCTCCTCCTCCGTGGAGATGCAATTGTGGGCTGAAGATCGGGGCTCCCACGCCTGGAGAGTTGGGGAAGCAGGCCTCTGCGGACGGAAGCCTGAGCACCCAAGCTGGCCTTCGTGTCCGGTTCCGGCTTAGGGTTCGGGCTAGGGTTAGGGTTAGGGTTAGGACTTAGGGACCAGGCACGTCGGATCGGGCAACACACTCATGGCCTCCCCCAAGGCCTGAGTTGAGGGCGGGATTCAGAAGGCTCCTGGCTCCCTGCGTTTGGGGCCCGCAGGGGCCCAGAGAGCGGGCACGGCCTCCAGGGAGCATGCTGGTTTCTAGCCCTGCGAGGGTCGGAGACTGCACCCATGGACAGCGTTGGCTCCCGGCTGGGAGGCTGAGTCCGGCCATCCTCCTGAGGCTGCCCTGCCTGGGAGGAATCGGGTGCCAGGCCTCGGTGGGCCGGGTCCCGAACACGCCACCTAGGGTTAGGGTTGGGTCCTGGGAGAACGGCAGGCCTGAGGTGCCGGTGCCAAGGGAGGCTCCTCGGAGGGCTGAGTTGAGGGCGTTGGTGGGGCGGTCCGTCCGGCTGCGGGATTTGGGTGTGGGCGCCCTCCGGAGGTGTGTGGGCCTGTCGGGGGGCATGTAGGTTTCGCCCGCCAGGAGGGTTCTCCACGGGGCCAAAGGGCCCGGTTTCCACGTGGGGGGCCCCCAGAGTCCGACGGGGTCCATAAGGAGTCCCCAGACTGCAGGGCTGCCGGGCCAGGCCACCGGGGACGCAAGTCTGAGGAACCGGCCTAGGGTTAGGGTTAGGCCGCCGGGGCCTGGCAGGCCCGAGCTGCCCGCCCTGACGTGGCATCTCCCGCAGGCTGAGTTGAGGGCTTGCGTGTGCAGGATCGTCAGCCTCCCGGTTCCTGGTCCGGGTGGGCGCCGACAGTGGAGGTGGCCCACGCGATGCATGCAGGGGACTCCCGCTCCGAGGATTCAGCTCGTTTCAAAGAGGAGGCTCTCCTCCTCCGTGGAGATGCAATTGTGGGCTGAAGCTCGGGGCTCCCCCGCCTGGAGAGTTGGGGAAGCAGGCCTCTGCGGACGGAAGCCTGAGCACCCAAGCTGGCCTTCGGGTCCGGTTCCGGCTTAGGGTTCGGGCTAGGGTTAGGGTTAGGGTTAGGACTTAGGGACCAGGCACGTCGGATCGGGCAACACACTCATGGCCTCCCCCAAGGCCTGAGTTGAGGGCGGGATTCAGAAGGCTCCTGGCTCCCTGCGTTTGGGGCCCGCAGGGGCCCAGAGAGCGGGCACGGCCTCCAGGGAGCATGCTGGTTTCTAGCCCTGCGAGGGTCGGAGACTGCACCCATGGACAGCGTTGGCTCCCGGCTGGGAGGCTGAGTCCGGCCATCCTCCTGAGGCTGCCCTGCCTGGGAGGAATCGGGTGCCAGGCCTCGGTGGGCCGGGTCCCGAACACGCCACCTAGGGTTAGGGTTGGGTCCTGGGAGAACGGCAGGCCTGAGGTGCCGGT
The DNA here is from genome assembly GCF_963455335.1 of Martes martes. NCBI lineage: Eukaryota > Metazoa > Chordata > Mammalia > Carnivora > Mustelidae > Martes > Martes martes. The sequence goes on along the minus strand of NW_027666375.1, from coordinate 183,279 downwards.
GCCAAGGGAGGCTCCGCGTAGGGCTGAGTTGAGGGCGTTGGTCAGGCGGTCCGTCCGGCTGCGGGATTTGGGTGTGGGCGCCCTCCGGAGGTGTGTGGGCCTGTCGGGGGGCATGTAGGTTTCGCCCGCCAGGAGGGTTCTCCACGGGGCCAAAGGGCCCGGTTTCCACGTGGGGGGCCCCCAGAGTCCGACGGGGTCCATAAGGAGTCCCCAGACTGCAGGGCTGCCGGGCCAGGCCACCGGGGACGCAAGTCTGAGGAACCGGCCTAGGGTTAGGGTTAGGCCGCCGGGGCCTGGCAGGCCCGAGCTGCCCGCCCTGACGTGGCCTCTCCCGCAGGCTGAGTTGAGGGCTTGCGTGTGCAGGATCGTCAGCCTCCCGGTTCCTGGTCCGGGTGGGCGCCGACCGTGGAGGTGGCCCACGCGATGCATGCAGGGGACTCCCGCTCCGAGGATTCAGCTCGTTTCAAAGAGGAGGCTCTCCTCCTCCGTGGAGATGCAATTGTGGGCTGAAGATCGGGGCTCCCACGCCTGGAGAGTTGGGGAAGCAGGCCTCTGCGGACGGAAGCCTGAGCACCCAAGCTGGCCTTCGGGTCCGGTTCCGGCTTAGGGTTCGGGCTAGGGTTAGGGTTAGGGTTAGGACTTAGGGACCAGGCACGTCGGATCGGGCAACACACTCATGGCCTCCCCCAAGGCCTGAGTTGAGGGCGGGATTCAGAAGGCTCCTGGCTCCCTGCGTTTGGGGCCCGCAGGGGCCCAGAGAGCGGGCACGGCCTCCAGGGAGCATGCTGGTTTCTAGCCCTGCGAGGGTCGGAGACTGCACCCATGGACAGCGTTGGCTCCCGGCTGGGAGGCTGAGTCCGGCCATCCTCCTGAGGCTGCCCTGCCTGGGAGGAATCGGGTGCCAGGCCTCGGTGGGCCGGGTCCCGAACACGCCACCTAGGGTTAGGGTTGGGTCCTGGGAGAACGGCAGGCCTGAGGTGCCGGTGCCAAGGGAGGCTCCTCGGAGGGCTGAGTTGAGGGCGTTGGTGGGGCGGTCCGTCCGGCTGCGGGATTTGGGTGTGGGCGCCCTCCGGAGGTGTGTGGGCCTGTCGGGGGGCATGTAGGTTTCGCCCGCCAGGAGGGTTCTCCACGGGGCCAAAGGGCCCGGTTTCCACGTGGGGGGCCCCCAGAGTCCGACGGCGTCCATAAGGAGTCCCCAGACTGCAGGGCTGCCGGGCCAGGCCACCGGGGACGCAAGTCTGAGGAACCGGCCTAGGGTTAGGGTTAGGCCGCCGGGGCCTGGCAGGCCCGAGCTGCCCGCCCTGACGTGGCCTCTCCCGCAGGCTGAGTTGAGGGCTTGCGTGTGCAGGATCGTCAGCCTCCCGGTTCCTGGTCCGGGTGGGCGCCGACAGTGGAGGTGGCCCACGCGATGCATGCAGGGGACTCCCGCTCCGAGGATTCAGCTCGTTTCAAAGAGGAGGCTCTCCTCCTCCGTGGAGATGCAATTGTGGGCTGAAGCTCGGGGCTCCCCCGCCTGGAGAGTTGGGGAAGCAGGCCTCTGCGGACGGAAGCCTGAGCACCCAAGCTGGCCTTCGGGTCCGGTTCCGGCTTAGGGTTCGGGCTAGGGTTAGGGTTAGGGTTAGGGCTTAGGGACCAGGCACGTCGGTTCGGGCAACACACTCATGGCCTCCCCCAAGGCCTGAGTTGAGGGCGGGATTCAGAAGGCTCCTGGCTCCCTGCGTTTGGGGCCCGCAGGGGCCGAGAGCGGGCACGGCCTCCAGGGAGCATGCTGGTTTCTAGCCCTGCGAGGGTCGGAGACTGCACCCATGGACAGCGTTGGCTCCCGGCTGGGAGGCTGAGTCCGGCCATCCTCCTGAGGCTGCCCTGCCTGGGAGGAATCGGGTGCCAGGCCTCGGTGGGCCGGATCCCGAACACGCCACCTAGGGTTAGGGTTGGGTCCTGGGAGAACGGCAGGCCTGAGGTGCCGGTGCCAAGGGAGGCTCCGCGGAGGGCTGAGTTGAGGGCGTTGGTGGGGCGGTCCGTCCGGCTGCGGGATTTGGGTGTGGGCGCCCTCCGGAGGTGTGTGGGCCTGTCGGGGGGCATGTAGGTTTCGCCCGCCAGGAGGGTTCTCCACGGGGCCAAAGGGCCCGGTTTCCACGTGGGGGGCCCCCAGAGTCCGACGGGGTCCATAAGGAGTCCCCAGACTGCAGGGCTGCCGGGCCAGGCCACCGGGGACGCAAGTCTGAGGAACCGGTCTAGGGTTAGGGTTAGGCCGACGGGGACTGGCAGGCCCGAGCTGCCCGCGCTGACGTGGCCTCTCCCGCAGGCTGAGTTGAGGGCTTGCGTGTGCAGGATCGTCAGCCTCCCGGTTCCTGGTCCGGGTGGGCGCCGACCGTGGAGGTGGCCCACGCGATGCATGCAGGGGTCTCCCGCTCCGCGGATTCAGCTCGTTTCAAAGAGGAGGCTCTCCTCCTCCGTGGAGATGCAATTGTGGGCTGAAGCTCGGGGCTCCCCCGCCTGGAGAGTTGGGGAAGCAGGCCTCTGCGGACAGAAGCCTGGGCACCCAAGCTGGCCTTTGGGTCCGGTTCCGGCTTAGGGTTCGGGCTAGGGTTAGGGTTAGGGTTAGGACTTAGGGACCAGGCACGTCGGATCGGGCAACACACTCATGGCCTCCCCCAAGGCCTGAGTTGAGGGCGGGACTCAGGAGGCTCCTGGCTCCCTGCGTTTGGGGCCCGCAGGGGCCCAGAGAGCGGGCACGGCCTCCAGGGAGCATGCTGGTTTCTAGCCCTGCGAGGGTCGGAGACTGCACCCTAGGACAGCGTTGGCTCCCGGCTGGGAGGCTGAGTCCGGCCGTCCGCCTGAGGCTGCCCTGCCTGGGAGGAATCGGGTGCCAGGCCTCGGGGGGCCGGGTCCCGAACACGCCACCTAGGGTTAGGGTTGGGTCCTGGGAGAACGGCAGGCCTGAGGTGCCGGTGCCAAGGGAGGCTCCGCGGAGGGCTGAGTTGAGGGCGTTGGTCGGGCGGTCCGTCCGGCTGCGGGATTTGGGTGTGGGCGCCCTCCGGAGGTGTGTGGGCCTGTCGGGGGGCATGTAGGTTTCGCCCGCCAGGAGGGTTCTCCACGGGGCCAAAGGGCCCGGTTTCCACGTGGGGGGCCCCCAGAGTCCGACGGGGTCCATAAGGAGTCCCCAGACTGCAGGGCTGCCGGGCCAGGCCACCGGGGACGCAAGTCTGAGGAACCGGCCTAGGGTTAGGTTTAGGCCGCCGGGGCCTGGCAGGCCCGAGCTGCCCGCGCTGACGTGGCCTCTCCCGCAGGCTGAGTAGAGGGCTTGCGTCTGCAGGATCGGCAGCCTCCCGGTTCCTGGTCCGGGTGGGCGCCGACCGTGGAGGTGGCCCACGCGATGCATGCAGGGGTCTCCCGCTCCGCGGATTCAGCTCGTTTCAAAGAGGAGGCTCTCCTCCGTGGAGATGCAATTGTGGGCTGAAGCTCGGGGCTCCCCCGCCTGGAGAGTTGGGGAAGCAGGCCTCTGCGGACGGAAGCCTGAGCACCCAAGCTGGCCTTCGGGTCCGGTTCCGGCTTAGGGTTCGGGCTAGGGTTAGGGTTAGGGTTAGGAATTAGGGACCAGTCACGTCGGATCGGGCAACACACTCATGGCCTCCCCCAAGGCCTGAGTTGAGGGCGGGACTCAAGAGGCTCCTGGCTCCCTGCGTTTGGGGCCCGCAGGGGCCCAGAGAGTGGGCACGGCCTCCAGGGAGCATGCTGGTTTCTAGCCCTGCGACGGTCGGAGACTGCACCCATGGACAGCGTTGGCTCCCGGCTGGGAGGCTGAGTCCGGCCATCCTCCTGAGGCTGCCCTGCCTGGGAGGAATCGGGTGCCAGGCCTCGGTGGGCCGGGTCCCGAACACGCCACCTAGGGTTAGGGTTGGGTCCTGGGAGAACGGCAGGCCTGAGGTGCCGGTGCCAAGGGAGGCTCCTCGGAGGGCTGAGTTGAGGGCGTTGGTGGGGCGGTCCGTCCGGCTGCGGGATTTGGGTGTGGGCGCCCTCCGGAGGTGTGTGGGCCTCTCGGGGGGCATGTAGGTTTCGCCCGCCAGGAGGGTTCTCCACGGGGCCAAAGGGCCCGGTTTCCACGTGGGGGGCCCCCAGAGTCTGACGGGGTCCATAAGGAGTCCCCAGACTGCAGGGCTGCCGGGCCAGGCCACCGGGGACGCAAGTCTGAGGAACCGGCCTAGGGTTAGGGTTAGCCGCCGGGGCCTGGCAGGCCAGAGCTGCCCGCCCTGACGTGGCCTCTCCCGCAGGCTGAGTTGAGGGCTTGCGTGTGCAGGATCGTCAGCCTCCCGGTTCCTGGTCCGGGTGGGCGCCGACAGTGGAGGTGGCCCACGCGATGCATGCAGGGGACTCCCGCTCCGAGGATTCAGCTCGTTTCAAAGAGGAGGCTCTCCTCCTCCGTGGAGATGCAATTGTGGGCTGAAGCTCGGGGCTCCCCCGCCTGGAGAGTTGGGGAAGCAGGCCTCTGCGGACGGAAGCCTGAGCACCCAAGCTGGCCTTCGGGTCCGGTTCCGGCTTAGGGTTCGGGCTAGGGTTAGGGTTAGGGTTAGGACTTAGGGACCAGGCACGTCGGATCGGGCAACACACTCATGGCCTCCCCCAAGGCCTGAGTTGAGGGCGGGATTCAGAAGGCTCCTGGCTCCCTGCGTTTGGGGCCCGCAGGGGCCCAGAGAGCGGGCACGGCCTCCAGGGAGCATGCTGGTTTCTAGCCCTGCGAGGGTCGGAGACTGCACCCATGGACAGCGTTGGCTCCTGGCTGGGAGGCTGAGTCCGGCCATCCTCCTGAGGCTGCCCTGCCTGGGAGGAATCGGGTGCCAGGCCTCGGTGGGCCGGGTCCCGAACACGCCACCTAGGGTTAGGGTTGGGTCCTGGGAGAACGGCAGGCCTGAGGTGCCGGTGCCAAGGGAGGCTCCGCGTAGGGCTGAGTTGAGGGCGTTGGTCAGGCGGTCCGTCCGGCTGCGGGATTTGGGTGTGGGCGCCCTCCGGAGGTGTGTGGGCCTGTCGGGGGGCATGTAGGTTTCGCCCGCCAGGAGGGTTCTCCACGGGGCCAAAGGGCCCGGTTTCCACGTGGGGGGCCCCCAGAGTCCGACGGGGTCCATAAGGAGTCCCCAGACTGCAGGGCTGCCGGGCCAGGCCACCGGGGACGCAAGTCTGAGGAACCGGCCTAGGGTTAGGTTTAGGCCGCCGGGGCCTGGCAGGCCCGAGCTGCCCGCCCTGACGTGGCCTCTCCCGCAGGCTGAGTTGAGGGCTTGCGTGTGCAGGATCGTCAGCCTCCCGGTTCCTGGTCCGGGTGGGCGCCGACCGTGGAGGTGGCCCACGCGATGCATGCAGGGGACTCCCGCTCCGAGGATTCAGCTCGTTTCAAAGAGGAGGCTCTCCTCCTCCGTGGAGATGCAATTGTGGGCTGAAGCTCGGGGCTCCCACGCCTGGAGAGTTGGGGAAGCAGGCCTCTGCGGACGGAAGCCTGAGCACCCAAGCTGGCCTTCGGGTCCGGTTCCGGCTTAGGGTTCGGGCTAGGGTTAGGGTTAGGGTTAGGACTTAGGGACCAGGCACGTCGGATCGGGCAACACACTCATGGCCTCCCCCAAGGCCTGGGTTGAGGGCGGGATTCAGAAGGCTCCTGGCTCCCTGCGTTTGGGGCCCGCAGGGGCCCAGAGAGCGGGCACGGCCTCCAGGGAGCATGCTGGTTTCTAGCCCTGCGAGGGTCGGAGACTGCACCCATGGACAGCGTTGGCTCCCGGCTGGGAGGCTGAGTCCGGCCATCCTCCTGAGGCTGCCCTGCCTGGGAGGAATCGGGTGCCAGGCCTCGGGGGGCCGGGTCCCAAACACGCCACCTAGGGTTAGGGTTGGGTCCTGGGAGAACGGCAGGCCTGAGGTGCCGGTGCCAAGGGAGGCTCCGCGGAGGGCTGAGTTGAGGGCGTTGGTCGGGCGGTCCGTCCGGCTGCGGGATTTGGGTGTGGGCGCCCTCCGGAGGTGTGTGGGCCTGTCGGGGGGCATGTAGGTTTCGCCCACCAGGAGGGTTCTCCACGGGGCCAAAGGGCCCGGTTTCCACGTGGGGGGCCCCCAGAGTCCGACGGGGTCCATAAGGAGTCCCCAGACTGCAGGGCTGCCGGGCCAGGCCACCGGGGACGCAAGTCTGAGGAACCGGCCTAGGGTTAGGTTTAGGCCGCCGGGGCCTGGCAGGCCCGAGCTGCCCGCGCTGACGTGGCCTCTCCCGCAGGCTGAGTAGAGGGCTTGCGTCTGCAGGATCGGCAGCCTCCCGGTTCCTGGTCCGGGTGGGCGCCGACCGTGGAGGTGGCCCACGCGATGCATGCAGGGGTCTCCCGCTCCGCGGATTCAGCTCGTTTCAAAGAGGAGGCTCTCCTCCGTGGAGATGCAATTGTGGGCTGAAGCTCGGGGCTCCCCCGCCTGGAGAGTTGGGGAAGCAGGCCTCTGCGGACGGAAGCCTGAGCACCCAAGCTGGCCTTCGGGTCCGGTTCCGGCTTAGGGTTCGGGCTAGGGTTAGGGTTAGGGTTAGGAATTAGGGACCAGTCACGTCGGATCGGGCAACACACTCATGGCCTCCCCCAAGGCCTGAGTTGACGGCGGGACTCAAGAGGCTCCTGGCTCCCTGCGTTTGGGGCCCGCAGGGGCCCAGAGAGCGGGCACGGCCTCCAGGGAGCATGCTGGTTTCTACCCCTGCGACGGTCGTAGACTGCACCCATGGACAGCGTTGGCTCCCGGCTGGGAGGCTGAGTCCGGCCATCCTCCTGAGGCTGCCCTGCCTGGGAGGAATCGGGTGCCAGGCCTCGGTGGGCCGGGTCCCGAACACGCCACCTAGGGTTAGGGTTGGGTCCTGGGAGAACGGCAGGCCTGAGGTGCCGGTGCCAAGGGAGGCTCCTCGGAGGGCTGAGTTGAGGGCGTTGGTGGGGCGGTCCGTCCGGCTGCGGGATTTGGGTGTGGGCGCCCTCCGGAGGTGTGTGGGCCTCTCGGGGGGCATGTAGGTTTCGCCCGCCAGGAGGGTTCTCCACGGGGCCAAAGGGCCCGGTTTCCACGTGGGGGGCCCCCAGAGTCTGACGGGGTCCATAAGGAGTCCCCAGACTGCAGGGCTGCCGGGCCAGGCCACCGGGGACGCAAGTCTGAGGAACCGGCCTAGGGTTAGGGTTAGGCCGCCGGGGCCTGGCAGGCCCGAGCTGCCCGCCCTGACGTGGCCTCTCCCGCAGGCTGAGTTGAGGGCTTGCGTGTGCAGGATCGTCAGCCTCCCGGTTCCTGGTCCGGGTGGGCGCCGACAGTGGAGGTGGCCCACGCGATGCATGCAGGGGACTCCCGCTCCGAGGATTCAGCTCGTTTCAAAGAGGAGGCTCTCCTCCTCCGTGGAGATGCAATTGTGGGCTGAAGCTCGGGGCTCCCCCGCCTGGAGAGTTGGGGAAGCAGGCCTCTGCGGACGGAAGCCTGAGCACCCAAGCTGGCCTTCGGGTCCGGTTCCGGCTTAGGGTTCGGGCTAGGGTTAGGGTTAGGGTTAGGACTTAGGGACCAGGCACGTCGGATCGGGCAACACACTCATGGCCTCCCCCAAGGCCTGAGTTGAGGGCGGGATTCAGAAGGCTCCTGGCTCCCTGCGTTTGGGGCCCGCAGGGGCCCAGAGAGCGGGCACGGCCTCCAGGGAGCATGCTGGTTTCTAGCCCTGCGAGGGTCGGAGACTGCACCCATGGACAGCGTTGGCTCCTGGCTGGGAGGCTGAGTCCGGCCATCCTCCTGAGGCTGCCCTGCCTGGGAGGAATCGGGTGCCAGGCCTCGGTGGGCCGGGTCCCGAACACGCCACCTAGGGTTAGGGTTGGGTCCTGGGAGAACGGCAGGCCTGAGGTGCCGGTGCCAAGGGAGGCTCCGCGTAGGGCTGAGTTGAGGGCGTTGGTCAGGCGGTCCGTCCGGCTGCGGGATTTGGGTGTGGGCGCCCTCCGGAGGTGTGTGGGCCTGTCGGGGGGCATGTAGGTTTCGCCCGCCAGGAGGGTTCTCCACGGGGCCAAAGGGCCCGGTTTCCACGTGGGCGGCCCCCAGAGTCCGACGGGGTCCATAAGGAGTCCCCAGACTGCAGGGCTGCCGGGCCAGGCCACCGGGGACGCAAGTCTGAGGAACCGGCCTAGGGTTAGGGTTAGGCCGCCGGGGCCTGGCAGGCCCGAGCTGCCCGCCCTGACGTGGCCTCTCCCGCAGGCTGAGTTGAGGGCTTGCGTGTGCAGGATCGTCAGCCTCCCGGTTCCTGGTCCGGGTGGGCGCCGACCGTGGAGGTGGCCCACGCGATGCATGCAGGGGACTCCCGCTCCGAGGATTCAGCTCGTTTCAAAGAGGAGGCTCTCCTCCTCCGTGGAGATGCAATTGTGGGCTGAAGCTCGGGGCTCCCACGCCTGGAGAGTTGGGGAAGCAGGCCTCTGCGGACGGAAGCCTGAGCACCCAAGCTGGCCTTCGGGTCCGGTTCCGGCTTAGGGTTCGGGCTAGGGTTAGGGTTAGGGTTAGGACTTAGGGACCAGGCACGTCGGATCGGGCAACACACTCATGGCCTCCCCCAAGGCCTGGGTTGAGGGCGGGATTCAGAAGGCTCCTGGCTCCCTGCGTTTGGGGCCCGCAGGGGCCCAGAGAGCGGGCACGGCCTCCAGGGAGCATGCTGGTTTCTAGCCCTGCGAGGGTCGGAGACTGCACCCATGGACAGCGTTGGCTCCCGGCTGGGAGGCTGAGTCCGGCCATCCTCCTGAGGCTGCCCTGCCTGGGAGGAATCGGGTGCCAGGCCTCGGGGGGCCGGGTACCAAACACGCCACCTAGGGTTAGGGTTGGGTCCTGGGAGAACGGCAGGCCTGAGGTGCCGGTGCCAAGGGAGGCTCCGCGGAGGGCTGAGTTGAGGGCGTTGGTCGGGCGGTCCGTCCGGCTGCGGGATTTGGGTGTGGGCGCCCTCCGGAGGTGTGTGGGCCTGTCGGGGGGCATGTAGGTTTCGCCCACCAGGAGGGTTCTCCACGGGGCCAAAGGGCCCGGTTTCCACGTGGGGGGCCCCCAGAGTCCGACGGGGTCCATAAGGAGTCCCCAGACTGCAGGGCTGCCGGGCCAGGCCACCGGGGACGCAAGTCTGAGGAACCGGCCTAGGGTTAGGTTTAGGCCGCCGGGGCCTGGCAGGCCCGAGCTGCCCGCGCTGACGTGGCCTCTCCCGCAGGCTGAGTAGAGGGCTTGCGTCTGCAGGATCGGCAGCCTCCCGGTTCCTGGTCCGGGTGGGCGCCGACCGTGGAGGTGGCCCACGCGATGCATGCAGGGGTCTCCCGCTCCGCGGATTCAGCTCGTTTCAAAGAGGAGGCTCTCCTCCGTGGAGATGCAATTGTGGGCTGAAGCTCGGGGCTCCCCCGCCTGGAGAGTTGGGGAAGCAGGCCTCTGCGGACGGAAGCCTGAGCACCCAAGCTGGCCTTCGGGTCCGGTTCCGGCTTAGGGTTCGGGCTAGGGTTAGGGTTAGGGTTAGGAATTAGGGACCAGTCACGTCGGATCGGGCAACACACTCATGGCCTCCCCCAAGGCCTGAGTTGACGGCGGGACTCAAGAGGCTCCTGGCTCCCTGCGTTTGGGGCCCGCAGGGGCCCAGAGAGCGGGCACGGCCTCCAGGGAGCATGCTGGTTTCTACCCCTGCGACGGTCGTAGACTGCACCCATGGACAGCGTTGGCTCCTGGCTGGGAGGCTGAGTCCGGCCATCCTCCTGAGGCTGCCCTGCCTGGGAGGAATCGGGTGCCAGGCCTCGGTGGGCCGGGTCCCGAACACGCCACCTAGGGTTAGGGTTGGGTCCTGGGAGAACGGCAGGCCTGAGGTGCCAGTGCCAAGGGAGGCTCCGCGGAGGGCTGAGTTGAGGGCGTTGGTCGGGCGGTCCGTCCGGCTGCGGGATTTGGGTGTGGGCGCCCTCCGGAGGTGTGTGGGCCTGTCGGGGGGCATGTAGGTTTCGCCCGCCAGGAGGGTTCTCCACGGGGCCAAAGGGCCCGGTTTCCACGTGGGGGGCCCCCAGAGTCCGACGGGGTCCATAAGGAGTCCCCAGACTGCAGGGCTGCCGGGCCAGGCCACCGGGGACGCAAGTCTGAGGAACCGGCCTAGGGTTAGGGTTAGGCCGCCGGGGCCTGGCAGGCCCGAGCTGCCCGCGCTGACGTGGCCTCTCCCGCAGGCTGAGTTGAGGGCTTGCGTCTGCAGGATCGTCAGCCTCCCGGTTCCTGGTCCGGGTGGGCGCCGACCGTGGAGGTGGCCCACGCGATGCATGCAGGGGTCTCCCGCTCCGCGGATTCAGCTCGTTTCAAAGAGGAGGCTCTCCTCCGTGGAGATGCAAATGTGGGCTGAAGCTCGGGGCTCCCCCGCCTGGAGAGTTGGGGAAGCAGGCCTCTGCGGACGGAAGCCTGAGCACCCAAGCTGGCCTTCGGGTCCGGTTCCGGCTTAGGGTTCGGGCTAGGGTTAGGGTTAGGGTTAGGACTTAGGGACCAGGCACGTCGGATCGGGCAACACACTCATGGCCTCCCCCAAGGCCTGAGTTGAGGGCGGGACTCAGGAGGCTCCTGGCTCCCTGCGTTTGGGGCCCGCAGGGGCCCAGAGAGCGGGCACGGCCTCCAGGGAGCATGCTGGTTTCTAGCCCTGCGAGGGTCGGAGACTGCACCCAAGGACAGCGTTGCCTCCCGGCTGGGAGGCTGAGTCCGGCCATCCTCCTGAGGCTGCCCTACCTGGGAGGAATCGGGTGCCAGGCCTCGGTGGGCCGGGTCCCGAACACGCCACCTAGGGTTAGGGTTGGGTCCTGGGAGAACGGCAGGCCTGAGGTGCCGGTGCCAAGGGAGGCTCCGCGGAGGGCTGAGTTGAGGGCGTTGGTCGGGCGGTCCGTCCGGCTGCGGGATGTGGGTGTGGGCGCCCTCCGGAGGTGTGTGGGCCTGTCGGGGGGCATGTAGGTTTCGCCCGCCAGGAGGGTTCTCCACGGGGCCAAAGGGCCCGGTTTCCACGTGGGGGGCCCCCAGAGTCCGACGGGGTCCATAAGGAGTCCCCAGACTGCAGGGCTGCCGGGCCAGGCCACCGGGGACGCAAGTCTGAGGAACCGGCCTAGGGTTAGGGTTAGGCCGCCGGGGCCTGGCAGGCCCGAGCTGCCCGCGCTGACGTGGCCTCTCCCGCAGGCTGAGTTGAGGGCTTGCGTCTGCAGGATCGGCAGCCTCCCGGTTCCTGGTCCGGGTGGGCGCCGACCGTGGAGGTGGCCCACGCGATGCATGCAGGGGTCTCCCGCTCCGCGGATTCAGCTCGTTTCAAAGAGGAGGCTCTCCTCCGTGGAGATGCAAATGTGGGCTGAAGCTCGGGGCTCCCCCGCCTGGAGAGTTGGGGAAGCAGGCCTCTGCGGACGGAAGCCTGAGCACCCAAGCTGGCCTTCGGGTCCGGTTCTGGCTTAGGGTTCGGGCTAGGGTTAGGGTTAGGGTTAGGACTTAGGGACCAGGCACGTCGGATCGGGCAACACACTCATGGCCTCCCCCAAGGCCTGAGTTGAGGGCGGGACTCAGGAGGCTCCTGGCTCCCTGCGTTTGGGGCCCGCAGGGGCCCAGAGAGCGGGCACGGCCTCCAGGGAGCATGCTGGTTTCTAGCCCTGCGAGGGTCGGAGACTGCACCCAAGGACAGCGTTGCCTCCCGGCTGGGAGGCTGAGTCCGGCCATCCTCCTGAGGCTGCCCTGCCTGGGAGGAATCGGGTGCCAGGCCTCGGTGGGCCGGGTCCCGAACACGCCACCTAGGGTTAGGGTTGGGTCCTGGGAGAACGGCAGGCCTGAGGTGCCGGTGCCAAGGGAGGCTCCGCGGAGGGCTGAGTTGAGGGCGTTGGTGGGGCGGTCCGTCCGGCTGCGGGATGTGGGTGTGGGCGCCCTCCGGAGGTGTGTGGGCCTGTCGGGGGGCATGTAGGTTTCGCCCGCCAGGAGGGTTCTCCACGGGGCCAAAGGGCCCGGTTTCCACGTGGGGGGCCCCCAGAGTCCGACGGGGTCCATAAGGAGTCCCCAGACTGCAGGGCTGCCGGGCCAGGCCACCGGGGACGCAAGTCTGAGGAACCGGCCTAGGGTTAGGGTTAGGCCGCCGGGGCCTGGCAGGCCCGAGCTGCCCGCCCTGACGTGGCCTCTCCCGCAGGCTGAGTTGAGGGCTTGCGTGTGCAGGATCGTCAGCCTCCCGGTTCCTGGTCCGGGTGGGCGCCGACCGTGGAGGTGGCCCACGCGATGCATGCAGGGGTCTCCCGCTCCGCGGATTCAGCTCGTTTCAAAGAGGAGGCTCTCCTCCGTGGAGATGCAATTGTGGGCTGAAGCTCGGGGCTCCCCCGCCTGGAGAGTTGGGGAAGCAGGCCTCTGCGGACGGAAGCCTGAGCACCCAAGCTGGCCTTCGGGTCCGGTTCCGGCTTAGGGTTCGGGCTAGGGTTAGGGTTAGGGTTAGGAATTAGGGACCAGTCACGTCGGATCGGGCAACACACTCATGGCCTCCCCCAAGGCCTGAGTTGACGGCGGGACTCAAGAGGCTCCTGGCTCCCTGCGTTTGGGGCCCGCAGGGGCCCAGAGAGTGGGCACGGCCTCCAGGGAGCATGCTGGTTTCTAGCCCTGCGACGGTCGGAGACTGCACCCATGGACAGCGTTGGCTCCCGGCTGGGAGGCTGAGTCCGGCCATCCTCCTGAGGCTGCCCTGCCTGGGAGGAATCGGGTGCCAGGCCTCGGTGGGCCGGGTCCCGAACACGCCACCTAGGGTTAGGGTTGGGTCCTGGGAGAACGGCAGGCCTGAGGTGCCGGTGCCAAGGGAGGCTCCTCGGAGGGCTGAGTTGAGGGCGTTGGTGGGGCGGTCCGTCCGGCTGCGGGATTTGGGTGTGGGCGCCCTCCGGAGGTGTGTGGGCCTCTCGGGGGGCATGTAGGTTTCGCCCGCCAGGAGGGTTCTCCACGGGGCCAAAGGGCCCGGTTTCCACGTGGGGGGCCCCCAGAGTCTGACGGGGTCCATAAGGAGTCCCCAGACTGCAGGGCTGCCGGGCCAGGCCACCGGGGACGCAAGTCTGAGGAACCGGCCTAGGGTTAGGGTTAGGCCGCCGGGGCCTGGCAGGCCAGAGCTGCCCGCCCTGACGTGGCCTCTCCCGCAGGCTGAGTTGAGGGCTTGCGTGTGCAGGATCGTCAGCCTCCCGGTTCCTGGTCCGGGTGGGCGCCGACAGTGGAGGTGGCCCACGCGATGCATGCAGGGGACTCCCGCTCCGAGGATTCAGCTCGTTTCAAAGAGGAGGCTCTCCTCCTCCGTGGAGATGCAATTGTGGGCTGAAGCTCGGGGCTCCCCCGCCTGGAGAGTTGGGGAAGCAGGCCTCTGCGGACGGAAGCCTGAGCACCCAAGCTGGCCTTCGGGTCCGGTTCCGGCTTAGGGTTCGGGCTAGGGTTAGGGTTAGGGTTAGGACTTAGGGACCAGGCACGTCGGATCGGGCAACACACTCATGGCCTCCCCCAAGGCCTGAGTTGAGGGCGGGATTCAGAAGGCTCCTGGCTCCCTGCGTTTGGGGCCCGCAGGGGCCCAGAGAGCGGGCACGGCCTCCAGGGAGCATGCTGGTTTCTAGCCCTGCGAGGGTCGGAGACTGCACCCATGGACAGCGTTGGCTCCTGGCTGGGAGGCTGAGTCCGGCCATCCTCCTGAGGCTGCCCTGCCTGGGAGGAATCGGGTGCCAGGCCTCGGTGGGCCGGGTCCCGAACACGCCACCTAGGGTTAGGGTTGGGTCCTGGGAGAACGGCAGGCCTGAGGTGCCGGTGCCAAGGGAGGCTCCGCGTAGGGCTGAGTTGAGGGCGTTGGTCAGGCGGTCCGTCCGGCTGCGGGATTTGGGTGTGGGCGCCCTCCGGAGGTGTGTGGGCCTGTCGGGGGGCATGTAGGTTTCGCCCGCCAGGAGGGTTCTCCACGGGGCCAAAGGGCCCGGTTTCCACGTGGGGGGCCCCCAGAGTCCGACGGGGTCCATAAGGAGTCCCCAGACTGCAGGGCTGCCGGGCCACGCCACCGGGGACGCAAGTCTGAGGAACCGGCCTAGGGTTAGGTTTAGGCCGCCGGGGCCTGGCAGGCCCGAGCTGCCCGCCCTGACGTGGCCTCTCCCGCAGGCTGAGTTGAGGGCTTGCGTGTGCAGGATCGTCAGCCTCCCGGTTCCTGGTCCGGGTGGGCGCCGACCGTGGAGGTGGCCCACGCGATGCATGCAGGGGACTCCCGCTCCGAGGATTCAGCTCGTTTCAAAGAGGAGGCTCTCCTCCTCCGTGGAGATGCAATTGTGGGCTGAAGCTCGGGGCTCCCACGCCTGGAGAGTTGGGGAAGCAGGCCTCTGCGGACGGAAGCCTGAGCACCCAAGCTGGCCTTCGGGTCCGGTTCCGGCTTAGGGTTCGGGCTAGGGTTAGGGTTAGGGTTAGGACTTAGGGACCAGGCACGTCGGATCGGGCAACACACTCATGGCCTCCCCCAAGGCCTGGGTTGAGGGCGGGATTCAGAAGGCTCCTGGCTCCCTGCGTTTGGGGCCCGCAGGGGCCCAGAGAGCGGGCACGGCCTCCAGGGAGCATGCTGGTTTCTAGCCCTGCGAGGGTCGGAGACTGCACCCATGGACAGCGTTGGCTCCCGGCTGGGAGGCTGAGTCCGGCCATCCTCCTGAGGCTGCCCTGCCTGGGAGGAATCGGGTGCCAGGCCTCGGGGGGCCGGGTCCCAAACACGCCACCTAGGGTTAGGGTTGGGTCCTGGGAGAACGGCAGGCCTGAGGTGCCGGTGCCAAGGGAGGCTCCGCGGAGGGCTGAGTTGAGGGCGTTGGTCGGGCGGTCCGTCCGGCTGCGGGATTTGGGTGTGGGCGCCCTCCGGAGGTGTGTGGGCCTGTCGGGGGGCATGTAGGTTTCGCCCACCAGGAGGGTTCTCCACGGGGCCAAAGGGCCCGGTTTCCACGTGGGGGGCCCCCAGAGTCCGACGGGGTCCATAAGGAGTCCCCAGACTGCAGGGCTGCCGGGCCAGGCCACCGGGGACGCAAGTCTGAGGAACCGGCCTAGGGTTAGGTTTAGGCCGCCGGGGCCTGGCAGGCCCGAGCTGCCCGCGCTGACGTGGCCTCTCCCGCAGGCTGAGTAGAGGGCTTGCGTCTGCAGGATCGGCAGCCTCCCGGTTCCTGGTCCGGGTGGGCGCCGACCGTGGAGGTGGCCCACGCGACGCATGCAGGGGTCTCCCGCTCCGCGGATTCAGCTCGTTTCAAAGAGGAGGCTCTCCTCCGTGGAGATGCAATTGTGGGCTGAAGCTCGGGGCTCCCCCGCCTGGAGAGTTGGGGAAGCAGGCCTCTGCGGACGGAAGCCTGAGCACCCAAGCTGGCCTTCGGGTCCGGTTCCGGCTTAGGGTTCGGGCTAGGGTTAGGGTTAGGGTTAGGAATTAGGGACCAGTCACGTCGGATCGGGCAACACACTCATGGCCTCCCCCAAGGCCTGAGTTGACGGCGGGACTCAAGAGGCTCCTGGCTCCCTGCGTTTGGGGCCCGCAGGGGCCCAGAGAGCGGGCACGGCCTCCAGGGAGCATGCTGGTTTCTACCCCTGCGACGGTCGTAGACTGCACCCATGGACAGCGTTGGCTCCCGGCTGGGAGGCTGAGTCCGGCCATCCTCCTGAGGCTGCCCTGCCTGGGAGGAATCGGGTGCCAGGCCTCGGTGGGCCGGGTCCCGAACACGCCACCTAGGGTTAGGGTTGGGTCCTGGGAGAACGGCAGGCCTGAGGTGCCGGTGCCAAGGGAGGCTCCTCGGAGGGCTGAGTTGAGGGCGTTGGTGGGGCGGTCCGTCCGGCTGCGGGATTTGGGTGTGGGCGCCCTCCGGAGGTGTGTGGGCCTCTCGGGGGGCATGTAGGTTTCGCCCGCCAGGAGGGTTCTCCACGGGGCCAAAGGGCCCGGTTTCCACGTGGGGGGCCCCCAGAGTCTGACGGGGTCCATAAGGAGTCCCCAGACTGCAGGGCTGCCGGGCCAGGCCACCGGGGACGCAAGTCTGAGGAACCGGCCTAGGGTTAGGGTTAGGCCGCCGGGGCCTGGCAGGCCCGAGCTGCCCGCCCTGACGTGGCCTCTCCCGCAGGCTGAGTTGAGGGCTTGCGTGTGCAGGATCGTCAGCCTCCCGGTTCCTGGTCCGGGTGGGCGCCGACAGTGGAGGTGGCCCACGCGATGCATGCAGGGGACTCCCGCTCCGAGGATTCAGCTCGTTTCAAAGAGGAGGCTCTCCTCCTCCGTGGAGATGCAATTGTGGGCTGAAGCTCGGGGCTCCCCCGCCTGGAGAGTTGGGGAAGCAGGCCTCTGCGGACGGAAGCCTGAGCACCCAAGCTGGCCTTCGGGTCCGGTTCCGGCTTAGGGTTCGGGCTAGGGTTAGGGTTAGGGTTAGGACTTAGGGACCAGGCACGTCGGATCGGGCAACACACTCATGGCCTCCCCCAAGGCCTGAGTTGAGGGCGGGATTCAGAAGGCTCCTGGCTCCCTGCGTTTGGGGCCCGCAGGGGCCCAGAGAGCGGGCACGGCCTCCAGGGAGCATGCTGGTTTCTAGCCCTGCGAGGGTCGGAGACTGCACCCATGGACAGCGTTGGCTCCTGGCTGGGAGGCTGAGTCCGGCCATCCTCCTGAGGCTGCCCTGCCTGGGAGGAATCGGGTGCCAGGCCTCGGTGGGCCGGGTCCCGAACACGCCACCTAGGGTTAGGGTTGGGTCCTGGGAGAACGGCAGGCCTGAGGTGCCGGTGCCAAGGGAGGCTCCGCGTAGGGCTGAGTTGAGGGCGTTGGTCAGGCGGTCCGTCCGGCTGCGGGATTTGGGTGTGGGCGCCCTCCGGAGGTGTGTGGGCCTGTCGGGGGGCATGTAGGTTTCGCCCGCCAGGAGGGTTCTCCACGGGGCCAAAGGGCCCGGTTTCCACGTGGGGGGCCCCCAGAGTCCGACGGGGTCCATAAGGAGTCCCCAGACTGCAGGGCTGCCGGGCCAGGCCACCGGGGACGCAAGTCTGAGGAACCGGCCTAGGGTTAGGGTTAGGCCGCCGGGGCCTGGCAGGCCCGAGCTGCCCGCCCTGACGTGGCCTCTCCCGCAGGCTGAGTTGAGGGCTTGCGTGTGCAGGATCGTCAGCCTCCCGGTTCCTGGTCCGGGTGGGCGCCGACCGTGGAGGTGGCCCACGCGATGCATGCAGGGGACTCCCGCTCCGAGGATTCAGCTCGTTTCAAAGAGGAGGCTCTCCTCCTCCGTGGAGATGCAATTGTGGGCTGAAGCTCGGGGCTCCCACGCCTGGAGAGTTGGGGAAGCAGGCCTCTGCGGACGGAAGCCTGAGCACCCAAGCTGGCCTTCGGGTCCGGTTCCGGCTTAGGGTTCGGGCTAGGGTTAGGGTTAGGGTTAGGACTTAGGGACCAGGCACGTCGGATCGGGCAACACACTCATGGCCTCCCCCAAGGCCTGGGTTGAGGGCGGGATTCAGAAGGCTCCTGGCTCCCTGCGTTTGGGGCCCGCAGGGGCCCAGAGAGCGGGCACGGCCTCCAGGGAGCATGCTGGTTTCTAGCCCTGCGAGGGTCGGAGACTGCACCCATGGACAGCGTTGGCTCCCGGCTGGGAGGCTGAGTCCGGCCATCCTCCTGAGGCTGCCCTGCCTGGGAGGAATCGGGTGCCAGGCCTCGGGGGGCCGGGTACCAAACACGCCACCTAGGGTTAGGGTTGGGTCCTGGGAGAACGGCAGGCCTGAGGTGCCGGTGCCAAGGGAGGCTCCGCGGAGGGCTGAGTTGAGGGCGTTGGTCGGGCGGTCCGTCCGGCTGCGGGATTTGGGTGTGGGCGCCCTCCGGAGGTGTGTGGGCCTGTCGGGGGGCATGTAGGTTTCGCCCACCAGGAGGGTTCTCCACGGGGCCAAAGGGCCCGGTTTCCACGTGGGGGGCCCCCAGAGTCCGACGGGGTCCATAAGGAGTCCCCAGACTGCAGGGCTGCCGGGCCAGGCCACCGGGGACGCAAGTCTGAGGAACCGGCCTAGGGTTAGGTTTAGGCCGCCGGGGCCTGGCAGGCCCGAGCTGCCCGCGCTGACGTGGCCTCTCCCGCAGGCTGAGTAGAGGGCTTGCGTCTGCAGGATCGGCAGCCTCCCGGTTCCTGGTCCGGGTGGGCGCCGACCGTGGAGGTGGCCCACGCGATGCATGCAGGGGTCTCCCGCTCCGCGGATTCAGCTCGTTTCAAAGAGGAGGCTCTCCTCCGTGGAGATGCAATTGTGGGCTGAAGCTCGGGGCTCCCCCGCCTGGAGAGTTGGGGAAGCAGGCCTCTGCGGACGGAAGCCTGAGCACCCAAGCTGGCCTTCGGGTCCGGTTCCGGCTTAGGGTTCGGGCTAGGGTTAGGGTTAGGGTTAGGAATTAGGGACCAGTCACGTCGGATCGGGCAACACACTCATGGCCTCCCCCAAGGCCTGAGTTGACGGCGGGACTCAAGAGGCTCCTGGCTCCCTGCGTTTGGGGCCCGCAGGGGCCCAGAGAGCGGGCACGGCCTCCAGGGAGCATGCTGGTTTCTACCCCTGCGACGGTCGTAGACTGCACCCATGGACAGCGTTGGCTCCTGGCTGGGAGGCTGAGTCCGGCCATCCTCCTGAGGCTGCCCTGCCTGGGAGGAATCGGGTGCCAGGCCTCGGTGGGCCGGGTCCCGAACACGCCACCTAGGGTTAGGGTTGGGTCCTGGGAGAACGGCAGGCCTGAGGTGCCAGTGCCAAGGGAGGCTCCGCGGAGGGCTGAGTTGAGGGCGTTGGTCGGGCGGTCCGTCCGGCTGCGGGATTTGGGTGTGGGCGCCCTCCGGAGGTGTGTGGGCCTGTCGGGGGGCATGTAGGTTTCGCCCGCCAGGAGGGTTCTCCACGGGGCCAAAGGGCCCGGTTTCCACGTGGGGGGCCCCCAGAGTCCGACGGGGTCCATAAGGAGTCCCCAGACTGCAGGGCTGCCGGGCCAGGCCACCGGGGACGCAAGTCTGAGGAACCGGCCTAGGGTTAGGGTTAGGCCGCCGGGGCCTGGCAGGCCCGAGCTGCCCGCGCTGACGTGGCCTCTCCCGCAGGCTGAGTTGAGGGCTTGCGTCTGCAGGATCGTCAGCCTCCCGGTTCCTGGTCCGGGTGGGCGCCGACCGTGGAGGTGGCCCACGCGATGCATGCAGGGGTCTCCCGCTCCGCGGATTCAGCTCGTTTCAAAGAGGAGGCTCTCCTCCGTGGAGATGCAAATGTGGGCTGAAGCTCGGGGCTCCCCCGCCTGGAGAGTTGGGGAAGCAGGCCTCTGCGGACGGAAGCCTGAGCACCCAAGCTGGCCTTCGGGTCCGGTTCCGGCTTAGGGTTCGGGCTAGGGTTAGGGTTAGGGTTAGGACTTAGGGACCAGGCACGTCGGATCGGGCAACACACTCATGGCCTCCCCCAAGGCCTGAGTTGAGGGCGGGACTCAGGAGGCTCCTGGCTCCCTGCGTTTGGGGCCCGCAGGGGCCCAGAGAGCGGGCACGGCCTCCAGGGAGCATGCTGGTTTCTAGCCCTGCGAGGGTCGGAGACTGCACCCAAGGACAGCGTTGCCTCCCGGCTGGGAGGCTGAGTCCGGCCATCCTCCTGAGGCTGCCCTACCTGGGAGGAATCGGGTGCCAGGCCTCGGTGGGCCGGGTCCCGAACACGCCACCTAGGGTTAGGGTTGGGTCCTGGGAGAACGGCAGGCCTGAGGTGCCGGTGCCAAGGGAGGCTCCGCGGAGGGCTGAGTTGAGGGCGTTGGTCGGGCGGTCCGTCCGGCTGCGGGATGTGGGTGTGGGCGCCCTCCGGAGGTGTGTGGGCCTGTCGGGGGGCATGTAGGTTTCGCCCGCCAGGAGGGTTCTCCACGGGGCCAAAGGGCCCGGTTTCCACGTGGGGGGCCCCCAGAGTCCGACGGGGTCCATAAGGAGTCCCCAGACTGCAGGGCTGCCGGGCCAGGCCACCGGGGACGCAAGTCTGAGGAACCGGCCTAGGGTTAGGGTTAGGCCGCCGGGGCCTGGCAGGCCCGAGCTGCCCGCGCTGACGTGGCCTCTCCCGCAGGCTGAGTTGAGGGCTTGCGTCTGCAGGATCGGCAGCCTCCCGGTTCCTGGTCCGGGTGGGCGCCGACCGTGGAGGTGGCCCACGCGATGCATGCAGGGGTCTCCCGCTCCGCGGATTCAGCTCGTTTCAAAGAGGAGGCTCTCCTCCGTGGAGATGCAAATGTGGGCTGAAGCTCGGGGCTCCCCCGCCTGGAGAGTTGGGGAAGCAGGCCTCTGCGGACGGAAGCCTGAGCACCCAAGCTGGCCTTCGGGTCCGGTTCCGGCTTAGGGTTCGGGCTAGTGTTAGGGTTAGGGTTAGGACTTAGGGACCAGGCACGTCGGATCGGGCAACACACTCATGGCCTCCCCCAAGGCCTGAGTTGAGGGCGGGACTCAGGAGGCTCCTGGCTCCCTGCGTTTGGGGCCCGCAGGGGCCCAGAGAGCGGGCACGGCCTCCAGGGAGCATGCTGGTTTCTAGCCCTGCGAGGGTCGGAGACTGCACCCAAGGACAGCGTTGCCTCCCGGCTGGGAGGCTGAGTCCGGCCATCCTCCTGAGGCTGCCCTGCCTGGGAGGAATCGGGTGCCAGGCCTCGGTGGGCCGGGTCCCGAACACGCCACCTAGGGTTAGGGTTGGGTCCTGGGAGAACGGCAGGCCTGAGGTGCCGGTGCCAAGGGAGGCTCCGCGGAGGGCTGAGTTGAGGGCGTTGGTGGGGCGGTCCGTCCGGCTGCGGGATGTGGGTGTGGGCGCCCTCCGGAGGTGTGTGGGCCTGTCGGGGGGCATGTAGGTTTCGCCCGCCAGGAGGGTTCTCCACGGGGCCAAAGGGCCCGGTTTCCACGTGGGGGGCCCCCAGAGTCCGACGGGGTCCATAAGGAGTCCCCAGACTGCAGGGCTGCCGGGCCAGGCCACCGGGGACGCAAGTCTGAGGAACCGGCCTAGGGTTAGGGTTAGGCCGCCGGGGCCTGGCAGGCCCGAGCTGCCCGCCCTGACGTGGCCTCTCCCGCAGGCTGAGTTGAGGGCTTGCGTGTGCAGGATCGTCAGCCTCCCGGTTCCTGGTCCGGGTGGGCGCCGACCGTGGAGGTGGCCCACGCGATGCATGCAGGGGTCTCCCGCTCCGCGGATTCAGCTCGTTTCAAAGAGGAGGCTCTCCTCCGTGGAGATGCAATTGTGGGCTGAAGCTCGGGGCTCCCCCGCCTGGAGAGTTGGGGAAGCAGGCCTCTGCGGACGGAAGCCTGAGCACCCAAGCTGGCCTTCGGGTCCGGTTCCGGCTTAGGGTTCGGGCTAGGGTTAGGGTTAGGGTTAGGAATTAGGGACCAGTCACGTCGGATCGGGCAACACACTCATGGCCTCCCCCAAGGCCTGAGTTGACGGCGGGACTCAAGAGGCTCCTGGCTCCCTGCGTTTGGGGCCCGCAGGGGCCCAGAGAGCGGGCACGGCCTCCAGGGAGCATGCTGGTTTCTAGCCCTGCGAGGGTCGTAGACTGCACCCATGGACAGCGTTGGCTCCTGGCTGGGAGGCTGAGTCCGGCCATCCTCCTGAGGCTGCCCTGCCTGGGAGGAATCGGGTGCCAGGCCTCGGTGGGCCGGGTCCCGAACACGCCACCTAGGGTTAGGGTTGGGTCCTGGGAGAACGGCAGGCCTGAGGTGCCGGTGCCAAGGGAGGCTCCGCGGAGGGCTGAGTTGAGGGCGTTGGTCGGGCGGTCCGTCCGGCTGCGGGATTTGGGTGTGGGCGCCCTCCGGAGGTGTGTGGGCCTCTCGGGGGGCATGTAGGTTTCGCCCGCCAGGAGGGTTCTCCACGGGGCCAAAGGGCCCGGTTTCCACGTGGGGGGCCCCCAGAGTCCGACGGGGTCCATAAGGAGTCCCCAGACTGCAGGGCTGCCGGGCCAGGCCACCGGGGACGCAAGTCTGAGGAACCGGCCTAGGGTTAGGGTTAGGCCGCCGGGGCCTGGCAGGCCCGAGCTGCCCGCCCTGACGTGGCCTCTCCCGCAGGCTGAGTTGAGGGCTTGCGTCTGCAGGATCGTCAGCCTCCCGGTTCCTGGTCCGGGTGGGCGCCGACCGTGGAGGTGGCCCACGCGATGCATGCAGGGGACTCCCGCTCCGAGGATTCAGCTCGTTTCAAAGAGGAGGCTCTCCTCCTCCGTGGAGATGCAATTGTGGGCTGAAGCTCGGGGCTCCCACGCCTGGAGAGTTGGGGAAGCAGGCCTCTGCGGACGGAAGCCTGAGCACCCAAGCTGGCCTTCGGGTCCGGTTCCGGCTTAGGGTTCGGGCTAGGGTTAGGGTTAGGGTTAGGACTTAGGGACCAGGCACGTCGGATCGGGCAACACACTCATGGCCTCCCCCAAGGCCTGGGTTGAGGGCGGGATTCAGAAGGCTCCTGGCTCCCTGCGTTTGGGGCCCGCAGGGGCCCAGAGAGCGGGCACGGCCTCCAGGGAGCATGCTGGTTTCTAGCCCTGCGAGGGTCGGAGACTGCACCCATGGACAGCGTTGGCTCCCGGCTGGGAGGCTGAGTCCGGCCATCCTCCTGAGGCTGCCCTGCCTGGGAGGAATCGGGTGCCAGGCCTCGGGGGGCCGGGTCCCGAACACGCCACCTAGGGTTAGGGTTGGGTCCTGGGAGAACGGCAGGCCTGAGGTGCCGGTGCCAAGGGAGGCTCCGCGGAGGGCTGAGTTGAGGGCGTTGGTCGGGCGGTCCGTCCGGCTGCGGGATTTGGGTGTTGGCGCCCTCCGGTGGTGTGTGGGCCTGTCGGGGGGCATGTAGGTTTCGCCCGCCAGGAGGGTTCTCCACGGGGCCAAAGGGCCCGGTTTCCACGTGGGGGGCCCCCAGAGTCCGACGGGGTCCATAAGGAGTCCCCAGACTGCAGGGCTGCCGGGCCAGGCCACCGGGGACGCAAGTCTGAGGAACCGGCCTAGGGTTAGGGTTAGGCCGCCGGGGCCTGGCAGGCCCGAGCTGCCCGCCCTGACGTGGCCTCTCCCGCAGGCTGAGTTGAGGGCTTGCGTGTGCAGGATCGTCAGCCTCCCGGTTCCTGGTCCGGGTGGGCGCCGACCGTGGAGGTGGCCCACGCGATGCATGCAGGGGTCTCCCGCTCCGCGGATTCAGCTCGTTTCAAAGAGGAGGCTCTCCTCCGTGGAGATGCAATTGTGGGCTGAAGCTCGGGGCTCCCCCGCCTGGAGAGTTGGGGAAGCAGGCCTCTGCGGACGGAAGCCTGAGCACCCAAGCTGGCCTTCGGGTCCGGTTCCGGCTTAGGGTTCGGGCTAGGGTTAGGGTTAGGGTTAGGAATTAGGGACCAGTCACGTCGGATCGGGCAACACACTCATGGCCTCCCCCAAGGCCTGAGTTGACGGCGGGACTCAAGAGGCTCCTGGCTCCCTGCGTTTGGGGCCCGCAGGGGCCCAGAGAGCGGGCACGGCCTCCAGGGAGCATGCTGGTTTCTAGCCCTGCGAGGGTCGTAGACTGCACCCATGGACAGCGTTGGCTCCTGGCTGGGAGGCTGAGTCCGGCCATCCTCCTGAGGCTGCCCTGCCTGGGAGGAATCGGGTGCCAGGCCTCGGTGGGCCGGGTCCCGAACACGCCACCTAGGGTTAGGGTTGGGTCCTGGGAGAACGGCAGGCCTGAGGTGCCGGTGCCAAGGGAGGCTCCGCGGAGGGCTGAGTTGAGGGCGTTGGTCGGGCGGTCCGTCCGGCTGCGGGATTTGGGTGTGGGCGCCCTCCGGAGGTGTGTGGGCCTCTCGGGGGGCATGTAGGTTTCGCCCGCCAGGAGGGTTCTCCACGGGGCCAAAGGGCCCGGTTTCCACGTGGGGGGCCCCCAGAGTCCGACGGGGTCCATAAGGAGTCCCCAGACTGCAGGGCTGCCGGGCCAGGCCACCGGGGACGCAAGTCTGAGGAACCGGCCTAGGGTTAGGGTTAGGCCGCCGGGGCCTGGCAGGCCCGAGCTGCCCGCCCTGACGTGGCCTCTCCCGCAGGCTGAGTTGAGGGCTTGCGTGTGCAGGATCGTCAGCCTCCCGGTTCCTGGTCCGGGTGGGCGCCGACCGTGGAGGTGGCCCACGCGATGCATGCAGGGGACTCCCGCTCCGAGGATTCAGCTCGTTTCAAAGAGGAGGCTCTCCTCCTCCGTGGAGATGCAATTGTGGGCTGAAGCTCGGGGCTCCCACGCCTGGAGAGTTGGGGAAGCAGGCCTCTGCGGACGGAAGCCTGAGCACCCAAGCTGGCCTTCGGGTCCGGTTCCGGCTTAGGGTTCGGGCTAGGGTTAGGGTTAGGGTTAGGACTTAGGGACCAGGCACGTCGGATCGGGCAACACACTCATGGCCTCCCCCAAGGCCTGGGTTGAGGGCGGGATTCAGAAGGCTCCTGGCTCCCTGCGTTTGGGGCCCGCAGGGGCCCAGAGAGCGGGCACGGCCTCCAGGGAGCATGCTGGTTTCTAGCCCTGCGAGGGTCGGAGACTGCACCCATGGACAGCGTTGGCTCCCGGCTGGGAGGCTGAGTCCGGCCATCCTCCTGAGGCTGCCCTGCCTGGGAGGAATCGGGTGCCAGGCCTCGGGGGGCCGGGTCCCGAACACGCCACCTAGGGTTAGGGTTGGGTCCTGGGAGAACGGCAGGCCTGAGGTGCCGGTGCCAAGGGAGGCTCCGCGGAGGGCTGAGTTGAGGGCGTTGGTCGGGCGGTCCGTCCGGCTGCGGGATTTGGGTGTTGGCGCCCTCCGGTGGTGTGTGGGCCTGTCGGGGGGCATGTAGGTTTCGCCCGCCAGGAGGGTTCTCCACGGGGCCAAAGGGCCCGGTTTCCACGTGGGGGGCCCCCAGAGTCCGACGGGGTCCATAAGGAGTCCCCAGACTGCAGGGCTGCCGGGCCAGGCCACCGGGGACGCAAGTCTGAGGAACCGGCCTAGGGTTAGGTTTAGGCCGCCGGGGCCTGGCAGGCCCGAGCTGCCCGCGCTGACGTGGCCTCTCCCACAGGCTGAGTAGAGGGCTTGCGTCTGCAGGATCGGCAGCCTCCCGGTTCCTGGTCCGGGTGGGCGCCGACCGTGGAGGTGGCCCACGCGATGCATGCAGGGGTCTCCCGCTCCGCGGATTCAGCTCGTTTCAAAGAGGAGGCTCTCCTCCGTGGAGATGCAAATGTGGGCTGAAGCTCGGGGCTCCCCCGCCTGGAGAGTTGGGGAAGCAGGCCTCTGCGGACGGAAGCCTGAGCACCCAAGCTGGCCTTCGGGTCCGGTTCCGGCTTAGGGTTCGGGCTAGGGTTAGGGTTAGGGTTAGGAATTAGGGACAAGTCACGTCGGATCGGGCAACACACTCATGGCCTCCCCCAAGGCCTGAGTTGACGGCGGGACTCAAGAGGCTCCTGGCTCCCTGCGTTTGGGGCCCGCAGGGGCCCAGAGAGCGGGCACGGCCTCCAGGGAGCATGCTGGTTTCTAGCCCTGCGAGGGTCGGAGACTGCACCCATGGACAGCGTTGGCTCCTGGCTGGGAGGCTGAGTCCGGCCATCCTCCTGAGGCTGCCCTGCCTGGGAGGAATCGGGTGCCAGGCCTCGGGGGGCCGGGTCCCGAACACGCCACCTAGGGTTAGGGTTGGGTCCTGGGAGAACGGCAGGCCTGAGGTGCCGGTGCCAAGGGAGGCTCCGCGGAGGGCTGAGTTGAGGGCGTTGGTCGGGCGGTCCGTCCGGCTGCGGGATTTGGGTGTGGGCGCCCTCCGGAGGTGTGTGGGCCTGTCGGGGGGCATGTAGGTTTTGCCCGCCAGGAGGGTTCTCCACGGGGCCAAAGGGCCCGGTTTCCACGTCGGGGGCCCCCAGAGTCCGACGGGGTCCATAAGGAGTCCCCAGACTGCAGGGCTGCCGGGCCAGGCCACCGGGGACGCAAGTCTGAGGAACCGGCCTAGGGTTAGGGTTAGGCCGCCGGGGCCTGGCAGGCCCGAGCTGCCCGCGCTGACGTGGCCTCTCCCGCAGGCTGAGTTGAGGGCTTGCGTCTGCAGGATCGTCAGCCTCCCGGTTCCTGGTCCGGGTGGGCGCCGACCGTGGAGGTGGCCCACGCGATGCATGCAAGGGTCTCCCGCTCCGAGGATTCAGCTCGTTTCAAAGAGGAGGCTCTCCTCCTCCGTGGAGATTCAATTGTGGGCTGAAGCTAGGGGCTCCCCCGCCTGGAGAGTTGGGGAAGCAGGCCTCTGCGGACGGAAGCCTGAGCACCCAAGCTGGCCTTCGGGTCCGGTTCCGGCTTAGGGTTCGGGCTAGGGTTAGGGTTAGGGTTAGGACTTAGGGACCAGGCACGTCGGATCGGGCAACACACTCATGGCCTCCCCCAAGGCCTGAGTTGAGGGCGGGACTCAGGAGGCTCCTGGCTCCCTGCGTTTGGGGCCCGCAGGGGCCCAGAGAGCGGGCACGGCCTCCAGGGAGCATGCTGGTTTCTAGCCCTGCGAGGGTCGGAGACTGCACCCAAGGACAGCGTTGGCTCCCGGCTGGGAGGCTGAGTCCGGCCATCCTCCTGAGGCTGCCCTGCCTGGGAGGAATCGGGTGCCAGGCCTCGGTGGGCCGGGTCCCGAACACGCCACCTAGGGTTAGGGTTGGGTCCTGGGAGAACGGCAGGCCTGAGGTGCCGGTGCCAAGGGAGGCTCCGCGGAGGGCTGAGTTGAGGGCGTTGGTGGGGCGGTCCGTCCGGCTGCGGGATGTGGGTGTGGGCGCCCTCCGGAGGTGTGTGGGCCTGTCGGGGGGCATGTAGGTTTCGCCCGCCAGGAGGGTTCTCCACGGGGCCAAAGGGCCCGGTTTCCACGTGGGGGGCCCCCAGAGTCCGACGGGGTCCATAAGGAGTCCCCAGACTGCAGGGCTGCCGGGCCAGGCCACCGGGGATGCAAGTCTGAGGAACCGGCCTAGGGTTAGGTTTAGGCCGCCGGGGCCTGGCAGGCCCGAGCTGCCCGCGCTGACGTGGCCTCTCCCGCAGGCTGAGTAGAGGGCTTGTGTCTGCAGGATCGGCAGCCTCCCGGTTCCTGGTCCGGGTGGGCGCCGACCGTGGAGGTGGCCCACGCGATGCATGCAGGGGTCTCCCGCTCCGCGGATTCAGCTCGTTTCAAAGAGGAGGCTCTCCTCCGTGGAGATGCAATTGTGGGCTGAAGCTCGGGGCTCCCCCGCCTGGAGAGTTGGGGAAGCAGGCCTCTGCGGACGGAAGCCTGAGCACCCAAGCTGGCCTTCGGGTCCGGTTCCGGCTTAGGGTTCGGGCTAGGGTTAGGGTTAGGGTTAGGAATTAGGGACCAGTCACGTCGGATCGGGCAACACACTCATGGCCTCCCCCAAGGCCTGAGTTGACGGCGGGACTCAAGAGGCTCCTGGCTCCCTGCGTTTGGGGCCCGCAGGGGCCCAGAGAGCGGGCACGGCCTCCAGGGAGCATGCTGGTTTCTAGCCCTGCGAGGGTCGTAGACTGCACCCATGGACAGCGTTGGCTCCTGGCTGGGAGGCTGAGTCCGGCCATCCTCCTGAGGCTGCCCTGCCTGGGAGGAATCGGGTGCCAGGCCTCGGTGGGCCGGGTCCCGAACACGCCACCTAGGGTTAGGGTTGGGTCCTGGGAGAACGGCAGGCCTGAGGTGCCGGTGCCAAGGGAGGCTCCGCGGAGGGCTGAGTTGAGGGCGTTGGTCGGGCGGTCCGTCCGGCTGCGGGATTTGGGTGTGGGCGCCCTCCGGTGGTGTGTGGGCCTCTCGGGGGGCATGTAGGTTTCGCCCGCCAGGAGGGTTCTCCACGGGGCCAAAGGGCCCGGTTTCCACGTGGGGGGCCCCCAGAGTCCGACGGGGTCCATAAGGAGTCCCCAGACTGCAGGGCTGCCGGGCCAGGCCACCGGGGACGCAAGTCTGAGGAACCGGCCTAGGGTTAGGGTTAGGCCGCCGGGGCCTGGCAGGCCCGAGCTGCCCGCCCTGACGTGGCCTCTCCCGCAGGCTGAGTTGAGGGCTTGCGTGTGCAGGATCGTCAGCCTCCCGGTTCCTGGTCCGGGTGGGCGCCGACCGTGGAGGTGGCCCACGCGATGCATGCAGGGGACTCCCGCTCCGAGGATTCAGCTCGTTTCAAAGAGGAGGCTCTCCTCCTCCGTGGAGATGCAATTGTGGGCTGAAGCTCGGGGCTCCCACGCCTGGAGAGTTGGGGAAGCAGGCCTCTGCGGACGGAAGCCTGAGCACCCAAGCTGGCCTTCGGGTCCGGTTCCGGCTTAGGGTTCGGGCTAGGGTTAGGGTTAGGGTTAGGACTTAGGGACCAGGCACGTCGGATCGGGCAACACACTCATGGCCTCCCCCAAGGCCTGGGTTGAGGGCGGGATTCAGAAGGCTCCTGGCTCCCTGCGTTTGGGGCCCGCAGGGGCCCAGAGAGCGGGCACGGCCTCCAGGGAGCATGCTGGTTTCTAGCCCTGCGAGGGTCGGAGACTGCACCCATGGACAGCGTTGGCTCCCGGCTGGGAGGCTGAGTCCGGCCATCCTCCTGAGGCTGCCCTGCCTGGGAGGAATCGGGTGCCAGGCCTCGGGGGGCCGGGTCCCGAACACGCCACCTAGGGTTAGGGTTGGGTCCTGGGAGAACGGCAGGCCTGAGGTGCCGGTGCCAAGGGAGGCTCCGCGGAGGGCTGAGTTGAGGGCGTTGGTCGGGCGGTCCGTCCGGCTGCGGGATTTGGGTGTGGGCGCCCTCCGGTGGTGTGTGGGCCTGTCGGGGGGCATGTAGGTTTCGCCCGCCAGGAGGGTTCTCCACGGGGCCAAAGGGCCCGGTTTCCACGTGGGGGGCCCCCAGAGTCCGACGGGGTCCATAAGGAGTCCCCAGACTGCAGGGCTGCCGGGCCAGGCCACCGGGGACGCAAGTCTGAGGAACCGGCCTAGGGTTAGGTTTAGGCCGCCGGGGCCTGGCAGGCCCGAGCTGCCCGCGCTGACGTGGCCTCTCCCGCAGGCTGAGTAGAGGGCTTGCGTCTGCAGGATCGGCAGCCTCCCGGTTCCTGGTCCGGGTGGGCGCCGACCGTGGAGGTGGCCCACGCGATGCATGCAGGGGTCTCCCGCTCCGCGGATTCAGCTCGTTTCAAAGAGGAGGCTCTCCTCCGTGGAGATGCAAATGTGGGCTGAAGCTCGGGGCTCCCCCGCCTGGAGAGTTGGGGAAGCAGGCCTCTGCGGACGGAAGCCTGAGCACCCAAGCTGGCCTTCGGGTCCGGTTCCGGCTTAGGGTTCGGGCTAGGGTTAGGGTTAGGGTTAGGAATTAGGGACCAGTCACGTCGGATCGGGCAACACACTCATGGCCTCCCCCAAGGCCTGAGTTGACGGCGGGACTCAAGAGGCTCCTGGCTCCCTGCGTTTGGGGCCCGCAGGGGCCCAGAGAGCGGGCACGGCCTCCAGGGAGCATGCTGGTTTCTAGCCCTGCGAGGGTCGGAGACTGCACCCATGGACAGCGTTGGCTCCTGGCTGGGAGGCTGAGTCCGGCCATCCTCCTGAGGCTGCCCTGCCTGGGAGGAATCGGGTGCCAGGCCTCGGGGGGCCGGGTCCCGAACACGCCACCTAGGGTTAGGGTTGGGTCCTGGGAGAACGGCAGGCCTGAGGTGCCGGTGCCAAGGGAGGCTCCGCGGAGGGCTGAGTTGAGGGCGTTGGTCGGGCGGTCCGTCCGGCTGCGGGATTTGGGTGTGGGCGCCCTCCGGTGGTGTGTGGGCCTGTCGGGGGGCATGTAGGTTTTGCCCGCCAGGAGGGTTCTCCACGGGGCCAAAGGGCCCGGTTTCCACGTGGGGGGCCCCCAGAGTCCGACGGGGTCCATAAGGAGTCCCCAGACTGCAGGGCTGCCGGGCCAGGCCACCGGGGACGCAAGTCTGAGGAACCGGCCTAGGGTTAGGGTTAGGCCGCCGGGGCCTGGCAGGCCCGAGCTGCCCGCGCTGACGTGGCCTCTCCCGCAGGCTGAGTTGAGGGCTTGCGTCTGCAGGATCGTCAGCCTCCCGGTTCCTGGTCCGGGTGGGCGCCGACCGTGGAAGTGGCCCACGCGATGCATGCAAGGGTCTCCCGCTCCGCGGATTCAGCTCGTTTCAAAGAGGAGGCTCTCCTCCTCCGTGGAGATTCAATTGTGGGCTGAAGCTAGGGGCTCCCCCGCCTGGAGAGTTGGGGAAGCAGGCCTCTGCGGACGGAAGCCTGAGCACCCAAGCTGGCCTTCGGGTCCGGTTCCGGCTTAGGGTTCGGGCTAGGGTTAGGGTTAGGGTTAGGACTTAGGGACCAGGCACGTCGGATCGGGCAACACACTCATGGCCTCCCCCAAGGCCTGAGTTGAGGGCGGGACTCAGGAGGCTCCTGGCTCCCTGCGTTTGGGGCCCGCAGGGGCCCAGAAAGCGGGCACGGCCTCCAGGGAGCATGCTGGTTTCTAGCCCTGCGAGGGTCGGAGACTGCACCCAAGGACAGCGTTGGCTCCCGGCTGGGAGGCTGAGTCCGGCCATCCTCCTGAGGCTGCCCTGCCTGGGAGGAATCGGGTGCCAGGCCTCGGTGGGCCGGGTCCCGAACACGCCACCTAGGGTTATGGTTGGGTCCTGGGAGAACGGCAGGCCTGAGGTGCCGGTGCCAAGGGAGGCTCCGCGGAGGGCTGAGTTGAGGGCGTTGGTCGGGAGGTCCGTCCGGCTGCGGGATTTGGGTGTGGGCGCCCTCCGGAGGTGTGTGGGCCTGTCGGGGGGCATGTAGGTTTCGCCCGCCAGGAGGGTTCTCCACGGGGCCAAAGGGCCCGGTTTCCACGTGGGGGGCCCCCAGAGTCCGACGGGGTCCATAAGGAGTCCCCAGACTGCAGGGCTGCCGGGCCAGGCCACCGGGGACGCAAGTCTGAGGAACCGGCCTAGGGTTAGGGTTAGGCCGCCGGGGCCTGGCAGGCCCGAGCTGCCCGCCCTGACGTGGCCTCTCCCGCAGGCTGAGTTGAGGGCTTGCGTGTGCAGGATCGTCAGCCTCCCGGTTCCTGGTCCGGGTGGGCGCCGACCGTGGAGGTGGCCCACGCGATGCATGCAGGGGACTCCCGCTCCGAGGATTCAGCTCGTTTCAAAGAGGAGGCTCTCCTCCTCCGTGGAGATGCAATTGTGGGCTGAAGCTCGGGGCTCCCACGCCTGGAGAGTTGGGGAAGCAGGCCTCTGCGGACGGAAGCCTGAGCACCCAAGCTGGCCTTCGGGTCCGGTTCCGGCTTAGGGTTCGGGCTAGGGTTAGGGTTAGGGTTAGGACTTAGGGACCAGGCACGTCGGATCGGGCAACACACTCATGGCCTCCCCCAAGGCCTGGGTTGAGGGCGGGATTCAGAAGGCTCCTGGCTCCCTGCGTTTGGGGCCCGCAGGGGCCCAGAGAGCGGGCACGGCCTCCAGGGAGCATGCTGGTTCCTAGCCCTGCGAGGGTCGGAGACTGCACCCATGGACAGCGTTGGCTCCCGGCTGGGAGGCTGAGTCCGGCCATCCTCCTGAGGCTGCCCTGCCTGGGAGGAATCGGGTGCCAGGCCTCGGGGGGCCGGGTCCCAAACACGCCACCTAGGGTTAGGGTTGGGTCCTGGGAGAACGGCAGGCCTGAGGTGCCGGTGCCAAGGGAGGCTCCGCGGAGGGCTGAGTTGAGGGCGTTGGTCGGGCGGTCCGTCCGGCTGCGGGATTTGGGTGTGGGCGCCCTCCGGAGGTGTGTGGGCCTGTCGGGGGGCATGTAGGTTTCGCCCACCAGGAGGGTTCTCCACGGGGCCAAAGGGCCCGGTTTCCACGTGGGGGGCCCCCAGAGTCCGACGGGGTCCATAAGGAGTCCCCAGACTGCAGGGCTGCCGGGCCAGGCCACCGGGGACGCAAGTCTGAGGAACCGGCCTAGGGTTAGGTTTAGGCCGCCGGGGCCTGGCAGGCCCGAGCTGCCCGCGCTGACGTGGCCTCTCCCGCAGGCTGAGTAGAGGGCTTGCGTCTGCAGGATCGGCAGCCTCCCGGTTCCTGGTCCGGGTGGGCGCCGACCGTGGAGGTGGCCCACGCGATGCATGCAGGGGTCTCCCGCTCCGCGGATTCAGCTCGTTTCAAAGAGGAGGCTCTCCTCCGTGGAGATGCAATTGTGGGCTGAAGCTCGGGGCTCCCCCGCCTGGAGAGTTGGGGAAGCAGGCCTCTGCGGACGGAAGCCTGAGCACCCAAGCTGGCCTTCGGGTCCGGTTCCGGCTTAGGGTTCGGGCTAGGGTTAGGGTTAGGGTTAGGAATTAGGGACCAGTCACGTCGGATCGGGCAACACACTCATGGCCTCCCCCAAGGCCTGAGTTGACGGCGGGACTCAAGAGGCTCCTGGCTCCCTGCGTTTGGGGCCCGCAGGGGCCCAGAGAGCGGGCACGGCCTCCAGGGAGCATGCTGGTTTCTAGCCCTGCGAGGGTCGTAGACTGCACCCATGGACAGCGTTGGCTCCTGGCTGGGAGGCTGAGTCCGGCCATCCTCCTGAGGCTGCCCTGCCTGGGAGGAATCGGGTGCCAGGCCTCGGTGGGCCGGGTCCCGAACACGCCACCTAGGGTTAGGGTTGGGTCCTGGGAGAACGGCAGGCCTGAGGTGCCAGTGCCAAGGGAGGCTCCGCGGAGGGCTGAGTTGAGGGCGTTGGTCGGGCGGTCCGTCCGGCTGCGGGATTTGGGTGTGGGCGCCCTCCGGAGGTGTGTGGGCCTGTCGGGGGGCATGTAGGTTTCGCCCGCCAGGAGGGTTCTCCACGGGGCCAAAGGGCCCGGTTTCCACGTGGGGGGCCCCCAGAGTCCGACGGGGTCCATAAGGAGTCCCCAGACTGCAGGGCTGCCGGGCCAGGCCACCGGGGACGCAAGTCTGAGGAACCGGCCTAGGGTTAGGGTTAGGCCGCCGGGGCCTGGCAGGCCCGAGCTGCCCGCGCTGACGTGGCCTCTCCCGCAGGCTGAGTTGAGGGCTTGCGTCTGCAGGATCGTCAGCCTCCCGGTTCCTGGTCCGGGTGGGCGCCGACCGTGGAGGTGGCCCACGCGATGCATGCAGGGGTCTCCCGCTCCGCGGATTCAGCTCGTTTCAAAGAGGAGGCTCTCCTCCGTGGAGATGCAAATGTGGGCTGAAACTCGGGGCTCCCCCGCCTGGAGAGTTGGGGAAGCAGGCCTCTGCGGACGGAAGCCTGAGCACCCAAGCTGGCCTTCGGGTCCGGTTCCGGCTTAGGGTTCGGGCTAGGGTTAGGGTTAGGGTTAGGACTTAGGGACCAGGCACGTCGGATCGGGCAACACACTCATGGCCTCCCCCAAGGCCTGAGTTGAGGGCGGGACTCAGGAGGCTCCTGGCTCCCTGCGTTTGGGGCCCGCAGGGGCCCAGAGAGCGGGCACGGCCTCCAGGGAGCATGCTGGTTTCTAGCCCTGCGAGGGTCGGAGACTGCACCCAAGGACAGCGTTGCCTCCCGGCTGGGAGGCTGAGTCCGGCCATCCTCCTGAGGCTGCCCTGCCTGGGAGGAATCGGGTGCCAGGCCTCGGTGGGCCGGGTCCCGAACACGCCACCTAGGGTTAGGGTTGGGTCCTGGGAGAACGGCAGGCCTGAGGTGCCGGTGCCAAGGGAGGCTCCGCGGAGGGCTGAGTTGAGGGCGTTGGTCGGGCGGTCCGTCCGGCTGCGGGATGTGGGTGTGGGCGCCCTCCGGAGGTGTGTGGGCCTGTCGGGGGGCATGTAGGTTTCGCCCGCCAGGAGGGTTCTCCACGGGGCCAAAGGGCCCGGTTTCCACGTGGGGGGCCCCCAGAGTCCGACGGGGTCCATAAGGAGTCCCCAGACTGCAGGGCTGCCGGGCCAGGCCACCGGGGACGCAAGTCTGAGGAACCGGCCTAGGGTTAGGGTTAGGCCGCCGGGGCCTGGCAGGCCCGAGCTGCCCGCGCTGACGTGGCCTCTCCCGCAGGCTGAGTTGAGGGCTTGCGTCTGCAGGATCGTCAGCCTCCCGGTTCCTGGTCCGGGTGGGCGCCGACCGTGGAGGTGGCCCACGCGATGCATGCAGGGGTCTCCCGCTCCGCGGATTCAGCTCGTTTCAAAGAGGAGGCTCTCCTCCGTGGAGATGCAAATGTGGGCTGAAGCTCGGGGCTCCCCCGCCTGGAGAGTTGGGGAAGCAGGCCTCTGCGGACGGAAGCCTGAGCACCCAAGCTGGCCTTCGGGTCCGGTTCCGGCTTAGGGTTCGGGCTAGGGTTAGGGTTAGGGTTAGGACTTAGGGACCAGGCACGTCGGATCGGGGAACACACTCATGGCCTCCCCCAAGGCCTGAGTTGAGGGCGGGACTCAGGAGGCTCCTGGCTCCCTGCGTTTGGGGCCCGCAGGGGCCCAGAGAGCGGGCACGGCCTCCAGGGAGCATGCTGGTTTCTAGCCCTGCGAGGGTCGGAGACTGCACCCAAGGACAGCGTTGCCTCCCGGCTGGGAGGCTGAGTCCGGCCATCCTCCTGAGGCTGCCCTGCCTGGGAGGAATCGGGTGCCAGGCCTCGGTGGGCCGGGTCCCGAACACGCCACCTAGGGTTAGGGTTGGGTCCTGGGAGAAAGGCAGGCCTGAGGTGCCGGTGCCAAGGGAGGCTCCGCGGAGGGCTGAGTTGAGGGCGTTGGTGGGGCGGTCCGTCCGGCTGCGGGATGTGGGTGTGGGCGCCCTCCGGAGGTGTGTGGGCCTGTCGGGGGGCATGTAGGTTTCGCCCGCCAGGAGGGTTCTCCACGGGGCCAAAGGGCCCGGTTTCCACGTGGGGGGCCCCCAGAGTCCGACGGGGTCCATAAGGAGTCCCCAGACTGCAGGGCTGCCGGGCCAGGCCACCGGGGACGCAAGTCTGAGGAACCGGCCTAGGGTTAGGGTTAGGCCGCCGGGGCCTGGCAGGCCCGAGCTGCCCGCCCTGACGTGGCCTCTCCCGCAGGCTGAGTTGAGGGCTTGCGTGTGCAGGATCGTCAGCCTCCCGGTTCCTGGTCCGGGTGGGCGCCGACCGTGGAGGTGGCCCACGCGATGCATGCAGGGGTCTCCCGCTCCGCGGATTCAGCTCGTTTCAAAGAGGAGGCTCTCCTCCTCCGTGGAGATGCAATTGTGGGCTGAAGCTCGGGGCTCCCCCGCCTGGAGAGTTGGGGAAGCAGGCCTCTGCGGACGGAAGCCTGAGCACCCAAGCTGGCCTTCGGGTCCGGTTCCGGCTTAGGGTTCGGGCTAGGGTTAGGGTTAGGGTTAGGAATTAGGGACCAGTCACGTCGGATCGGGCAACACACTCATGGCCTCCCCCAAGGCCTGAGTTGACGGCGGGACTCAAGAGGCTCCTGGCTCCCTGCGTTTGGGGCCCGCAGGGGCCCAGAGAGCGGGCACGGCCTCCAGGGAGCATGCTGGTTTCTAGCCCTGCGAGGGTCGTAGACTGCACCCATGGACAGCGTTGGCTCCTGGCTGGGAGGCTGAGTCCGGCCATCCTCCTGAGGCTGCCCTGCCTGGGAGGAATCGGGTGCCAGGCCTCGGTGGGCCGGGTCCCGAACACGCCACCTAGGGTTAGGGTTGGGTCCTGGGAGAACGGCAGGCCTGAGGTGCCGGTGCCAAGGGAGGCTCCGCGGAGGGCTGAGTTGAGGGCGTTGGTCGGGCGGTCCGTCCGGCTGCGGGATTTGGGTGTGGGCGCCCTCCGGAGGTGTGTGGGCCTCTCGGGGGGCATGTAGGTTTCGCCCGCCAGGAGGGTTCTCCACGGGGCCAAAGGGCCCGGTTTCCACGTGGGGGGCCCCCAGAGTCCGACGGGGTCCATAAGGAGTCCCCAGACTGCAGGGCTGCCGGGCCAGGCCACCGGGGACGCAAGTCTGAGGAACCGGCCTAGGGTTAGGGTTAGGCCGCCGGGGCCTGGCAGGCCCGAGCTGCCCGCCCTGACGTGGCCTCTCCCGCAGGCTGAGTTGAGGGCTTGCGTGTGCAGGATCGTCAGCCTCCCGGTTCCTGGTCCGGGTGGGCGCCGACCGTGGAGGTGGCCCACGCGATGCATGCAGGGGACTCCCGCTCCGAGGATTCAGCTCGTTTCAAAGAGGAGGCTCTCCTCCTCCGTGGAGATGCAATTGTGGGCTGAAGCTCGGGGCTCCCACGCCTGGAGAGTTGGGGAAGCAGGCCTCTGCGGACGGAAGCCTGAGCACCCAAGCTGGCCTTCGGGTCCGGTTCCGGCTTAGGGTTCGGGCTAGGGTTAGGGTTAGGGTTAGGACTTAGGGACCAGGCACGTCGGATCGGGCAACACACTCATGGCCTCCCCCAAGGCCTGGGTTGAGGGCGGGATTCAGAAGGCTCCTGGCTCCCTGCGTTTGGGGCCCGCAGGGGCCCAGAGAGCGGGCACGGCCTCCAGGGAGCATGCTGGTTTCTAGCCCTGCGAGGGTCGGAGACTGCACCCATGGACAGCGTTGGCTCCCGGCTGGGAGGCTGAGTCCGGCCATCCTCCTGAGGCTGCCCTGCCTGGGAGGAATCGGGTGCCAGGCCTCGGGGGGCCGGGTCCCGAACACGCCACCTAGGGTTAGGGTTGGGTCCTGGGAGAACGGCAGGCCTGAGGTGCCGGTGCCAAGGGAGGCTCCGCGGAGGGCTGAGTTGAGGGCGTTGGTCGGGCGGTCCGTCCGGCTGCGGGATTTGGGTGTTGGCGCCCTCCGGTGGTGTGTGGGCCTGTCGGGGGGCATGTAGTTTTCGCCCGCCAGGAGGGTTCTCCACGGGGCCAAAGGGCCCGGTTTCCACGTGGGGGGCCCCCAGAGTCCGACGGGGTCCATAAGGAGTCCCCAGACTGCAGGGCTGCCGGGCCAGGCCACCGGGGACGCAAGTCTGAGGAACCGGCCTAGGGTTAGGTTTAGGCCGCCGGGGCCTGGCAGGCCCGAGCTGCCCGCGCTGACGTGGCCTCTCCCGCAGGCTGAGTAGAGGGCTTGCGTCTGCAGGATCGGCAGCCTCCCGGTTCCTGGTCCGGGTGGGCGCCGACCGTGGAGGTGGCCCACGCGATGCATG
Source organism: Martes martes (assembly GCF_963455335.1). Classification (NCBI taxonomy): domain Eukaryota; kingdom Metazoa; phylum Chordata; class Mammalia; order Carnivora; family Mustelidae; genus Martes; species Martes martes. The sequence goes on along the minus strand of NW_027666375.1, from coordinate 146,461 downwards.
CAGGGGTCTCCCGCTCCGCGGATTCAGCTCGTTTCAAAGAGGAGGCTCTCCTCCGTGGAGATGCAAATGTGGGCTGAAGCTCGGGGCTCCCCCGCCTGGAGAGTTGGGGAAGCAGGCCTCTGCGGACGGAAGCCTGAGCACCCAAGCTGGCCTTCGGGTCCGGTTCCGGCTTAGGGTTCGGGCTAGGGTTAGGGTTAGGGTTAGGACTTAGGGACCAGGCACGTCGGATCGGGCAACACACTCATGGCCTCCCCCAAGGCCTGAGTTGAGGGCGGGACTCAGGAGGCTCCTGGCTCCCTGCGTTTGGGGCCCGCAGGGGCCCAGAGAGCGGGCACGGCCTCCAGGGAGCATGCTGGTTTCTAGCCCTGCGAGGGTCGGAGACTGCACCCAAGGACAGCGTTGGCTCCCGGCTGGGAGGCTGAGTCCGGCCATCCTCCTGAGGCTGCCCTGCCTGGGAGGAATCGGGTGCCAGGCCTCGGTGGGCCGGGTCCCGAACACGCCACCTAGGGTTAGGGTTGGGTCCTGGGAGAACGGCAGGCCTGAGGTGCCGGTGCCAAGGGAGGCTCCGCGGAGGGCTGAGTTGAGGGCGTTGGTCGGGCGGTCCGTCCGGCTGCGGGATTTGGGTGTGGGCGCCCTCCGGAGGTGTGTGGGCCTCTCGGGGGGCATGTAGGTTTCGCCCGCCAGGAGGGTTCTCCACGGGGCCAAAGGGCCCGGTTTCCACGTGGGGGGCCCCCAGAGTCCGACGGGGTCCATAAGGAGTCCCCAGACTGCAGGGCTGCCGGGCCAGGCCACCGGGGACGCAAGTCTGAGGAACCGGCCTAGGGTTAGGGTTAGGCCGCCGGGGCCTGGCAGGCCCGAGCTGCCCGCCCTGACGTGGCCTCTCCCGCAGGCTGAGTTGAGGGCTTGCGTGTGCAGGATCGTCAGCCTCCCGGTTCCTGGTCCGGGTGGGCGCCGACCGTGGAGGTGGCCCACGCGATGCATGCAGGGGACTCCCGCTCCGAGGATTCAGCTCGTTTCAAAGAGGAGGCTCTCCTCCTCCGTGGAGATGCAATTGTGGGCTGAAGCTCGGGGCTCCCACGCCTGGAGAGTTGGGGAAGCAGGCCTCTGCGGACGGAAGCCTGAGCACCCAAGCTGGCCTTCGGGTCCGGTTCCGGCTTAGGGTTCGGGCTAGGGTTAGGGTTAGGGTTAGGACTTAGGGACCAGGCACGTCGGATCGGGCAACACACTCATGGCCTCCCCCAAGGCCTGGGTTGAGGGCGGGATTCAGAAGGCTCCTGGCTCCCTGCGTTTGGGGCCCGCAGGGGCCCAGAGAGCGGGCACGGCCTCCAGGGAGCATGCTGGTTTCTAGCCCTGCGAGGGTCGGAGACTGCACCCATGGACAGCGTTGGCTCCCGGCTGGGAGGCTGAGTCCGGCCATCCTCCTGAGGCTGCCCTGCCTGGGAGGAATCGGGTGCCAGGCCTCGGGGGGCCGGGTCCCGAACACGCCACCTAGGGTTAGGGTTGGGTCCTGGGAGAACGGCAGGCCTGAGGTGCCGGTGCCAAGGGAGGCTCCGCGGAGGGCTGAGTTGAGGGCGTTGGTCGGGCGGTCCGTCCGGCTGCGGGATTTGGGTGTTGGCGCCCTCCGGTGGTGTGTGGGCCTGTCGGGGGGCATGTAGGTTTCGCCCGCCAGGAGGGTTCTCCACGGGGCCAAAGGGCCCGGTTTCCACGTGGGGGGCCCCCAGAGTCCGACGGGGTCCATAAGGAGTCCCCAGACTGCAGGGCTGCCGGGCCAGGCCACCGGGGACGCAAGTCTGAGGAACCGGCCTAGGGTTAGGTTTAGGCCGCCGGGGCCTGGCAGGCCCGAGCTGCCCGCGCTGACGTGGCCTCTCCCGCAGGCTGAGTAGAGGGCTTGCGTCTGCAGGATCGGCAGCCTCCCGGTTCCTGGTCCGGGTGGGCGCCGACCGTGGAGGTGGCCCACGCGATGCATGCAGGGGTCTCCCGCTCCGCGGATTCAGCTCGTTTCAAAGAGGAGGCTCTCCTCCGTGGAGATGCAAATGTGGGCTGAAGCTCGGGGCTCCCCCGCCTGGAGAGTTGGGGAAGCAGGCCTCTGCGGACGGAAGCCTGAGCACCCAAGCTGGCCTTCGGGTCCGGTTCCGGCTTAGGGTTCGGGCTAGGGTTAGGGTTAGGGTTAGGACTTAGGGACCAGGCACGTCGGATCGGGCAACACACTCATGGCCTCCCCCAAGGCCTGAGTTGAGGGCGGGACTCAGGAGGCTCCTGGCTCCCTGCGTTTGGGGCCCGCAGGGGCCCAGAGAGCGGGCACGGCCTCCAGGGAGCATGCTGGTTTCTAGCCCTGCGAGGGTCGGAGACTGCACCCAAGGACAGCGTTGGCTCCCGGCTGGGAGGCTGAGTCCGGCCATCCTCCTGAGGCTGCCCTGCCTGGGAGGAATCGGGTGCCAGGCCTCGGTGGGCCGGGTCCCGAACACGCCACCTAGGGTTAGGGTTGGGTCCTGGGAGAACGGCAGGCCTGAGGTGCCGGTGCCAAGGGAGGCTCCGCGGAGGGCTGAGTTGAGGGCGTTGGTGGGGCGGTCCGTCCGGCTGCGGGATGTGGGTGTGGGCGCCCTCCGGAGGTGTGTGGGCCTGTCGGGGGGCATGTAGGTTTCGCCCGCCAGGAGGGTTCTCCACGGGGCCAAAGGGCCCGGTTTCCACGTGGGGGGCCCCCAGAGTCCGACGGGGTCCATAAGGAGTCCCCAGACTGCAGGGCTGCCGGGCCAGGCCACCGGGGACGCAAGTCTGAGGAACCGGCCTAGGGTTAGGTTTAGGCCGCCGGGGCCTGGCAGGCCCGAGCTGCCCGCGCTGACGTGGCCTCTCCCGCAGGCTGAGTAGAGGGCTTGTGTCTGCAGGATCGGCAGCCTCCCGGTTCCTGGTCCGGGTGGGCGCCGACCGTGGAGGTGGCCCACGCGATGCATGCAGGGGTCTCCCGCTCCGCGGATTCAGCTCGTTTCAAAGAGGAGGCTCTCCTCCGTGGAGATGCAATTGTGGGCTGAAGCTAGGGGCTCCCCCGCCTGGAGAGTTGGGGAAGCAGGCCTCTGCGGACGGAAGCCTGAGCACCCAAGCTGGCCTTCGGGTCCGGTTCCGGCTTAGGGTTCGGGCTAGGGTTAGGGTTAGGGTTAGGAATTAGGGACCAGTCACGTCGGATCGGGCAACACACTCATGGCCTCCCCCAAGGCCTGAGTTGACGGCGGGACTCAAGAGGCTCCTGGCTCCCTGCGTTTGGGGCCCGCAGGGGCCCAGAGAGCGGGCACGGCCTCCAGGGAGCATGCTGGTTTCTAGCCCTGCGAGGGTCGTAGACTGCACCCATGGACAGCGTTGGCTCCTGGCTGGGAGGCTGAGTCCGGCCATCCTCCTGAGGCTGCCCTGCCTGGGAGGAATCGGGTGCCAGGCCTCGGTGGGCCGGGTCCCGAACACGCCACCTAGGGTTAGGGTTGGGTCCTGGGAGAACGGCAGGCCTGAGGTGCCGGTGCCAAGGGAGGCTCCGCGGAGGGCTGAGTTGAGGGCGTTGGTCGGGCGGTCCGTCCGGCTGCGGGATTTGGGTGTGGGCGCCCTCCGGAGGTGTGTGGGCCTCTCGGGGGGCATGTAGGTTTCGCCCGCCAGGAGGGTTCTCCACGGGGCCAAAGGGCCCGGTTTCCACGTGGGGGGCCCCCAGAGTCCGACGGGGTCCATAAGGAGTCCCCAGACTGCAGGGCTGCCGGGCCAGGCCACCGGGGACGCAAGTCTGAGGAACCGGCCTAGGGTTAGGGTTAGGCCGCCGGGGCCTGGCAGGCCCGAGCTGCCCGCCCTGACGTGGCCTCTCCCGCAGGCTGAGTTGAGGGCTTGCGTGTGCAGGATCGTCAGCCTCCCGGTTCCTGGTCCGGGTGGGCGCCGACCGTGGAGGTGGCCCACGCGATGCATGCAGGGGACTCCCGCTCCGAGGATTCAGCTCGTTTCAAAGAGGAGGCTCTCCTCCTCCGTGGAGATGCAATTGTGGGCTGAAGCTCGGGGCTCCCACGCCTGGAGAGTTGGGGAAGCAGGCCTCTGCGGACGGAAGCCTGAGCACCCAAGCTGGCCTTCGGGTCCGGTTCCGGCTTAGGGTTCGGGCTAGGGTTAGGGTTAGGGTTAGGACTTAGGGACCAGGCACGTCGGATCGGGCAACACACTCATGGCCTCCCCCAAGGCCTGGGTTGAGGGCGGGATTCAGAAGGCTCCTGGCTCCCTGCGTTTGGGGCCCGCAGGGGCCCAGAGAGCGGGCACGGCCTCCAGGGAGCATGCTGGTTTCTAGCCCTGCGAGGGTCGGAGACTGCACCCATGGACAGCGTTGGCTCCCGGCTGGGAGGCTGAGTCCGGCCATCCTCCTGAGGCTGCCCTGCCTGGGAGGAATCGGGTGCCAGGCCTCGGGGGGCCGGGTCCCGAACACGCCACCTAGGGTTAGGGTTGGGTCCTGGGAGAACGGCAGGCCTGAGGTGCCGGTGCCAAGGGAGGCTCCGCGGAGGGCTGAGTTGAGGGCGTTGGTCGGGCGGTCCGTCCGGCTGCGGGATTTGGGTGTTGGCGCCCTCCGGTGGTGTGTGGGCCTGTCGGGGGGCATGTAGGTTTCGCCCGCCAGGAGGGTTCTCCACGGGGCCAAAGGGCCCGGTTTCCACGTGGGGGGCCCCCAGAGTCCGACGGGGTCCATAAGGAGTCCCCAGACTGCAGGGCTGCCGGGCCAGGCCACCGGGGACGCAAGTCTGAGGAACCGGCCTAGGGTTAGGTTTAGGCCGCCGGGGCCTGGCAGGCCCGAGCTGCCCGCGCTGACGTGGCCTCTCCCGCAGGCTGAGTAGAGGGCTTGCGTCTGCAGGATCGGCAGCCTCCCGGTTCCTGGTCCGGGTGGGCGCCGACTGTGGAGGTGGCCCACGCGATGCATGCAGGGGTCTCCCGCTCCGCGGATTCAGCTCGTTTCAAAGAGGAGGCTCTCCTCCGTGGAGATGCAAATGTGGGCTGAAGCTCGGGGCTCCCCCGCCTGGAGAGTTGGGGAAGCAGGCCTCTGCGGACGGAAGCCTGAGCACCCAAGCTGGCCTTCGGGTCCGGTTCCGGCTTAGGGTTCGGGCTAGGGTTAGGGTTAGGGTTAGGAATTAGGGACAAGTCACGTCGGATCGGGCAACACACTCATGGCCTCCCCCAAGGCCTGAGTTGACGGCGGGACTCAAGAGGCTCCTGGCTCCCTGCGTTTGGGGCCCGCAGGGGCCCAGAGAGCGGGCACGGCCTCCAGGGAGCATGCTGGTTTCTAGCCCTGCGAGGGTCGGAGACTGAACCCATGGACAGCGTTGGCTCCTGGCTGGGAGGCTGAGTCCGGCCATCCTCCTGAGGCTGCCCTGCCTGGGAGGAATCGGGTGCCAGGCCTCGGGGGGCCGGGTCCCGAACACGCCACCTAGGGTTAGGGTTGGGTCCTGGGAGAACGGCAGGCCTGAGGTGCCGGTGCCAAGGGAGGCTCCGCGGAGGGCTGAGTTGAGGGCGTTGGTCGGGCGGTCCGTCCGGCTGCGGGATTTGGGTGTGGGCGCCCTCCGGAGGTGTGTGGGCCTGTCGGGGGGCATGTAGGTTTTGCCCGCCAGGAGGGTTCTCCACGGGGCCAAAGGGCCCGGTTTCCACGTGGGGGGCCCCCAGAGTCCGACGGGGTCCATAAGGAGTCCCCAGACTGCAGGGCTGCCGGGCCAGGCCACCGGGGACGCAAGTCTGAGGAACCGGCCTAGGGTTAGGGTTAGGCCGCCGGGGCCTGGCAGGCCCGAGCTGCCCGCGCTGACGTGGCCTCTCCCGCAGGCTGAGTTGAGGGCTTGCGTCTGCAGGATCGTCAGCCTCCCGGTTCCTGGTCCGGGTGGGCGCCGACCGTGGAGGTGGCCCACGCGATGCATGCAAGGGTCTCCCGCTCCGAGGATTCAGCTCGTTTCAAAGAGGAGGCTCTCCTCCTCCGTGGAGATTCAATTGTGGGCTGAAGCTAGGGGCTCCCCCGCCTGGAGAGTTGGGGAAGCAGGCCTCTGCGGACGGAAGCCTGAGCACCCAAGCTGGCCTTCGGGTCCGGTTCCGGCTTAGGGTTCGGGCTAGGGTTAGGGTTAGGGTTAGGACTTAGGGACCAGGCACGTCGGATCGGGCAACACACTCATGGCCTCCCCCAAGGCCTGAGTTGAGGGCGGGACTCAGGAGGCTCCTGGCTCCCTGCGTTTGGGGCCCGCAGGGGCCCAGAGAGCGGGCACGGCCTCCAGGGAGCATGCTGGTTTCTAGCCCTGCGAGGGTCGGAGACTGCACCCAAGGACAGCGTTGGCTCCCGGCTGGGAGGCTGAGTCCGGCCATCCTCCTGAGGCTGCCCTGCCTGGGAGGAATCGGGTGCCAGGCCTCGGTGGGCCGGGTCCCGAACACGCCACCTAGGGTTAGGGTTGGGTCCTGGGAGAACGGCAGGCCTGAGGTGCCGGTGCCAAGGGAGGCTCCGCGGAGGGCTGAGTTGAGGGCGTTGGTGGGGCGGTCCGTCCGGCTGCGGGATGTGGGTGTGGGCGCCCTCCGGAGGTGTGTGGGCCTGTCGGGGGGCATGTAGGTTTCGCCCGCCAGGAGGGTTCTCCACGGGGCCAAAGGGCCCGGTTTCCACGTGGGGGGCCCCCAGAGTCCGACGGGGTCCATAAGGAGTCCCCAGACTGCAGGGCTGCCGGGCCAGGCCACCGGGGACGCAAGTCTGAGGAACCGGCCTAGGGTTAGGTTTAGGCCGCCGGGGCCTGGCAGGCCCGAGCTGCCCGCGCTGACGTGGCCTCTCCCGCAGGCTGAGTAGAGGGCTTGTGTCTGCAGGATCGGCAGCCTCCCGGTTCCTGGTCCGGGTGGGCGCCGACCGTGGAGGTGGCCCACGCGATGCATGCAGGGGTCTCCCGCTCCGCGGATTCAGCTCGTTTCAAAGAGGAGGCTCTCCTCCGTGGAGATGCAATTGTGGGCTGAAGCTCGGGGCTCCCCCGCCTGGAGAGTTGGGGAAGCAGGCCTCTGCGGACGGAAGCCTGAGCACCCAAGCTGGCCTTCGGGTCCGGTTCCGGCTTAGGGTTCGGGCTAGGGTTAGGGTTAGGGTTAGGAATTAGGGACCAGTCACGTCGGATCGGGCAACACACTCATGGCCTCCCCCAAGGCCTGAGTTGACGGCGGGACTCAAGAGGCTCCTGGCTCCCTGCGTTTGGGGCCCGCAGGGGCCCAGAGAGCGGGCACGGCCTCCAGGGAGCATGCTGGTTTCTAGCCCTGCGAGGGTCGTAGACTGCACCCATGGACAGCGTTGGCTCCTGGCTGGGAGGCTGAGTCCGGCCATCCTCCTGAGGCTGCCCTGCCTGGGAGGAATCGGGTGCCAGGCCTCGGTGGGCCGGGTCCCGAACACGCCACCTAGGGTTAGGGTTGGGTCCTGGGAGAACGGCAGGCCTGAGGTGCCGGTGCCAAGGGAGGCTCCGCGGAGGGCTGAGTTGAGGGCGTTGGTCGGGCGGTCCGTCCGGCTGCGGGATTTGGGTGTGGGCGCCCTCCGGAGGTGTGTGGGCCTCTCGGGGGGCATGTAGGTTTCGCCCGCCAGGAGGGTTCTCCACGGGGCCAAAGGGCCCGGTTTCCACGTGGGGGGCCCCCAGAGTCCGACGGGGTCCATAAGGAGTCCCCAGACTGCAGGGCTGCCGGGCCAGGCCACCGGGGACGCAAGTCTGAGGAACCGGCCTAGGGTTAGGGTTAGGCCGCCGGGGCCTGGCAGGCCCGAGCTGCCCGCCCTGACGTGGCCTCTCCCGCAGGCTGAGTTGAGGGCTTGCGTGTGCAGGATCGTCAGCCTCCCGGTTCCTGGTCCGGGTGGGCGCCGACCGTGGAGGTGGCCCACGCGATGCATGCAGGGGACTCCCGCTCCGAGGATTCAGCTCGTTTCAAAGAGGAGGCTCTCCTCCTCCGTGGAGATGCAATTGTGGGCTGAAGCTCGGGGCTCCCACGCCTGGAGAGTTGGGGAAGCAGGCCTCTGCGGACGGAAGCCTGAGCACCCAAGCTGGCCTTCGGGTCCGGTTCCGGCTTAGGGTTCGGGCTAGGGTTAGGGTTAGGGTTAGGACTTAGGGACCAGGCACGTCGGATCGGGCAACACACTCATGGCCTCCCCCAAGGCCTGGGTTGAGGGCGGGATTCAGAAGGCTCCTGGCTCCCTGCGTTTGGGGCCCGCAGGGGCCCAGAGAGCGGGCACGGCCTCCAGGGAGCATGCTGGTTTCTAGCCCTGCGAGGGTCGGAGACTGCACCCATGGACAGCGTTGGCTCCCGGCTGGGAGGCTGAGTCCGGCCATCCTCCTGAGGCTGCCCTGCCTGGGAGGAATCGGGTGCCAGGCCTCGGGGGGCCGGGTCCCGAACACGCCACCTAGGGTTAGGGTTGGGTCCTGGGAGAACGGCAGGCCTGAGGTGCCGGTGCCAAGGGAGGCTCCGCGGAGGGCTGAGTTGAGGGCGTTGGTCGGGCGGTCCGTCCGGCTGCGGGATTTGGGTGTGGGCGCCCTCCGGTGGTGTGTGGGCCTGTCGGGGGGCATGTAGGTTTCGCCCGCCAGGAGGGTTCTCCACGGGGCCAAAGGGCCCGGTTTCCACGTGGGGGGCCCCCAGAGTCCGACGGGGTCCATAAGGAGTCCCCAGACTGCAGGGCTGCCGGGCCAGGCCACCGGGGACGCAAGTCTGAGGAACCGGCCTAGGGTTAGGTTTAGGCCGCCGGGGCCTGGCAGGCCCGAGCTGCCCGCGCTGACGTGGCCTCTCCCGCAGGCTGAGTAGAGGGCTTGCGTCTGCAGGATCGGCAGCCTCCCGGTTCCTGGTCCGGGTGGGCGCCGACCGTGGAGGTGGCCCACGCGATGCATGCAGGGGTCTCCCGCTCCGCGGATTCAGCTCGTTTCAAAGAGGAGGCTCTCCTCCGTGGAGATGCAAATGTGGGCTGAAGCTCGGGGCTCCCCCGCCTGGAGAGTTGGGGAAGCAGGCCTCTGCGGACGGAAGCCTGAGCACCCAAGCTGGCCTTCGGGTCCGGTTCCGGCTTAGGGTTCGGGCTAGGGTTAGGGTTAGGGTTAGGAATTAGGGACCAGTCACGTCGGATCGGGCAACACACTCATGGCCTCCCCCAAGGCCTGAGTTGACGGCGGGACTCAAGAGGCTCCTGGCTCCCTGCGTTTGGGGCCCGCAGGGGCCCAGAGAGCGGGCACGGCCTCCAGGGAGCATGCTGGTTTCTAGCCCTGCGAGGGTCGGAGACTGCACCCATGGACAGCGTTGGCTCCTGGCTGGGAGGCTGAGTCCGGCCATCCTCCTGAGGCTGCCCTGCCTGGGAGGAATCGGGTGCCAGGCCTCGGGGGGCCGGGTCCCGAACACGCCACCTAGGGTTAGGGTTGGGTCCTGGGAGAACGGCAGGCCTGAGGTGCCGGTGCCAAGGGAGGCTCCGCGGAGGGCTGAGTTGAGGGCGTTGGTCGGGCGGTCCGTCCGGCTGCGGGATTTGGGTGTGGGCGCCCTCCGGTGGTGTGTGGGCCTGTCGGGGGGCATGTAGGTTTTGCCCGCCAGGAGGGTTCTCCACGGGGCCAAAGGGCCCGGTTTCCACGTGGGGGGCCCCCAGAGTCCGACGGGGTCCATAAGGAGTCCCCAGACTGCAGGGCTGCCGGGCCAGGCCACCGGGGACGCAAGTCTGAGGAACCGGCCTAGGGTTAGGGTTAGGCCGCCGGGGCCTGGCAGGCCCGAGCTGCCCGCGCTGACGTGGCCTCTCCCGCAGGCTGAGTTGAGGGCTTGCGTCTGCAGGATCGTCAGCCTCCCGGTTCCTGGTCCGGGTGGGCGCCGACCGTGGAGGTGGCCCACGCGATGCATGCAAGGGTCTCCCGCTCCGAGGATTCAGCTCGTTTCAAAGAGGAGGCTCTCCTCCTCCGTGGAGATTCAATTGTGGGCTGAAGCTAGGGGCTCCCCCGCCTGGAGAGTTGGGGAAGCAGGCCTCTGCGGACGGAAGCCTGAGCACCCAAGCTGGCCTTCGGGTCCGGTTCCGGCTTAGGGTTCGGGCTAGGGTTAGGGTTAGGGTTAGGACTTAGGGACCAGGCACGTCGGATCGGGCAACACACTCATGGCCTCCCCCAAGGCCTGAGTTGAGGGCGGGACTCAGGAGGCTCCTGGCTCCCTGCGTTTGGGGCCCGCAGGGGCCCAGAAAGCGGGCACGGCCTCCAGGGAGCATGCTGGTTTCTAGCCCTGCGAGGGTCGGAGACTGCACCCAAGGACAGCGTTGGCTCCCGGCTGGGAGGCTGAGTCCGGCCATCCTCCTGAGGCTGCCCTGCCTGGGAGGAATCGGGTGCCAGGCCTCGGTGGGCCGGGTCCCGAACACGCCACCTAGGGTTAGGGTTGGGTCCTGGGAGAACGGCAGGCCTGAGGTGCCGGTGCCAAGGGAGGCTCCGCGGAGGGCTGAGTTGAGGGCGTTGGTCGGGAGGTCCGTCCGGCTGCGGGATTTGGGTGTGGGCGCCCTCCGGAGGTGTGTGGGCCTGTCGGGGGGCATGTAGGTTTCGCCCGCCAGGAGGGTTCTCCACGGGGCCAAAGGGCCCGGTTTCCACGTGGGGGGCCCCCAGAGTCCGACGGGGTCCATAAGGAGTCCCCAGACTGCAGGGCTGCCGGGCCAGGCCACCGGGGACGCAAGTCTGAGGAACCGGCCTAGGGTTAGGGTTAGGCCGCCGGGGCCTGGCAGGCCCGAGCTGCCCGCCCTGACGTGGCCTCTCCCGCAGGCTGAGTTGAGGGCTTGCGTGTGCAGGATCGTCAGCCTCCCGGTTCCTGGTCCGGGTGGGCGCCGACCGTGGAGGTGGCCCACGCGATGCATGCAGGGGACTCCCGCTCCGAGGATTCAGCTCGTTTCAAAGAGGAGGCTCTCCTCCTCCGTGGAGATGCAATTGTGGGCTGAAGATCGGGGCTCCCACGCCTGGAGAGTTGGGGAAGCAGGCCTCTGCGGACGGAAGCCTGAGCACCCAAGCTGGCCTTCGGGTCCGGTTCCGGCTTAGGGTTCGGGCTAGGGTTAGGGTTAGGGTTAGGACTTAGGGACCAGGCACGTCGGATCGGGCAACACACTCATGGCCTCCCCCAAGGCCTGAGTTGAGGGCGGGATTCAGAAGGCTCCTGGCTCCCTGCGTTTGGGGCCCGCAGGGGCCCAGAGAGCGGGCACGGCCTCCAGGGAGCATGCTGGTTTCTAGCCCTGCGAGGGTCGGAGACTGCACCCATGGACAGCGTTGGCTCCCGGCTGGGAGGCTGAGTCCGGCCATCCTCCTGAGGCTGCCCTGCCTGGGAGGAATCGGGTGCCAGGCCTCGGTGGGCCGGGTCCCGAACACGCCACCTAGGGTTAGGGTTGGGTCCTGGGAGAACGGCAGGCCTGAGGTGCCGGTGCCAAGGGAGGCTCCTCGGAGGGCTGAGTTGAGGGCGTTGGTGGGGCGGTCCGTCCGGCTGCGGGATTTGGGTGTGGGCGCCCTCCGGAGGTGTGTGGGCCTGTCGGGGGGCATGTAGGTTTCGCCCGCCAGGAGGGTTCTCCACGGGGCCAAAGGGCCCGGTTTCCACGTGGGGGGCCCCCAGAGTCCGACGGGGTCCATAAGGAGTCCCCAGACTGCAGGGCTGCCGGGCCAGGCCACCGGGGACGCAAGTCTGAGGAACCGGCCTAGGGTTAGGGTTAGGCCGCCGGGGCCTGGCAGGCCCGAGCTGCCCGCCCTGACGTGGCCTCTCCCGCAGGCTGAGTTGAGGGCTTGCGTGTGCAGGATCGTCAGCCTCCCGGTTCCTGGTCCGGGTGGGCGCCGACAGTGGAGGTGGCCCACGCGATGCATGCAGGGGACTCCCGCTCCGAGGATTCAGCTCGTTTCAAAGAGGAGGCTCTCCTCCTCCGTGGAGATGCAATTGTGGGCTGAAGCTCGGGGCTCCCCCGCCTGGAGAGTTGGGGAAGCAGGCCTCTGCGGACGGAAGCCTGAGCACCCAAGCTGGCCTTCGGGTCCGGTTCCGGCTTAGGGTTCGGGCTAGGGTTAGGGTTAGGGTTAGGACTTAGGGACCAGGCACGTCGGATCGGGCAACACACTCATGGCCTCCCCCAAGGCCTGAGTTGAGGGCGGGATTCAGAAGGCTCCTGGCTCCCTGCGTTTGGGGCCCGCAGGGGCCCAGAGAGCGGGCACGGCCTCCAGGGAGCATGCTGGTTTCTAGCCCTGCGAGGGTCGGAGACTGCACCCATGGACAGCGTTGGCTCCCGGCTGGGAGGCTGAGTCCGGCCATCCTCCTGAGGCTGCCCTGCCTGGGAGGAATCGGGTGCCAGGCCTCGGTGGGCCGGGTCCCGAACACGCCACCTAGGGTTAGGGTTGGGTCCTGGGAGAACGGCAGGCCTGAGGTGCCGGTGCCAAGGGAGGCTCCTCGGAGGGCTGAGTTGAGGGCGTTGGTGGGGCGGTCCGTCCGGCTGCGGGATTTGGGTGTGGGCGCCCTCCGGAGGTGTGTGGGCCTGTCGGGGGGCATGTAGGTTTCGCCCGCCAGGAGGGTTCTCCACGGGGCCAAAGGGCCCGGTTTCCACGTGGGGGGCCCCCAGAGTCCGACGGGGTCCATAAGGAGTCCCCAGACTGCAGGGCTGCCGGGCCAGGCCACCGGGGACGCAAGTCTGAGGAACCGGCCTAGGGTTAGGGTTAGGCCGCCGGGGCCTGGCAGGCCCGAGCTGCCCGCCCTGACGTGGCCTCTCCCGCAGGCTGAGTTGAGGGCTTGCGTGTGCAGGATCGTCAGCCTCCCGGTTCCTGGTCCGGGTGGGCGCCGACAGTGGAGGTGGCCCACGCGATGCATGCAGGGGACTCCCGCTCCGAGGATTCAGCTCGTTTCAAAGAGGAGGCTCTCCTCCTCCGTGGAGATGCAATTGTGGGCTGAAGCTCGGGGCTCCCCCGCCTGGAGAGTTGGGGAAGCAGGCCTCTGCGGACGGAAGCCTGAGCACCCAAGCTGGCCTTCGGGTCCGGTTCCGGCTTAGGGTTCGGGCTAGGGTTAGGGTTAGGGTTAGGACTTAGGGACCAGGCACGTCGGATCGGGCAACACACTCATGGCCTCCCCCAAGGCCTGAGTTGAGGGCGGGATTCAGAAGGCTCCTGGCTCCCTGCGTTTGGGGCCCGCAGGGGCCCAGAGAGCGGGCACGGCCTCCAGGGAGCATGCTGGTTTCTAGCCCTGCGAGGGTCGGAGACTGCACCCATGGACAGCGTTGGCTCCCGGCTGGGAGGCTGAGTCCGGCCATCCTCCTGAGGCTGCCCTGCCTGGGAGGAATCGGGTGCCAGGCCTCGGTGGGCCGGGTCCCGAACACGCCACCTAGGGTTAGGGTTGGGTCCTGGGAGAACGGCAGGCCTGAGGTGCCGGTGCCAAGGGAGGCTCCTCGGAGGGCTGAGTTGAGGGCGTTGGTGGGGCGGTCCGTCCGGCTGCGGGATTTGGGTGTGGGCGCCCTCCGGAGGTGTGTGGGCCTGTCGGGGGGCATGTAGGTTTCGCCCGCCAGGAGGGTTCTCCACGGGGCCAAAGGGCCCGGTTTCCACGTGGGGGGCCCCAGAGTCCGACGGCGTCCATAAGGAGTCCCCAGACTGCAGGGCTGCCGGGCCAGGCCACCGGGGACGCAAGTCTGAGGAACCGGCCTAGGGTTAGGGTTAGGCCGCCGGGGCCTGGCAGGCCCGAGCTGCCCGCCCTGACGTGGCCTCTCCCGCAGGCTGAGTTGAGGGCTTGCGTGTGCAGGATCGTCAGCCTCCCGGTTCCTGGTCCGGGTGGGCGCCGACAGTGGAGGTGGCCCACGCGATGCATGCAGGGGACTCCCGCTCCGAGGATTCAGCTCGTTTCAAAGAGGAGGCTCTCCTCCTCCGTGGAGATGCAATTGTGGGCTGAAGCTCGGGGCTCCCCCGCCTGGAGAGTTGGGGAAGCAGGCCTCTGCGGACGGAAGCCTGAGCACCCAAGCTGGCCTTCGGGTCCGGTTCCGGCTTAGGGTTCGGGCTAGGGTTAGGGTTAGGGTTAGGGCTTAGGGACCAGGCACGTCGGTTCGGGCAACACACTCATGGCCTCCCCCAAGGCCTGAGTTGAGGGCGGGATTCAGAAGGCTCCTGGCTCCCTGCGTTTGGGGCCCGCAGGGGCCGAGAGCGGGCACGGCCTCCAGGGAGCATGCTGGTTTCTAGCCCTGCGAGGGTCGGAGACTGCACCCATGGACAGCGTTGGCTCCCGGCTGGGAGGCTGAGTCCGGCCATCCTCCTGAGGCTGCCCTGCCTGGGAGGAATCGGGTGCCAGGCCTCGGTGGGCCGGATCCCGAACACGCCACCTAGGGTTAGGGTTGGGTCCTGGGAGAACGGCAGGCCTGAGGTGCCGGTGCCAAGGGAGGCTCCGCGGAGGGCTGAGTTGAGGGCGTTGGTGGGGCGGTCCGTCCGGCTGCGGGATTTGGGTGTGGGCGCCCTCCGGAGGTGTGTGGGCCTGTCGGGGGGCATGTAGGTTTCGCCCGCCAGGAGGGTTCTCCACGGGGCCAAAGGGCCCGGTTTCCACGTGGGGGGCCCCCAGAGTCCGACGGGGTCCATAAGGAGTCCCCAGACTGCAGGGCTGCCGGGCCAGGCCACCGGGGACGCAAGTCTGAGGAACCGGTCTAGGGTTAGGGTTAGGCCGACGGGGACTGGCAGGCCCGAGCTGCCCGCGCTGACGTGGCCTCTCCCGCAGGCTGAGTTGAGGGCTTGCGTGTGCAGGATCGTCAGCCTCCCGGTTCCTGGTCCGGGTGGGCGCCGACCGTGGAGGTGGCCCACGCGATGCATGCAGGGGTCTCCCGCTCCGCGGATTCAGCTCGTTTCAAAGAGGAGGCTCTCCTCCTCCGTGGAGATGCAATTGTGGGCTGAAGCTCGGGGCTCCCCCGCCTGGAGAGTTGGGGAAGCAGGCCTCTGCGGACAGAAGCCTGGGCACCCAAGCTGGCCTTTGGGTCCGGTTCCGGCTTAGGGTTCGGGCTAGGGTTAGGGTTAGGGTTAGGACTTAGGGACCAGGCACGTCGGATCGGGCAACACACTCATGGCCTCCCCCAAGGCCTGAGTTGAGGGCGGGACTCAGGAGGCTCCTGGCTCCCTGCGTTTGGGGCCCGCAGGGGCCCAGAGAGCGGGCACGGCCTCCAGGGAGCATGCTGGTTTCTAGCCCTGCGAGGGTCGGAGACTGCACCCTAGGACAGCGTTGGCTCCCGGCTGGGAGGCTGAGTCCGGCCGTCCGCCTGAGGCTGCCCTGCCTGGGAGGAATCGGGTGCCAGGCCTCGGGGGGCCGGGTCCCGAACACGCCACCTAGGGTTAGGGTTGGGTCCTGGGAGAACGGCAGGCCTGAGGTGCCGGTGCCAAGGGAGGCTCCTCGGAGGGCTGAGTTGAGGGCGTTGGTCGGGCGGTCCGTCCGGCTGCGGGATTTGGGTGTGGGCGCCCTCCGGAGGTGTGTGGGCCTGTCGGGGGGCATGTAGGTTTCGCCCGCCAGGAGGGTTCTCCACGGGGCCAAAGGGCCCGGTTTCCACGTGGGGGGCCCCCAGAGTCCGACGGGGTCCATAAGGAGTCCCCAGACTGCAGGGCTGCCGGGCCAGGCCACCGGGGACGCAAGTCTGAGGAACCGGCCTAGGGTTAGGGTTAGGCCGCCGGGGCCTGGCAGGCCCGAGCTGCCCGCCCTGACGTGGCCTCTCCCGCAGGCTGAGTTGAGGGCTTGCGTGTGCAGGATCGTCAGCCTCCCGGTTCCTGGTCCGGGTGGGCGCCGACAGTGGAGGTGGCCCACGCGATGCATGCAGGGGACTCCCGCTCCGAGGATTCAGCTCGTTTCAAAGAGGAGGCTCTCCTCCTCCGTGGAGATGCAATTGTGGGCTGAAGCTCGGGGCTCCCCCGCCTGGAGAGTTGGGGAAGCAGGCCTCTGCGGACGGAAGCCTGAGCACCCAAGCTGGCCTTCGGGTCCGGTTCCGGCTTAGGGTTCGGGCTAGGGTTAGGGTTAGGGTTAGGACTTAGGGACCAGGCACGTCGGATCGGGCAACACACTCATGGCCTCCCCCAAGGCCTGAGTTGAGGGCGGGATTCAGAAGGCTCCTGGCTCCCTGCGTTTGGGGCCCGCAGGGGCCCAGAGAGCGGGCACGGCCTCCAGGGAGCATGCTGGTTTCTAGCCCTGCGAGGGTCGGAGACTGCACCCATGGACAGCGTTGGCTCCCGGCTGGGAGGCTGAGTCCGGCCATCCTCCTGAGGCTGCCCTGCCTGGGAGGAATCGGGTGCCAGGCCTCGGTGGGCCGGGTCCCGAACACGCCACCTAGGGTTAGGGTTGGGTCCTGGGAGAACGGCAGGCCTGAGGTGCCGGTGCCAAGGGAGGCTCCGCGTAGGGCTGAGTTGAGGGCGTTGGTCAGGCGGTCCGTCCGGCTGCGGGATTTGGGTGTGGGCGCCCTCCGGAGGTGTGTGGGCCTGTCGGGGGGCATGTAGGTTTCGCCCGCCAGGAGGGTTCTCCACGGGGCCAAAGGGCCCGGTTTCCACGTGGGGGGCCCCCAGAGTCCGACGGGGTCCATAAGGAGTCCCCAGACTGCAGGGCTGCCGGGCCAGGCCACCGGGGACGCAAGTCTGAGGAACCGGCCTAGGGTTAGGGTTAGGCCGCCGGGGCCTGGCAGGCCCGAGCTGCCCGCCCTGACGTGGCCTCTCCCGCAGGCTGAGTTGAGGGCTTGCGTGTGCAGGATCGTCAGCCTCCCGGTTCCTGGTCCGGGTGGGCGCCGACCGTGGAGGTGGCCCACGCGATGCATGCAGGGGACTCCCGCTCCGAGGATTCAGCTCGTTTCAAAGAGGAGGCTCTCCTCCTCCGTGGAGATGCAATTGTGGGCTGAAGATCGGGGCTCCCACGCCTGGAGAGTTGGGGAAGCAGGCCTCTGCGGACGGAAGCCTGAGCACCCAAGCTGGCCTTCGGGTCCGGTTCCGGCTTAGGGTTCGGGCTAGGGTTAGGGTTAGGGTTAGGACTTAGGGACCAGGCACGTCGGATCGGGCAACACACTCATGGCCTCCCCCAAGGCCTGAGTTGAGGGCGGGATTCAGAAGGCTCCTGGCTCCCTGCGTTTGGGGCCCGCAGGGGCCCAGAGAGCGGGCACGGCCTCCAGGGAGCATGCTGGTTTCTAGCCCTGCGAGGGTCGGAGACTGCACCCATGGACAGCGTTGGCTCCCGGCTGGGAGGCTGAGTCCGGCCATCCTCCTGAGGCTGCCCTGCCTGGGAGGAATCGGGTGCCAGGCCTCGGTGGGCCGGGTCCCGAACACGCCACCTAGGGTTAGGGTTGGGTCCTGGGAGAACGGCAGGCCTGAGGTGCCGGTGCCAAGGGAGGCTCCTCGGAGGGCTGAGTTGAGGGCGTTGGTGGGGCGGTCCGTCCGGCTGCGGGATTTGGGTGTGGGCGCCCTCCGGAGGTGTGTGGGCCTGTCGGGGGGCATGTAGGTTTCGCCCGCCAGGAGGGTTCTCCACGGGGCCAAAGGGCCCGGTTTCCACGTGGGGGGCCCCAGAGTCCGACGGCGTCCATAAGGAGTCCCCAGACTGCAGGGCTGCCGGGCCAGGCCACCGGGGACGCAAGTCTGAGGAACCGGCCTAGGGTTAGGGTTAGGCCGCCGGGGCCTGGCAGGCCCGAGCTGCCCGCCCTGACGTGGCCTCTCCCGCAGGCTGAGTTGAGGGCTTGCGTGTGCAGGATCGTCAGCCTCCCGGTTCCTGGTCCGGGTGGGCGCCGACAGTGGAGGTGGCCCACGCGATGCATGCAGGGGACTCCCGCTCCGAGGATTCAGCTCGTTTCAAAGAGGAGGCTCTCCTCCTCCGTGGAGATGCAATTGTGGGCTGAAGCTCGGGGCTCCCCCGCCTGGAGAGTTGGGGAAGCAGGCCTCTGCGGACGGAAGCCTGAGCACCCAAGCTGGCCTTCGGGTCCGGTTCCGGCTTAGGGTTCGGGCTAGGGTTAGGGTTAGGGTTAGGGCTTAGGGACCAGGCACGTCGGTTCGGGCAACACACTCATGGCCTCCCCCAAGGCCTGAGTTGAGGGCGGGATTCAGAAGGCTCCTGGCTCCCTGCGTTTGGGGCCCGCAGGGGCCGAGATCGGGCACGGCCTCCAGGGAGCATGCTGGTTTCTAGCCCTGCGAGGGTCGGAGACTGCACCCATGGACAGCGTTGGCTCCTGGCTGGGAGGCTGAGTCCGGCCATCCTCCTGAGGCTGCCCTGCCTGGGAGGAATCGGGTGCCAGGCCTCGGTGGGCCGGGTCCCGAACACGCCACCTAGGGTTAGGGTTGGGTCCTGGGAGAACGGCAGGCCTGAGGTGCCGGTGCCAAGGGAGGCTCCTCGGAGGGCTGAGTTGAGGGCGTTGGTGGGGCGGTCCGTCCGGCTGCGGGATTTGGGTGTGGGCGCCCTCCGGAGGTGTGTGGGCCTGTCGGGGGGCATGTAGGTTTCGCCCGCCAGGAGGGTTCTCCACGGGGCCAAAGGGCCCGGTTTCCACGTGGGGGGCCCCCAGAGTCTGACGGGGTCCATAAGGAGTCCCCAGACTGCAGGGCTGCCGGGCCAGGCCACCGGGGACGCAAGTCTGAGGAACCGGCCTAGGGTTAGGGTTAGGCCGCCGGGGCCTGGCAGGCCCGAGCTGCCCGCGCTGACGTGGCCTCTCCCGCAGGCTGAGTTGAGGGCTTGCGTGTGCAGGATCGTCAGCCTCCCGGTTCCTGGTCCGGGTGGGCGCCGACAGTGGAGGTGGCCCACGCGATGCATGCAGGGGACTCCCGCTCCGAGGATTCAGCTCGTTTCAAAGAGGAGGCTCTCCTCCTCCGTGGAGATGCAATTGTGGGCTGAAGCTCGGGGCTCCCCCGCCTGGAGAGTTGGGGAAGCAGGCCTCTGCGGACGGAAGCCTGAGCACCCAAGCTGGCCTTCGGGTCCGGTTCCGGCTTAGGGTTCGGGCTAGGGTTAGGGTTAGGGTTAGGACTTAGGGACCAGGCACGTCGGATCGGGCAACACACTCATGGCCTCCCCCAAGGCCTGAGTTGAGGGCGGGATTCAGAAGGCTCCTGGCTCCCTGCGTTTGGGGCCCGCAGGGGCCCAGAGAGCGGGAACGGCCTCCAGGGAGCATGCTGGTTTCTAGCCCTGCGAGGGTCGGAGACTGCACCCATGGACAGCGTTGGCTCCTGGCTGGGAGGCTGAGTCCGGCCATCCTCCTGAGGCTGCCCTGCCTGGGAGGAATCGGGTGCCAGGCCTCGGTGGGCCGGGTCCCGAACACGCCACCTAGGGTTAGGGTTGGGTCCTGGGAGAACGGCAGGCCTGAGGTGCCGGTGCCAAGGGAGGCTCCGCGTAGGGCTGAGTTGAGGGCGTTGGTCAGGCGGTCCGTCCGGCTGCGGGATTTGGGTGTGGGCGCCCTCCGGAGGTGTGTGGGCCTGTCGGGGGGCATGTAGGTTTCGCCCGCCAGGAGGGTTCTCCACGGGGCCAAAGGGCCCGGTTTCCACGTGGGGGGCCCCCAGAGTCCGACGGGGTCCATAAGGAGTCCCCAGACTGCAGGGCTGCCGGGCCAGGCCACCGGGGACGCAAGTCTGAGGAACCGGCCTAGGGTTAGGGTTAGGCCGCCGGGGCCTGGCAGGCCCGAGCTGCCCGCCCTGACGTGGCCTCTCCCGCAGGCTGAGTTGAGGGCTTGCGTGTGCAGGATCGTCAGCCTCCCGGTTCCTGGTCCGGGTGGGCGCCGACCGTGGAGGTGGCCCACGCGATGCATGCAGGGGACTCCCGCTCCGAGGATTCAGCTCGTTTCAAAGAGGAGGCTCTCCTCCTCCGTGGAGATGCAATTGTGGGCTGAAGCTCGGGGCTCCCACGCCTGGAGAGTTGGGGAAGCAGGCCTCTGCGGACGGAAGCCTGAGCACCCAAGCTGGCCTTCGGGTCCGGTTCCGGCTTAGGGTTCGGGCTAGGGTTAGGGTTAGGGTTAGGACTTAGGGACCAGGCACGTCGGATCGGGCAACACACTCATGGCCTCCCCCAAGGCCAGGGTTGAGGGCGGGATTCAGAAGGCTCCTGGCTCCCTGCGTTTGGGGCCCGCAGGGGCCCAGAGAGCGGGCACGGCCTCCAGGGAGCATGCTGGTTTCTAGCCCTGCGAGGGTCGGAGACTGCACCCATGGACAGCGTTGGCTCCCGGCTGGGAGGCTGAGTCCGGCCATCCTCCTGAGGCTGCCCTGCCTGGGAGGAATCGGGTGCCAGGCCTCGGGGGGCCGGGTCCCGAACACGCCACCTAGGGTTAGGGTTGGGTCCTGGGAGAACGGCAGGCCTGAGGTGCCGGTGCCAAGGGAGGCTCCGCGGAGGGCTGAGTTGAGGGCGTTGGTCGGGCGGTCCGTCCGGCTGCGGGATTTGGGTGTGGGCGCCCTCCGGTGGTGTGTGGGCCTGTCGGGGGGCATGTAGGTTTCGCCCGCCAGGAGGGTTCTCCACGGGGCCAAAGGGCCCGGTTTCCACGTGGGGGGCCCCCAGAGTCCGACGGGGTCCATAAGGAGTCCCCAGACTGCAGGGCTGCCGGGCCAGGCCACCGGGGACGCAAGTCTGAGGAACCGGCCTAGGGTTAGGTTTAGGCCGCCGGGGCCTGGCAGGCCCGAGCTGCCCGCGCTGACGTGGCCTCTCCCGCAGGCTGAGTAGAGGGCTTGCGTCTGCAGGATCGGCAGCCTCCCGGTTCCTGGTCCGGGTGGGCGCCGACCGTGGAGGTGGCCCACGCGATGCATGCAGGGGTCTCCCGCTCCGCGGATTCAGCTCGTTTCAAAGAGGAGGCTCTCCTCCGTGGAGATGCAAATGTGGGCTGAAGCTCGGGGCTCCCCCGCCTGGAGAGTTGGGGAAGCAGGCCTCTGCGGACGGAAGCCTGAGCACCCAAGCTGGCCTTCGGGTCCGGTTCCGGCTTAGGGTTCGGGCTAGGGTTAGGGTTAGGGTTAGGAATTAGGGACAAGTCACGTCGGATCGGGCAACACACTCATGGCCTCCCCCAAGGCCTGAGTTGACGGCGGGACTCAAGAGGCTCCTGGCTCCCTGCGTTTGGGGCCCGCAGGGGCCCAGAGAGCGGGCACGGCCTCCAGGGAGCATGCTGGTTTCTAGCCCTGCGAGGGTCGGAGACTGCACCCATGGACAGCGTTGGCTCCTGGCTGGGAGGCTGAGTCCGGCCATCCTCCTGAGGCTGCCCTGCCTGGGAGGAATCGGGTGCCAGGCCTCGGTGGGCCGGGTCCCGAACACGCCACCTAGGGTTAGGGTTGGGTCCTGGGAGAACGGCAGGCCTGAGGTGCCAGTGCCAAGGGAGGCTCCGCGGAGGGCTGAGTTGAGGGCGTTGGTCGGGCGGTCCGTCCGGCTGCGGGATTTGGGTGTGGGCGCCCTCCGGAGGTGTGTGGGCCTGTCGGGGGGCATGTAGGTTTCGCCCGCCAGGAGGGTTCTCCACGGGGCCAAAGGGCCCGGTTTCCACGTGGGGGGCCCCCAGAGTCCGACGGGGTCCATAAGGAGTCCCCAGACTGCAGGGCTGCCGGGCCAGGCCACCGGGGACGCAAGTCTGAGGAACCGGCCTAGGGTTAGGGTTAGGCCGCCGGGGCCTGGCAGGCCCGAGCTGCCCGCGCTGACGTGGCCTCTCCCGCAGGCTGAGTTGAGGGCTTGCGTCTGCAGGATCGTCAGCCTCCCGGTTCCTGGTCCGGGTGGGCGCCGACCGTGGAGGTGGCCCACGCGATGCATGCAGGGGTCTCCCGCTCCGCGGATTCAGCTCGTTTCAAAGAGGAGGCTCTCCTCCGTGGAGATGCAAATGTGGGCTGAAGCTCGGGGCTCCCCCGCCTGGAGAGTTGGGGAAGCAGGCCTCTGCGGACGGAAGCCTGAGCACCCAAGCTGGCCTTCGGGTCCGGTTCCGGCTTAGGGTTCGGGCTAGGGTTAGGGTTAGGGTTAGGACTTAGGGACCAGGCACGTCGGATCGGGCAACACACTCATGGCCTCCCCCAAGGCCTGAGTTGAGGGCGGGACTCAGGAGGCTCCTGGCTCCCTGCGTTTGGGGCCCGCAGGGGCCCAGAGAGCGGGCACGGCCTCCAGGGAGCATGCTGGTTTCTAGCCCTGCGAGGGTCGGAGACTGCACCCAAGGACAGCGTTGCCTCCCGGCTGGGAGGCTGAGTCCGGCCATCCTCCTGAGGCTGCCCTGCCTGGGAGGAATCGGGTGCCAGGCCTCGGTGGGCCGGGTCCCGAACACGCCACCTAGGGTTAGGGTTGGGTCCTGGGAGAACGGCAGGCCTGAGGTGCCGGTGCCAAGGGAGGCTCCGCGGAGGGCTGAGTTGAGGGCGTTGGTGGGGCGGTCCGTCCGGCTGCGGGATGTGGGTGTGGGCGCCCTCCGGAGGTGTGTGGGCCTGTCGGGGGGCATGTAGGTTTCGCCCGCCAGGAGGGTTCTCCACGGGGCCAAAGGGCCCGGTTTCCACGTGGGGGGCCCCCAGAGTCCGACGGGGTCCATAAGGAGTCCCCAGACTGCAGGGCTGCCGGGCCAGGCCACCGGGGACGCAAGTCTGAGGAACCGGCCTAGGGTTAGGGTTAGGCCGCCGGGGCCTGGCAGGCCCGAGCTGCCCGCGCTGACGTGGCCTCTCCCGCAGGCTGAGTTGAGGGCTTGCGTGTGCAGGATCGTCAGCCTCCCGGTTCCTGGTCCGGGTGGGCGCCGACCGTGGAGGTGGCCCACGCGATGCATGCAGGGGTCTCCCGCTCCGCGGATTCAGCTCGTTTCAAAGAGGAGGCTCTCCTCCGTGGAGATGCAAATGTGGGCTGAAGCTCGGGGCTCCCCAGCCTGGAGAGTTGGGGAAGCAGGCCTCTGCGGACGGAAGCCTGAGCACCCAAGCTGGCCTTCGGGTCCGGTTCCGGCTTAGGGTTCGGGCTAGGGTTAGGGTTAGGGTTAGGACTTAGGGACCAGGCACGTCGGATCGGGCAACACACTCATGGCCTCCCCCAAGGCCTGAGTTGAGGGCGGGACTCAGGAGGCTCCTGGCTCCCTGCGTTTGGGGCCCGCAGGGGCCCAGAGAGCGGGCACGGCCTCCAGGGAGCATGCTGGTTTCTAGCCCTGCGAGGGTCGGAGACTGCACCCAAGGACAGCGTTGCCTCCCGGCTGGGAGGCTGAGTCCGGCCATCCTCCTGAGGCTGCCCTGCCTGGGAGGAATCGGGTGCCAGGCCTCGGTGGGCCGGGTCCCGAACACGCCACCTAGGGTTAGGGTTGGGTCCTGGGAGAACGGCAGGCCTGAGGTGCCGGTGCCAAGGGAGGCTCCGCGGAGGGCTGAGTTGAGGGCGTTGGTGGGGCGGTCCGTCCGGCTGCGGGATGTGGGTGTGGGCGCCCTCCGGAGGTGTGTGGGCCTGTCGGGGGGCATGTAGGTTTCGCCCGCCAGGAGGGTTCTCCACGGGGCCAAAGGGCCCGGTTTCCACGTGGGGGGCCCCCAGAGTCCGACGGGGTCCATAAGGAGTCCCCAGACTGCAGGGCTGCCGGGCCAGGCCACCGGGGACGCAAGTCTGAGGAACCGGCCTAGGGTTAGGGTTAGGCCGCCGGGGCCTGGCAGGCCCGAGCTGCCCGCCCTGACGTGGCCTCTCCCGCAGGCTGAGTTGAGGGCTTGCGTGTGCAGGATCGTCAGCCTCCCGGTTCCTGGTCCGGGTGGGCGCCGACCGTGGAGGTGGCCCACGCGATGCATGCAGGGGTCTCCCGCTCCGCGGATTCAGCTCGTTTCAAAGAGGAGGCTCTCCTCCGTGGAGATGCAATTGTGGGCTGAAGCTCGGGGCTCCCCCGCCTGGAGAGTTGGGGAAGCAGGCCTCTGCGGACGGAAGCCTGAGCACCCAAGCTGGCCTTCGGGTCCGGTTCCGGCTTAGGGTTCGGGCTAGGGTTAGGGGTAGGGTTAGGAATTAGGGACCAGTCACGTCGGATCGGGCAACACACTCATGGCCTCCCCCAAGGCCTGAGTTGACGGCGGGACTCAAGAGGCTCCTGGCTCCCTGCGTTTGGGGCCCGCAGGGGCCCAGAGAGCGGGCACGGCCTCCAGGGAGCATGCTGGTTTCTAGCCCTGCGAGGGTCGTAGACTGCACCCATGGACAGCGTTGGCTCCTGGCTGGGAGGCTGAGTCCGGCCATCCTCCTGAGGCTGCCCTGCCTGGGAGGAATCGGGTGCCAGGCCTCGGTGGGCCGGGTCCCGAACACGCCACCTAGGGTTAGGGTTGGGTCCTGGGAGAACGGCAGGCCTGAGGTGCCGGTGCCAAGGGAGGCTCCGCGGAGGGCTGAGTTGAGGGCGTTGGTCGGGCGGTCCGTCCGGCTGCGGGATTTGGGTGTGGGCGCCCTCAGGAGGTGTGTGGGCCTCTCGGGGGGCATGTAGGTTTCGCCCGCCAGGAGGGTTCTCCACGGGGCCAAAGGGCCCGGTTTCCACGTGGGGGGCCCCCAGAGTCCGACGGGGTCCATAAGGAGTCCCCAGACTGCAGGGCTGCCGGGCCAGGCCACCGGGGACGCAAGTCTGAGGAACCGGCCTAGGGTTAGGGTTAGGCCGCCGGGGCCTGGCAGGCCCGAGCTGCCCGCCCTGACGTGGCCTCTCCCGCAGGCTGAGTTGAGGGCTTGCGTGTGCAGGATCGTCAGCCTCCCGGTTCCTGGTCCGGGTGGGCGCCGACCGTGGAGGTGGCCCACGCGATGCATGCAGGGGACTCCCGCTCCGAGGATTCAGCTCGTTTCAAAGAGGAGGCTCTCCTCCTCCGTGGAGATGCAATTGTGGGCTGAAGCTCGGGGCTCCCACGCCTGGAGAGTTGGGGAAGCAGGCCTCTGCGGACGGAAGCCTGAGCACCCAAGCTGGCCTTCGGGTCCGGTTCCGGCTTAGGGTTCGGGCTAGGGTTAGGGTTAGGGTTAGGACTTAGGGACCAGGCACGTCGGATCGGGCAACACACTCATGGCCTCCCCCAAGGCCTGGGTTGAGGGCGGGATTCAGAAGGCTCCTGGCTCCCTGCGTTTGGGGCCCGCAGGGGCCCAGAGAGCGGGCACGGCCTCCAGGGAGCATGCTGGTTTCTAGCCCTGCGAGGGTCGGAGACTGCACCCATGGACAGCGTTGGCTCCCGGCTGGGAGGCTGAGTCCGGCCATCCTCCTGAGGCTGCCCTGCCTGGGAGGAATCGGGTGCCAGGCCTCGGGGGGCCGGGTCCCGAACACGCCACCTAGGGTTAGGGTTGGGTCCTGGGAGAACGGCAGGCCTGAGGTGCCGGTGCCAAGGGAGGCTCCGCGGAGGGCTGAGTTGAGGGCGTTGGTCGGGCGGTCCGTCCGGCTGCGGGATTTGGGTGTGGGCGCCCTCCGGTGGTGTGTGGGCCTGTCGGGGGGCATGTAGGTTTCGCCCGCCAGGAGGGTTCTCCACGGGGCCAAAGGGCCCGGTTTCCACGTGGGGGGCCCCCAGAGTCCGACGGGGTCCATAAGGAGTCCCCAGACTGCAGGGCTGCCGGGCCAGGCCACCGGGGACGCAAGTCTGAGGAACCGGCCTAGGGTTAGGTTTAGGCCGCCGGGGCCTGGCAGGCCCGAGCTGCCCGCGCTGACGTGGCCTCTCCCGCAGGCTGAGTAGAGGGCTTGCGTCTGCAGGATCGGCAGCCTCCCGGTTCCTGGTCCGGGTGGGCGCCGACCGTGGAGGTGGCCCACGCGATGCATGCAGGGGTCTCCCGCTCCGCGGATTCAGCTCGTTTCAAAGAGGAGGCTCTCCTCCGTGGAGATGCAAATGTGGGCTGAAGCTCGGGGCTCCCCCGCCTGGAGAGTTGGGGAAGCAGGCCTCTGCGGACGGAAGCCTGAGCACCCAAGCTGGCCTTCGGGTCCGGTTCCGGCTTAGGGTTCGGGCTAGGGTTAGGGTTAGGGTTAGGAATTAGGGACAAGTCACGTCGGATCGGGCAACACACTCATGGCCTCCCCCAAGGCCTGAGTTGACGGCGGGACTCAAGAGGCTCCTGGCTCCCTGCGTTTGGGGCCCGCAGGGGCCCAGAGAGCGGGCACGGCCTCCAGGGAGCATGCTGGTTTCTTGCCCTGCGAGGGTCGGAGACTGCACCCATGGACAGCGTTGGCTCCTGGCTGGGAGGCTGAGTCCGGCCATCCTCCTGAGGCTGCCCTGCCTGGGAGGAATCGGGTGCCAGGCCTCGGGGGGCCGGGTCCCGAACACGCCACCTAGGGTTAGGGTTGGGTCCTGGGAGAACGGCAGGCCTGAGGTGCCGGTGCCAAGGGAGGCTCCGCGGAGGGCTGAGTTGAGGGCGTTGGTCGGGCGGTCCGTCCGGCTGCGGGATTTGGGTGTGGGCGCCCTCCGGAGGTGTGTGGGCCTGTCGGGGGGCATGTAGGTTTTGCCCGCCAGGAGGGTTCTCCACGGGGCCAAAGGGCCCGGTTTCCACGTGGGGGGCCCCGAGAGTCCGACGGGGTCCATAAGGAGTCCCCAGACTGCAGGGCTGCCGGGCCAGGCCACCGGGGACGCAAGTCTGAGGAACCGGCCTAGGGTTAGGGTTAGGCCGCCGGGGCCTGGCAGGCCCGAGCTGCCCGCGCTGACGTGGCCTCTCCCGCAGGCTGAGTTGAGGGCTTGCGTCTGCAGGATCGTCAGCCTCCCGGTTCCTGGTCCGGGTGGGCGCCGACCGTGGAGGTGGCCCACGCGATGCATGCAAGGGTCTCCCGCTCCGAGGATTCAGCTCGTTTCAAAGAGGAGGCTCTCCTCCTCCGTGGAGATTCAATTGTGGGCTGAAGCTAGGGGCTCCCCCGCCTGGAGAGTTGGGGAAGCAGGCCTCTGCGGACGGAAGCCTGAGCACCCAAGCTGGCCTTCGGGTCCGGTTCCGGCTTAGGGTTCGGGCTAGGGTTAGGGTTAGGGTTAGGACTTAGGGACCAGGCACGTCGGATCGGGCAACACACTCATGGCCTCCCCCAAGGCCTGAGTTGAGGGCGGGATTCAGAAGGCTCCTGGCTCCCTGCGTTTGGGGCCCACAGGGGCCCAGAGAGCGGGCACGGCCTCCAGGGAGCATGCTGGTTTCTAGCCCTGCGAGGGTCGGAGACTGCACCCAAGGACAGCGTTGGCTCCCAGCTGGGAGGCTGAGTCTGGCCGTCCGCCTGAGGCTGCCCTACCTGGGAGGAATCGGGTGCCAGGCCTCGGGGGTCCGGGTCCCAAACACGCCACCTAGGGTTAGGGTTGGGTCCTGGGAGAACGGCAGGCCTGAGGTGCCGGTGCCAAGGGAGGCTCCGCGGAGGGCTGAGTTGAGGGCGTTGGTCGGGCGGTCCGTCCGGCTGCGGGATTTGGGTGTGGGCGCCCTCCGGAGGTGTGTGGGCCTGTCGGGGGGCATGTAGGTTTCGCCCGCCAGGAGGGTTCTCCACGGGGCCAAAGGGCCCGGTTTCCACGTGGGGGGCCCCCAGAGTCCGACGGGGTCCATAAGGAGTCCCCAGACTGCAGGGCTGCCGGGCCAGGCCACCGGGGACGCAAGTCTGAGGAACCGGCCTAGGGTTAGGGTTAGGCCGCCGGGGCCTGGCAGGCCCGAGCTGCCCGCCCTGACGTGGCCTCTCCCGCAGGCTGAGTTGAGGGCTTGCGTGTGCAGGATCGTCAGCCTCCCGGTTCCTGTTCCGGGTGGGCGCCGACCGTGGAGGTGGCCCACGCGATGCATGCAGGGGACTCCCGCTCCGAGGATTCAGCTCGTTTCAAAGAGGAGGCTCTCCTCCTCCGTGGAGATGCAATTGTGGGCTGAAGCTCGGGGCTCCCACGCCTGGAGAGTTGGGGAAGCAGGCCTCTGCGGACGGAAGCCTGAGCACCCAAGCTGGCCTTCGGGTCCGGTTCCGGCTTAGGGTTCGGGCTAGGGTTAGGGTTAGGGTTAGGACTTAGGGACCAGGCACGTCGGATCGGGCAACACACTCATGGCCTCCCCCAAGGCCTGAGTTGAGGGCGGGATTCAGAAGGCTCCTGGCTCCCTGCGTTTGGGGCCCGCAGGGGCCCAGAGAGCGGGCACGGCCTCCAGGGAGCATGCTGGTTTCTAGCCCTGCGAGGGTCGGAGACTGCACCCATGGACAGCGTTGGCTCCCGGCTGGGAGGCTGAGTCCGGCCATCCTCCTGAGGCTGCCCTGCCTGGGAGGAATCGGGTGCCAGGCCTCGGTGGGCCGGGTCCCGAACACGCCACCTAGGGTTAGGGTTGGGTCCTGGGAGAACGGCAGGCCTGAGCTGCCGGTGCCAAGGGAGGCTCCGCGGAGGGCTGAGTTGAGGGCGTTGGTGGGGCGGTCCGTCCGGCTGCGGGATTTGGGTGTGGGCGCCCTCCGGAGGTGTGTGGGCCTGTCGGGGGCATGTAGGTTTCGCCCGCCAGGAGGGTTCTCCACGGGGCCAAAGGGCCCGGTTTCCACGTGGGGGGCCCCCAGAGTCCGACGGGGTCCATAAGGAGTCCCCAGACTGCAGGGCTGCCGGGCCAGGCCACCGGGGACGCAAGTCTGAGGAACCGGCCTAGGGTTAGGGTTAGGCCGCCAGGGCCTGGCAGGCCCGAGCTGCCCGCCCTGACGTGGCCTCTCCCGCAGGCTGAGTTGAGGGCTTGCGTCTGCAGGATCGTCAGCCTCCCGGTTCCTGGTACGGGTGGGCGCCGACCGTGGAGGTGGCCCACGCAATGCATGCAGGGGACTCCCGCTCCGAGGATTCAGCTCGTTTCAAAGAGGAGGCTCTCCTCCTCCGTGGAGATGCAATTGTGGGCTGAAGCTCGGGGCTCCCCCGCCTGGAGAGTTGGGGAAGCAGGCCTCTGCGGACGGAAGCCTGAGCACCCAAGCTGGCCTTCGGGTCCGGTTCCGGCTTAGGGTTCGGGCTAGGGTTAGGGTTAGGGTTAGGACTTAGGGACCAGGCACGTCGGATCGGGCAACACACTCATGGCCTCCCCCAAGGCCTGAGTTGAGGGCGGGACTCAGGAGGCTCCTGGCTCCCTGCGTTTGGGGCCCGCAGGGGCCCAGAGAGCGGGCACGGCCTCCAGGGAGCATGCTGGTTTCTAGCCCTGCGAGGGTCGGAGACTGCACCCAAGGACAGCGTTGGCTCCCGGCTGGGAGGCTGAGTCCGGCCATCCTCCTGAGGCTGCCCTGCCTGGGAGGAATCGGGTGCCAGGCCTCGGTGGGCCGGGTCCCGAACACGCCACCTAGGGTTAGGGTTGGGTCCTGGGAGAACGGCAGGCCTGAGGTGCCGGTGCCAAGGGAGGCTCCGCGGAGGGCTGAGTTGAGGGCGTTGGTCGGGCGGTCCGTCCGGCTGCGGGATTTGGGTGTGGGCGCCCTCCGGAGGTGTGTGGGCCTGTCGGGGGGCATGTAGGTTTCGCCCGCCAGGAGGGTTCTCCACGGGGCCAAAGGGCCCGGTTTCCACGTGGGGGGCCCCCAGAGTCCGACGGGGTCCATAAGGAGTCCCCAGACTGCAGGGCTGCCGGGCCAGGCCACCGGGGACGCAAGTCTGAGGAACCGGCCTAGGGTTAGGTTTAGGCCGCCGGGGCCTGGCAGGCCCGAGCTGCCCACGCTGACGTGGCCTCTCCCGCAGGCTGAGTAGAGGGCTTGCGTCTGCAGGATCGGCAGCCTCCCGGTTCCTGGTCCGGGTGGGCGCCGACCGTGGAGGTGGCCCACGCGATGCATGCAGGGGTCTCCCGCTCCGCGGATTCAGCTCGTTTCAAAGAGGAGGCTCTCCTCCGTGGAGATGCAATTGTGGGCTGAAGCTCGGGGCTCCCCCGCCTGGAGAGTTGGGGAAGCAGGCCTCTGCGGACGGAAGCCTGAGCACCCAAGCTGGCCTTCGGGTCCGGTTCCGGCTTAGGGTTCGGGCTAGGGTTAGGGTTAGGGTTAGGAATTAGGGACCAGTCACGTCGGATCGGGCAACACACTCATGGCCTCCCCCAAGGCCTGAGTTGAGGGCGGGACTCAAGAGGCTCCTGGCTCCCTGCGTTTGGGGCCCGCAGGGGCCCAGAGAGCGGGCACGGCCTCCAGGGAGCATGCTGGTTTCTAGCCCTGCGAGGGTCGGAGACTGCACCCATGGACAGCGTTGGCTCCTGGCTGGGAGGCTGAGTCCGGCCATCCTCCTGAGGCTGCCCTGCCTGGGAGGAATCGGGTGCCAGGCCTCGGTGGGCCGGGTCCCGAACACGCCACCTAGGGTTAGGGTTGGGTCCTGGGAGAACGGCAGGCCTGAGGTGCCGGTGCCAAGGGAGGCTCCGCGGAGGGCTGAGTTGAGGGCGTTGGTCGGGCGGTCCGTCCGGCTGCGGGATTTGGGTGTGGGCGCCCTCCGGAGGTGTGTGGGCCTGTCGGGGGGCATGTAGGTTTCGACCGCCAGGAGGGTTCTCCACGGGGCCAAAGGGCCCGGTTTCCACGTGGGGGGCCCCCAGAGTCCGACGGGGTCCATAAGGAGTCCCCAGACTGCAGGGCTGCCGGGCCAGGCCACCGGGGACGCAAGTCTGAGGAACCGGCCTAGGGTTAGGGTTAGGCCGCCGGGGCCTGGCAGGTCCGAGCAGCCCGCCCTGACGTGGCCTCTCCCGCAGGCTGAGTTGAGGGCTTGCGTCTGCAGGATCGTCAGCCTCCCGGTTCCTGGAACGGGTGGGCGCCGACCGTGGAGGTGGCCCATGCAATGCATGCAGGGGACTCCCGCTCCGAGGATTCAGCTCGTTTCAAAGAGGAGGCTCTCCTCCTCCGTGGAGATGCAATTGTGGGCTGAAGCTCGGGGCTCCCCCGCCTGGAGAGTTGGGGAAGCAGGCCTCTGCGGACGGAAGCCTGAGCACCCAAGCTGGCCTTCGGGTCCGGTTCCGGCTTAGGGTTCGGGCTAGGGTTAGGGTTAGGGTTAGGACTTAGGGACCAGGCACGTCGGATCGGGCAACACACTCATGGCCTCCCCCAAGGCCTGAGTTGAGGGCGGGACTCAGGAGGCTCCTGGCTCCCTGCGTTTGGGGCCCGCAGGGGCCCAGAGAGCGGGCACGGCCTCCAGGGAGCATGCTGGTTTCTAGCCCTGCGAGGGTCGTAGACTGCACCCATGGACAGCGTTGGCTCCTGGCTGGGAGGCTGAGTCCGGCCATCCTCCTGAGGCTGCCCTGCCTGGGAGGAATCGGGTGCCAGGCCTCGGGGGGCCGGGTCCCAAACACGCCACCTAGGGTTAGGGTTGGGTCCTGGGAGAACGGCAGGCCTGAGTTGCCGGTGCCAAGGGAGGCTCCGCGGAGGGCTGAGTTGAGGGCGTTGGTCGGGCGGTCCGTCCGGCTGCGGGATTTGGGTGTGGGCGCCCTCCGGAGGTGTGTGGGCCTGTCGGGGGGCATGTAGGTTTCGCCCGCCAGGAGGGTTCTCCACGGGGCCAAAGGGCCCGGTTTCCACGTGGGGGGCTCCCAGAGTCCGACGGGGTCCATAAGGAGTCCCCAGACTGCAGGGCTGCCGGGCCAGGCCACTGGGGACGCAAGTCTGAGGAACCGGCCTAGGGTTAGGGTTAGGCCGACGGGGACTGGCAGGCCCGAGCTGCCCGCGCTGACGTGGCCTCTCCCGCAGGCTGAGTTGAGGGCTTGCGTGTGCAGGATCGTCAGCCTCCCGGTTCCTGGTCCGGGTGGGCGCCGACCGTGGAGGTGGCCCACGCGATGCATGCAGGGGTCTCCCGCTCCGCGGATTCAGCTCGTTTCAAAGAGGAGGCTCTCCTCCTCCGTGGAGATGCAATTGTGGGCTGAAGCTCGGGGCTCCCCCGCCTGGAGAGTTGGGGAAGCAGGCCTCTGCGGACAGAAGCCTGAGCACCCAAGCTGGCCTTCGGGTCCGGTTCCGGCTTAGGGTTCGGGCTAGGGTTAGGGTTAGGGTTAGGACTTAGGGACCAGGCACGTCGGATCGGGCAACACACTCATGGCCTCCCCCAAGGCCTGAGTTGAGGGCGGGACTCAGGAGGCTCCTGGCTCCCTGCGTTTGGGGCACGCAGGGGCCCAGAGAGCGGGCACGGCCTCCAGGGAGCATGCTGGTTTCTAGCCCTGCGAGGGTCGGAGACTGCACCCTAGGACAGCGTTGGCTCCCGGCTGGGAGGCTGAGTCCGGCCGTCCGCCTGAGGCTGCCCTGCCTGGGAGGAATCGGGTGCCAGGCCTCGGGGGGCCGGGTCCCGAACACGCCACCTAGGGTTAGGGTTGGGTCCTGGGAGAACGGCAGGCCTGAGGTGCCGGTGCCAAGGGAGGCTCCGCGGAGGGCTGATTTGAGGGCGTTGGTCGGGCGGTCCGTCGGGCTGCGGGATTTGGGTGTGGGCGCCCTCCGGAAGTGTGTGGGCCTGTCGGGGGGCATGTAGGTTTTGCCCGCCAGGAGGGTTCTCCACGGGGCCAAAGGGCCCGGTTTCCACGTGGGGGGCCCCCAGAGTCCGACGGGGTCCATAAGGAGTCCCCAGACTGCAGGGCTGCCGGGCCAGGCCACCGGGGACGCAAGTCTGAGGAACCGGCCTAGGGTTAGGGTTAGGCCGCCGGGGCCTGGCAGGCCCGAGCTGCCCGCGCTGACGTGGCCTCTCCCGCAGGCTGAGTTGAGGGCTTGCGTTTGCAGGATCGTCAGCCTCACGGTTCCTGGTCCGGGTGGGCGCCGACCGTGGAGGTGGCTCACGCGATGCATGCAAGGGTCTCCGGCTCCATGGATTCAGCTCGTTTCAAAGAGGAGGCTCTCCTCCTCCGTGGAGATGCAATTGTGGGCTGAAGCTCGGGGCTCCCCCGCCTGGAGAGTTGGGGAAGCAGGCCTCTGCGGACGGAAGCCTGAGCACCCAAGCTGGCCTTCGGGTCCGGTTCCGGCTTAGGGTTCGGGCTAGGGTTAGGGTTAGGGTTAGGACTTAGGGACCAGGCACGTCGGATCGGGCAACACACTCATGGCCTCCCCCAAGGCCTGAGTTGAGGGCGGGATTCAGAAGGCTCCTGGCTCCCTGCGTTTGGGGCCCGCAGGGGCCCAGAGAGCGGGCACGGCCTCCAGGGAGCATGCTGGTTTCTAGCCCTGCGAGTGTCGGAGACTGCACCCATGGACAGCGTTGGCTCCCGGCTGGGAGGCTGAGTCCGGCCATCCTCCTGAGGCTGCCCTGCCTGGGAGGAATCGGGTGCCAGGCCTCGGTGGGCCGGGTCCCGAACACGCCACCTAGGGTTAGGGTTGGGTCCTGGGAGAACGGCAGGCCTGAGGTGCCGGTGCCAAGGGAGGCTCCTCGGAGGGCTGAGTTGAGGGCGTTGGTGGGGCGGTCCGTCCGGCTGCGGGATTTGGGTGTGGGCGCCCTCCGGAGGTGTGTGGGCCTGTCGGGGGGCATGTAGGTTTCGCCCGCCAGGAGGGTTCTCCACGGGGCCAAAGGGCCCGGTTTCCACGTGGGGGGCCCCCAGAGTCCGACGGGGTCCATAAGGAGTCCCCAGACTGCAGGGCTGCCGGGCCAGGCCACCGGGGACGCAAGTCTGAGGAACCGGCCTAGGGTTAGGGTTAGGCCGCCGGGGCCTGGCAGGCCCGAGCTGCCCGCCCTGACGTGGCCTCTCCCGCAGGCTGAGTTGAGGGCTTGCGTGTGCAGGATCGTCAGCCTCCTGGTTCCTGGTCCGGGTGGGCGCCGACAGTGGAGGTGGCCCACGCGATGCATGCAGGGGACTCCCGCTCCGAGGATTCAGCTCGTTTCAAAGAGGAGGCTCTCCTCCTCCGTGGAGATGCAATTGTGGGCTGAAGCTCGGGGCTCCCCCGCCTGGAGAGTTGGGGAAGCAGGCCTCTGCGGACGGAAGCCTGAGCACCCAAGCTGGCCTTCGGGTCCGGTTCCGGCTTAGGGTTTGGGCTAGGGTTAGGGTTAGGGTTAGGGCTTAGGGACCAGGCACGTCGGATCGGGCAACACACTCATGGCCTCCCCCAAGGCCTGAGTTGAGGGCGGGTTTCAGAAGGCTCCTGGCTCCCTGCGTTTGGGGCCCGCAGGGGCCCAGAGAGCGGGCACGGCCTCCAGGGAGCATGCTGGTTTCTAGCCCTGCGAGGGTCGGAGACTGCACCCATGGACAGCGTTGGCTCCCAGCTGGGAGGCTGAGTCCGACCATCCTCCTGAGGCTGCCCTGCCTGGGAGGAATCGGGTGCCAGGCCTCGGTGGGCCGGGTCCCGAACACGCCACCTAGGGTTAGGGTTGGGTCCTGGGAGAACGGCAGGCCTGAGGTGCCGGTGCCAAGGGAGGCTCCTCGGAGGGCTGAGTTGAGGGCGTTGGTGGGGCGGTCCGTCCGGCTGCGGGATTTGGGTGTGGGCGCCCTGGAGGTGTGTGGGCCTGTCGGGGGGCATGTAGGTTTCGCCCGCCAGGAGGGTTCTCCACGGGGCCAAAGGGCCCGGTTTCCACGTGGGGGGCCCCCAGAGTCCGACGGGGTCCATAAGGAGTCCCCAGACTGCAGGGCTGCCGGGCCAGGCCACCGGGGACGCAAGTCTGAGGAACCGGCCTAGGGTTAGGGTTAGGCCGCCGGGGCCTGGCAGGCCCGAGCTGCCCGCCCTGACATGGCCTCTCCCGCAGGCTGAGTTGAGGGCTTGCGTGTGCAGGATCGTCAGCCTCCCGGTTCCTGGTCCGGGTGGGCGCCGACAGTGGAGGTGGCCCACGCGATGCATGCAGGGGACTCCCGCTCCGAGGATTCAGCTCGTTTCAAAGAGGAGGCTCTCCTCCTCCGTGGAGATGCAATTGTGGGCTGAAGCTCGGGGCTCCCCCCCTGGAGAGTTGGGGAAGCAGGCCTCTGCGGACGGAAGCCTGAGCACCCAAGCTGGCCTTCGGGTCCGGTTCCGGCTTAGGGTTCGGGCTAGGGTTAGGGTTAGGGTTAGGGCTTAGGGACCAGGCACGTCGGATCGGGCAACACACTCATGGCCTCCCCCAAGGCCTGAGTTGAGGGCGGGATTCAGAAGGCTCCTGGCTCCCTGCGTTTGGGGCCCGCAGGGGCCCAGAGAGCGGGCACGGCCTCCAGGGAGCATGCTGGTTTCTAGCCCTGCGAGGGTCGGAGACTGCACCCATGGACAGCGTTGGCTCCCGGCTGGGAGGCTGAGTCCGGCCATCCTCCTGAGGCTGCCCTGCCTGGGAGGAATCGGGTGCCAGGCCTCGGTGGGCCGGGTCCCGAACACGCCACCTAGGGTTAGGGTTGGGTCCTGGGAGAACGGCAGGCCTGAGGTGCCGGTGCCAAGGGAGGCTCCGCGGAGGGCTGAGTTGAGGGCGTTGGTGGGGCGGTCCGTCCGGCTGCGGGATTTGGGTGTGGGCGCCC
Source organism: Martes martes (assembly GCF_963455335.1). Lineage (NCBI taxonomy): Eukaryota > Metazoa > Chordata > Mammalia > Carnivora > Mustelidae > Martes > Martes martes. The sequence continues at coordinate 111,394 of NW_027666375.1, read as the reverse complement.
TCCGGAGGTGTGTGGGCCTGTCGGGGGGCATGTAGGTTTCGCCCGCCAGGAGGGTTCTCCACGGGGCCAAAGGGCCCGGTTTCCACGTGGGGGGCCCCCAGAGTCCGACGGGGTCCATAAGGAGTCCCCAGACTGCCGGGCTGCCGGGCCAGGCCACTGGGGACGCAAGTCTGAGGAACCGGCCTAGGGTTAGGGTTAGGCCGACGGGGACTGGCAGGCCCGAGCTGCCCGCGCTGACGTGGCCTCTCCCGCAGGCTGAGTTGAGGGCTTGCGTGTGCAGGATCGTCAGCCTCCCGGTTCCTGGTCCGGGTGGGCGCCGACCGTGGAGGTGGCCCACGCGATGCATGCAGGGGTCTCCCGCTCCGCGGATTCAGCTCGTTTCAAAGAGGAGGCTCTCCTCCTCCGTGGAGATGCAATTGTGGGCTGAAGCTCGGGGCTCCCCCGCCTGGAGAGTTGGGGAAGCAGGCCTCTGCGGACAGAAGCCTGAGCACCCAAGCTGGCCTTCGGGTCCGGTTCCGGCTTAGGGTTCGGGCTAGGGTTAGGGTTAGGGTTAGGACTTAGGGACCAGGCACGTCGGATCGGGCAACACACTCATGGCCTCCCCCAAGGCCTGAGTTGAGGGCGGGACTCAGGAGGCTCCTGGCTCCCTGCGTTTGGGGCCCGCAGGGGCGAGAGAGCGGGCACGGCCTCCAGGGAGCATGCTGGTTTCTAGCCCTGCGAGGGTCGGAGACTGCACCCAAGGACAGCGTTGGCTCCCGGCTGGGAGGCTGAGTCCGGCCATCCTCCTGAGGCTGCCCTGCCTGGGAGGAATCGGGTGCCAGGCCTCGGGGGGCCGGGTCCCGAACACGCCACCTAGGGTTAGGGTTGGGTCCTGGGAGAACGGCAGGCCTGAGGTGCCGGTGCCAAGGGAGGCTCCGCGGAGGGCTGAGTTGAGGGCGTTGGTCGGGCGGTCCGTCCGGCTGCGGGATTTGGGTGTGGGCGCCCTCCGGTGGTGTGTGGGCCTGTCGGGGGGCATGTAGGTTTCGCCCGCCAGGAGGGTTCTCCACGGGGCCAAAGGGCCCGGTTTCCACGTGGGGGGCCCCCAGAGTCCGACGGGGTCCATAAGGAGTCCCCAGACTGCAGGGCTGCCGGGCCAGGCCACCGGGGACGCAAGTCTGAGGAACCGGCCTAGGGTTAGGTTTAGGCCGCCGGGGCCTGGCAGGCCCGAGCTGCCCGCGCTGACGTGGCCTCTCCCGCAGGCTGAGTAGAGGGCTTGCGTGTGCAGGATCGGCAGCCTCCCGGTCCCTGGTCCGGGTGGGCGCCGACCGTGGAGGTGGCCCACGCGATGCATGCAGGGGTCTCCCGCTCCGCGGATTCAGCTCGTTTCAAAGAGGAGGCTCTCCTCCGTGGAGATGCAATTGTGGGCTGAAGCTCGGGGCTCCCACGCCTGGAGAGTTGGGGAAGCAGGCCTCTGCGGACGGAAGCCTGAGCACCCAAGCTGGCCTTCGGGTCCGGTTCCGGCTTAGGGTTCGGGCTAGGGTTAGGATTAGGGTTAGGACTTAGGGACCAGGCACGTCGGATCGGGCAACACACTCATGGCCTCCCCCAAGGCCTGAGTTGAGGGCGGGATTCAGAAGGCTCCTGGCTCCCTGCGTTTGGGGCCCGCAGGGGCCCAGAGAGCGGGCACGGCCTCCAGGGAGCATGCTGGTTTCTAGCCCTGCGAGGGTCGGAGACTGCACCCATGGACAGCGTTGGCTCCCGGCTGGGAGGCTGAGTCCGGCCATCCTCCTGAGGCTGCCCTGCCTGGGAGGAATCGGGTGCCAGGACTCGGTGGGCCGGGTCCCGAACACGCCACCTAGGGTTAGGGTTGGGTCCTGGGAGAACGGCAGGCCTGAGCTGCCGGTGCCAAGGGAGGCTCCGCGGAGGGCTGAGTTGAGGGCGTTGGTGGGGCGGTCCGTCCGGCTGCGGGATTTGGGTGTGGGCGCCCTCCGGAGGTGTGTGGGCCTGTCGGGGGGCATGTAGGTTTCGCCCGCCAGGAGGGTTCTCCACGGGGCCAAAGGGCCCGGTTTCCACGTGGGGGGCCCCCAGAGTCCGACGGGGTCCATAAGGAGTCCCCAGACTGCAGGGCTGCCGGGCCAGGCCACCGGGGACGCAAGTCTGAGGAACCGGCCTAGGGTTAGGGTTAGGCCGCCGGGGCCTGGCAGGTCCGAGCAGCCCGCCCTGACGTGGCCTCTCCCGCAGGCTGAGTTGAGGGCTTGCGTCTGCAGGATCGTCAGCCTCCCGGTTCCTGGAACGGGTGGGCGCCGACCGTGGAGGTGGCCCATGCAATGCATGCAGGGGACTCCCGCTCCGAGGATTCAGCTCGTTTCAAAGAGGAGGCTCTCCTCCTCCGTGGAGATGCAATTGTGGGCTGAAGCTCGGGGCTCCCCCGCCTGGAGAGTTGGGGAAGCAGGCCTCTGCGGACGGAAGCCTGAGCACCCAAGCTGGCCTTCGGGTCCGGTTCCGGCTTAGGGTTCGGGCTAGGGTTAGGGTTAGGGTTAGGACTTAGGGACCAGGCACGTCGGATCGGGCAACACACTCATGGCCTCCCCCAAGGCCTGAGTTGAGGGCGGGACTCAGGAGGCTCCTGGCTCCCTGCGTTTGGGGCCCGCAGGGGCCCAGAGAGCGGGCACGGCCTCCAGGGAGCATGCTGGTTTCTAGCCCTGCGAGGGTCGTAGACTGCACCCATGGACAGCGTTGGCTCCTGGCTGGGAGGCTGAGTCCGGCCATCCTCCTGAGGCTGCCCTGCCTGGGAGGAATCGGGTGCCAGGCCTCGGGGGGCCGGGTCCCGAACACGCCACCTAGGGTTAGGGTTGGGTCCTGGGAGAACGGCAGGCCTGAGTTGCCGGTGCCAAGGGAGGCTCCGCGGAGGGCTGAGTTGAGGGCGTTGGTCGGGCGGTCCGTCCGGCTGCGGGATTTGGGTGTGGGCGCCCTCCGGAGGTGTGTGGGCCTGTCGGGGGGCATGTAGGTTTCGCCCGCCAGGAGGGTTCTCCACGGGGCCAAAGGGCCCGGTTTCCACGTGGGGGGCCCCCAGAGTCCGACGGGGTCCATAAGGAGTCCCCAGACTGCAGGGCTGCCGGGCCAGGCCACTGGGGACGCAAGTCTGAGGAACCGGCCTAGGGTTAGGGTTAGGCCGACGGGGACTGGCAGGCCCGAGCTGCCCGCGCTGACGTGGCCTCTCCCGCAGGCTGAGTTGAGGGCTTGCGTGTGCAGGATCGTCAGCCTCCCGGTTCCTGGTCCGGGTGGGCGCCGACCGTGGAGGTGGCCCACGCGATGCATGCAGGGGTCTCCCGCTCCGCGGATTCAGCTCGTTTCAAAGAGGAGGCTCTCCTCCTCCGTGGAGATGCAATTGTGGGCTGAAGCTCGGGGCTCCCCCGCCTGGAGAGTTGGGGAAGCAGGCCTCTGCGGACAGAAGCCTGAGCACCCAAGCTGGCCTTCGGGTCCGGTTCCGGCTTAGGGTTCGGGCTAGGGTTAGGGTTAGGGTTAGGACTTAGGGACCAGGCACGTCGGATCGGGCAACACACTCATGGCCTCCCCCAAGGCCTGAGTTGAGGGCGGGACTCAGGAGGCTCCTGGCTCCCTGCGTTTGGGGCCCGCAGGGGCCCAGAGAGCGGGCACGGCCTCCAGGGAGCATGCTGGTTTCTAGCCCTGCGAGGGTCGGAGACTGCACCCAAGGACAGCGTTGGCTCCCGGCTGGGAGGCTGAGTCCGGCCATCCTCCTGAGGCTGCCCTGCCTGGGAGGAATCGGGTGCCAGGCCTCGGTGGGCCGGGTCCCGAACACGCCACCTAGGGTTAGGGTTGGGTCCTGGGAGAACGGCAGGCCTGAGGTGCCGGTGCCAAGGGAGGCTCCGCGGAGGGCTGAGTTGAGGGCGTTGGTCGGGCGGTCCGTCCGGCTGCGGGATTTGGGTGTGGGCGCCCTCCGGAGGTGTGTGGGCCTGTCGGGGGGCATGTAGGTTTCGCCCGCCAGGAGGGTTCTCCACGGGGCCAAAGGGCCCGGTTTCCACGTGGGGGGCCCCCAGAGTCCGACGGGGTCCATAAGGAGTCCCCAGACTGCAGGGCTGCCGGGCCAGGCCACCGGGGACGCAAGTCTGAGGAACCGGCCTAGGGTTAGGTTTAGGCCGCCGGGGCCTGGCAGGCCCGAGCTGCCCGCGCTGACGTGGCCTCTCCCGCAGGCTGAGTAGAGGGCTTGCGTCTGCAGGATCGGCAGCCTCCCGGTCCCTGGTCCGGGTGGGCGCCGACCGTGGAGGTGGCCCACGCGATGCATGCAGGGGTCTCCCGCTCCGCGGATTCAGCTCGTTTCAAAGAGGAGGCTCTCCTCCGTGGAGATGCAATTGTGGGCTGAAGCTCGGGGCTCCCCCGCCTGGAGAGTTGGGGAAGCAGGCCTCTGCGGACGGAAGCCTGAGCACCCAAGCTGGCCTTCGGGTCCGGTTCCGGCTTAGGGTTCGGGCTAGGGTTAGGGTTAGGGTTAGGAATTAGGGACCAGTCACGTCGGATCGGGCAACACACTCATGGCCTCCCCCAAGGCCTGAGTTGACGGCGGGACTCAAGAGGCTCCTGGCTCCCTGCGTTTGGGGCCCGCAGGGGCCCAGAGAGCGGGCACGGCCTCCAGGGAGCATGCTGGTTTCTAGCCCTGCGAGGGTCGGAGACTGCACCCATGGACAGCGTTGGCTCCTGGCTGGGAGGCTGAGTCCGGCCATCCTCCTGAGGCTGCCCTGCCTGGGAGGAATCGGGTGCCAGGCCTCGGTGGGCCGGGTCCCGAACACGCCACCTAGGGTTAGGGTTGGGTCCTGGGAGAACGGCAGGCCTGAGGTGCCGGTGCCAAGGGAGGCTCCGCGGAGGGCTGAGTTGAGGGCGTTGGTCGGGCGGTCCGTCCGGCTGCGGGATTTGGGTGTGGGCGCCCTCCGGAGGTGTGTGGGCCTGTCGGGGGGCATGTAGGTTTCGCCCGCCAGGAGGGTTCTCCACGGGGCCAAAGGGCCCGGTTTCCACGTGGGGGGCCCCCAGAGTCCGACGGGGTCCATAAGGAGTCCCCAGACTGCAGGGCTGCCGGGCCAGGCCACCGGGGACGCAAGTCTGAGGAACCGGCCTAGGGTTAGGGTTAGGCCGCCGGGGCCTGGCAGGCCCGAGCTGCCCGCCCTGACGTGGCCTCTCCCGCAGGCTGAGTTGAGGGCTTGCGTGTGCAGGATCGTCAGCCTCCCGGTTCCTGGTCCGGGTGGGCGCCGACCGTGGAGGTGGCCCACGCGATGCATGCAGGGGACTCCCGCTCCGAGGATTCAGCTCGTTTCAAAGAGGAGGCTCTCCTCCTCCGTGGAGATGCAATTGTGGGCTGAAGCTCGGGGCTCCCACGCCTGGAGAGTTGGGGAAGCAGGCCTCTGCGGACGGAAGCCTGAGCACCCAAGCTGGCCTTCGGGTCCGGTTCCGGCTTAGGGTTCGGGCTAGGGTTAGGGTTAGGGTTAGGACTTAGGGACCAGGCACGTCGGATCGGGCAACACACTCATGGCCTCCCCCAAGGCCTGAGTTGAGGGCGGGATTCAGAAGGCTCCTGGCTCCCTGCGTTTGGGGCCCGCAGGGGCCCAGAGAGCGGGCACGGCCTCCAGGGAGCATGCTGGTTTCTAGCCCTGCGAGGGTCGGAGACTGCACCCATGGACAGCGTTGGCTCCCAGCTGGGAGGCTGAGTCCGGCCATCCTCCTGAGGCTGCCCTGCCTGGGAGGAATCGGGTGCCAGGCCTCGGTGGGCCGGGTCCCGAACACGCCACCTAGGGTTAGGGTTGGGTCCTGGGAGAACGGCAGGCCTGAGGTGCCGGTGCCAAGGGAGGCTCCGCGGAGGGCTGAGTTGAGGGCGTTGGTGGGGCGGTCCGTCCGGCTGCGGGATTTGGGTGTGGGCGCCCTCCGGAGGTGTGTGGGCCTGTCGGGGGGCATGTAGGTTTCGCCCGCCAGGAGGGTTCTCCACGGGGCCAAAGGGCCCGGTTTCCACGTGGGGGGCCCCCAGAGTCCGACGGGGTCCATAAGGAGTCCCCAGACTGCAGGGCTGCCGGGCCAGGCCACCGGGGACGCAAGTCTGAGGAACCGGCCTAGGGTTAGGGTTAGGCCGCCGGGGCCTGGCAGGTCCGAGCAGCCCGCCCTGACGTGGCCTCTCCCGCAGGCTGAGTTGAGGGCTTGCGTCTGCAGGATCGTCAGCCTCCCGGTTCCTGGTACGGGTGGGCGCCGACCGTGGAGGTGGCCCATGCAATGCATGCAGGGGACTCCCGCTCCGAGGATTCAGCTCGTTTCAAAGAGGAGGCTCTCCTCCTCCGTGGAGATGCAATTGTGGGCTGAAGCTCGGGGCTCCCCCGCCTGGAGAGTTGGGGAAGCAGGCCTCTGCGGACGGAAGCCTGAGCACCCAAGCTGGCCTTCGGGTCCGGTTCCGGCTTAGGGTTCGGGCTAGGGTTAGGGTTAGGGTTAGGACTTAGGGACCAGGCACGTCGGATCGGGCAACACACTCATGGCCTCCCCCAAGGCCTGAGTTGAGGGCGGGACTCAGGAGGCTCCTGGCTCCCTGCGTTTGGGGCCCGCAGGGGCCCAGAGAGCGGGCACGGCCTCCAGGGAGCATGCTGGTTTCTAGCCCTGCGAGGGTCGTAGACTGCACCCATGGACAGCGTTGGCTCCTGGCTGGGAGGCTGAGTCCGGCCATCCTCCTGAGGCTGCCCTGCCTGGGAGGAATCGGGTGCCAGGCCTCGGGGGGCCGGGTCCCGAACACGCCACCTAGGGTTAGGGTTGGGTCCTGGGAGAACGGCAGGCCTGAGTTGCCGGTGCCAAGGGAGGCTCCGCGGAGGGCTGAGTTGAGGGCGTTGGTCGGGCGGTCCGTCCGGCTGCGGGATTTGGGTGTGGGCGCCCTCCGGAGGTGTGTGGGCCTGTCGGGGGGCATGTAGGTTTCGCCCGCCAGGAGGGTTCTCCACGGGGCCAAAGGGCCCGGTTTCCACGTGGGGGGCTCCCAGAGTCCGACGGGGTCCATAAGGAGTCCCCAGACTGCAGGGCTGCCGGGCCAGGCCACTGGGGACGCAAGTCTGAGGAACCGGCCTAGGGTTAGGGTTAGGCCGACGGGGACTGGCAGGCCCGAGCTGCCCGCGCTGACGTGGCCTCTCCCGCAGGCTGAGTTGAGGGCTTGCGTGTGCAGGATCGTCAGCCTCCCGGTTCCTGGTCCGGGTGGGCGCCGACCGTGGAGGTGGCCCACGCGATGCATGCAGGGGTCTCCCGCTCCGCGGATTCAGCTCGTTTCAAAGAGGAGGCTCTCCTCCTCAGTGGAGATGCAATTGTGGGCTGAAGCTCGGGGCTCCCCCGCCTGGAGAGTTGGGGAAGCAGGCCTCTGCGGACAGAAGCCTGAGCACCCAAGCTGGCCTTCGGGTCCGGTTCCGGCTTAGGGTTCGGGCTAGGGTTAGGGTTAGGGTTAGGACTTAGGGACCAGGCACGTCGGATCGGGCAACACACTCATGGCCTCCCCCAAGGCCTGAGTTGAGGGCGGGACTCAGGAGGCTCCTGGCTCCCTGCGTTTGGGGCACGCAGGGGCCCAGAGAGCGGGCACGGCCTCCAGGGAGCATGCTGGTTTCTAGCCCTGCGAGGGTCGGAGACTGCACCCTAGGACAGCGTTGGCTCCCGGCTGGGAGGCTGAGTCCGGCCGTCCGCCTGAGGCTGCCCTGCCTGGGAGGAATCGGGTGCCAGGCCTCGGGGGGCCGGGTCCCGAACACGCCACCTAGGGTTAGGGTTGGGTCCTGGGAGAACGGCAGGCCTGAGGTGCCGGTGCCAAGGGAGGCTCCGCGGAGGGCTGATTTGAGGGCGTTGGTCGGGCGGTCCGTCGGGCTGCGGGATTTGGGTGTGGGCGCCCTCCGGAAGTGTGTGGGCCTGTCGGGGGGCATGTAGGTTTTGCCCGCCAGGAGGGTTCTCCACGGGGCCAAAGGGCCCGGTTTCCACGTGGGGGGCCCCCAGAGTCCGACGGGGTCCATAAGGAGTCCCCAGACTGCAGGGCTGCCGGGCCAGGCCACCGGGGACGCAAGTCTGAGGAACCGGCCTAGGGTTAGGGTTAGGCCGCCGGGGCCTGGCAGGCCCGAGCTGCCCGCGCTGACGTGGCCTCTCCCGCAGGCTGAGTTGAGGGCTTGCGTTTGCAGGATCGTCAGCCTCACGGTTCCTGGTCCGGGTGGGCGCCGACCGTGGAGGTGGCTCACGCGATGCATGCAAGGGTCTCCGGCTCCATGGATTCAGCTCGTTTCAAAGAGGAGGCTCTCCTCCTCCGTGGAGATGCAATTGTGGGCTGAAGATCGGGGCTCCCCCGCCTGGAGAGTTGGGGAAGCAGGCCTCTGCGGACGGAAGCCTGAGCACCCAAGCTGGCCTTCGGGTCCGGTTCCGGCTTAGGGTTCGGGCTAGGGTTAGGGTTAGGGTTAGGACTTAGGGACCAGGCACGTCGGATCGGGCAACACACTCATGGCCTCCCCCAAGGCCTGAGTTGAGGGCGGGATTCAGAAGGCTCCTGGCTCCCTGCGTTTGGGGCCCGCAGGGGCCCAGAGAGCGGGCACGGCCTCCAGGGAGCATGCTGGTTTCTAGCCCTGCGAGTGTCGGAGACTGCACCCATGGACAGCGTTGGCTCCCGGCTGGGAGGCTGAGTCCGGCCATCCTCCTGAGGCTGCCCTGCCTGGGAGGAATCGGGTGCCAGGCCTCGGTGGGCCGGGTCCCGAACACGCCACCTAGGGTTAGGGTTGGGTCCTGGGAGAACGGCAGGCCTGAGGTGCCGGTGCCAAGGGAGGCTCCTCGGAGGGCTGAGTTGAGGGCGTTGGTGGGGCGGTCCGTCCGGCTGCGGGATTTGGGTGTGGGCGCCCTCCGGAGGTGTGTGGTCCTGTCGGGGGGCATGTAGGTTTCGCCCGCCAGGAGGGTTCTCCACGGGGCCAAAGGGCCCGGTTTCCACGTGGGGGGCCCCCAGAGTCCGACGGGGTCCATAAGGAGTCCCCAGACTGCAGGGCTGCCGGGCCAGGCCACCGGGGACGCAAGTCTGAGGAACCGGCCTAGGGTTAGGGTTAGGCCGCCGGGGCCTGGCAGGCACGAGCTGCCCGCCCTGACGTGGCCTCTCCCGCAGGCTGAGTTGAGGGCTTGCGTGTGCAGGATCGTCAGCCTCCTGGTTCCTGGTCCGGGTGGGCGCCGACAGTGGAGGTGGCCCACGCGATGCATGCAGGGGACTCCCGCTCCGAGGATTCAGCTCGTTTCAAAGAGGAGGCTCTCCTCCTCCGTGGAGATGCAATTGTGGGCTGAAGCTCGGGGCTCCCCCGCCTGGAGAGTTGGGGAAGCAGGCCTCTGCGGACGGAAGCCTGAGCACCCAAGCTGGCCTTCGGGTCCGGTTCCGGCTTAGGGTTTGGGCTAGGGTTAGGGTTAGGGTTAGGGCTTAGGGACCAGGCACGTCGGATCGGGCAACACACTCATGGCCTCCCCCAAGGCTTGAGTTGAGGGCGGGTTTCAGAAGGCTCCTGGCTCCCTGCGTTTGGGGCCCGCAGGGGCCCAGAGAGCGGGCACGGCCTCCAGGGAGCATGCTGGTTTCTAGCCCTGCGAGGGTCGGAGACTGCACCCATGGACAGCGTTGGCTCCCAGCTGGGAGGCTGAGTCCGACCATCCTCCTGAGGCTGCCCTGCCTGGGAGGAATCGGGTGCCAGGCCTCGGTGGGCCGGGTCCCGAACACGCCACCTAGGGTTAGGGTTGGGTCCTGGGAGAACGGCAGGCCTGAGGTGCCGGTGCCAAGGGAGGCTCCTCGGAGGGCTGAGTTGAGGGCGTTGGTGGGGCGGTCCGTCCGGCTGCGGGATTTGGGTGTGGGCGCCCTGGAGGTGTGTGGGCCTGTCGGGGGGCATGTAGGTTTCGCCCGCCAGGAGGGTTCTCCACGGGGCCAAAGGGCCCGGTTTCCACGTGGGGGGCCCCCAGAGTCCGACGGGGTCCATAAGGAGTCCCCAGACTGCAGGGCTGCCGGGCCAGGCCACCGGGGACGCAAGTCTGAGGAACCGGCCTAGGGTTAGGGTTAGGCCGCCGGGGCCTGGCAGGCCCGAGCTGCCCGCCCTGACATGGCCTCTCCCGCAGGCTGAGTTGAGGGCTTGCGTGTGCAGGATCGTCAGCCTCCCGGTTCCTGGTCCGGGTGGGCGCCGACAGTGGAGGTGGCCCACGCGATGCATGCAGGGGACTCCCGCTCCGAGGATTCAGCTCGTTTCAAAGAGGAGGCTCTCCTCCTCCGTGGAGATGCAATTGTGGGCTGAAGCTCGGGGCTCCCCCCCTGGAGAGTTGGGGAAGCAGGCCTCTGCGGACGGAAGCCTGAGCACCCAAGCTGGCCTTCGGGTCCGGTTCCGGCTTAGGGTTCGGGCTAGGGTTAGGGTTAGGGTTAGGGCTTAGGGACCAGGCACGTCGGATCGGGCAACACACTCATGGCCTCCCCCAAGGCCTGAGTTGAGGGCGGGATTCAGAAGGCTCCTGGCTCCCTGCGTTTGGGGCCCGCAGGGGCCCAGAGAGCGGGCACGGCCTCCAGGGAGCATGCTGGTTTCTAGCCCTGCGAGGGTCGGAGACTGCACCCATGGACAGCGTTGGCTCCCGGCTGGGAGGCTGAGTCCGGCCATCCTCCTGAGGCTGCCCTGCCTGGGAGGAATCGGGTGCCAGGCCTCGGTGGGCCGGGTCCCGAACACGCCACCTAGGGTTAGGGTTGGGTCCTGGGAGAACGGCAGGCCTGAGGTGCCGGTGCCAAGGGAGGCTCCGCGGAGGGCTGAGTTGAGGGCGTTGGTGGGGCGGTCCGTCCGGCTGCGGGATTTGGGTGTGGGCGCCCTCCGGAGGTGTGTGGGCCTGTCGGGGGGCATGTAGGTTTCGCCCGCCAGGAGGGTTCTCCACGGGGCCAAAGGGCCCGGTTTCCACGTGGGGGGCCCCCAGAGTCCGACGGGGTCCATAAGGAGTCCCCAGACTGCCGGGCTGCCGGGCCAGGCCACTGGGGACGCAAGTCTGAGGAACCGGCCTAGGGTTAGGGTTAGGCCGACGGGGACTGGCAGGCCCGAGCTGCCCGCGCTGACGTGGCCTCTCCCGCAGGCTGAGTTGAGGGCTTGCGTGTGCAGGATCGTCAGCCTCCCGGTTCCTGGTCCGGGTGGGCGCCGACCGTGGAGGTGGCCCACGCGATGCATGCAGGGGTCTCCCGCTCCGCGGATTCAGCTCGTTTCAAAGAGGAGGCTCTCCTCCTCCGTGGAGATGCAATTGTGGGCTGAAGCTCGGGGCTCCCCCGCCTGGAGAGTTGGGGAAGCAGGCCTCTGCGGACAGAAGCCTGAGCACCCAAGCTGGCCTTCGGGTCCGGTTCCGGCTTAGGGTTCGGGCTAGGGTTAGGGTTAGGGTTAGGACTTAGGGACCAGGCACGTCGGATCGGGCAACACACTCATGGCCTCCCCCAAGGCCTGAGTTGAGGGCGGGACTCAGGAGGCTCCTGGCTCCCTGCGTTTGGGGCCCGCAGGGGCGAGAGAGTGGGCACGGCCTCCAGGGAGCATGCTGGTTTCTAGCCCTGCGAGGGTCGGAGACTGCACCCAAGGACAGCGTTGGCTCCCGGCTGGGAGGCTGAGTCCGGCCATCCTCCTGAGGCTGCCCTGCCTGGGAGGAATCGGGTGCCAGGCCTCGGTGGGCCGGGTCCCGAACACGCCACCTAGGGTTAGGGTTGGGTCCTGGGAGAACGGCAGGCCTGAGGTGCCGGTGCCAAGGGAGGCTCCGCGGAGGGCTGAGTTGAGGGCGTTGGTCGGGCGGTCCGTCCGGCTGCGGGATTTGGGTGTGGGCGCCCTCCGGAGGTGTGTGGGCCTGTCGGGGGGCATGTAGGTTTCGCCCGCCAGGAGGGTTCTCCACGGGGCCAAAGGGCCCGGTTTCCACGTGGGGGGCCCCCAGAGTCCGACGGGGTCCATAAGGAGTCCCCAGACTGCAGGGCTGCCGGGCCAGGCCACCGGGGACGCAAGTCTGAGGAACCGGCCTAGGGTTAGGTTTAGGCCGCCGGGGCCTGGCAGGCCCGAGCTGCCCGCGCTGACGTGGCCTCTCCCGCAGGCTGAGTAGAGGGCTTGCGTGTGCAGGATCGGCAGCCTCCCGGTCCCTGGTCCGGGTGGGCGCCGACCGTGGAGGTGGCCCACGCGATGCATGCAGGGGTCTCCCGCTCCGCGGATTCAGCTCGTTTCAAAGAGGAGGCTCTCCTCCGTGGAGATGCAATTGTGGGCTGAAGCTCGGGGCTCCCACGCCTGGAGAGTTGGGGAAGCAGGCCTCTGCGGACGGAAGCCTGAGCACCCAAGCTGGCCTTCGGGTCCGGTTCCGGCTTAGGGTTCGGGCTAGGGTTAGGATTAGGGTTAGGACTTAGGGACCAGGCACGTCGGATCGGGCAACACACTCATGGCCTCCCCCAAGGCCTGAGTTGAGGGCGGGATTCAGAAGGCTCCTGGCTCCCTGCGTTTGGGGCCCGCAGGGGCCCAGAGAGCGGGCACGGCCTCCAGGGAGCATGCTGGTTTCTAGCCCTGCGAGGGTCGGAGACTGCACCCATGGACAGCGTTGGCTCCCGGCTGGGAGGCTGAGTCCGGCCATCCTCCTGAGGCTGCCCTGCCTGGGAGGAATCGGGTGCCAGGACTCGGTGGGCCGGGTCCCGAACACGCCACCTAGGGTTAGGGTTGGGTCCTGGGAGAACGGCAGGCCTGAGCTGCCGGTGCCAAGGGAGGCTCCGCGGAGGGCTGAGTTGAGGGCGTTGGTGGGGCGGTCCGTCCGGCTGCGGGATTTGGGTGTGGGCGCCCTCCGGAGGTGTGTGGGCCTGTCGGGGGGCATGTAGGTTTCGCCCGCCAGGAGGGTTCTCCACGGGGCCAAAGGGCCCGGTTTCCACGTGGGGGGCCCCCAGAGTCCGACGGGGTCCATAAGGAGTCCCCAGACTGCAGGGCTGCCGGGCCAGGCCACCGGGGACGCAAGTCTGAGGAACCGGCCTAGGGTTAGGGTTAGGCCGCCGGGGCCTGGCAGGTCCGAGCAGCCCGCCCTGACGTGGCCTCTCCCGCAGGCTGAGTTGAGGGCTTGCGTCTGCAGGATCGTCAGCCTCCCGGTTCCTGGAACGGGTGGGCGCCGACCGTGGAGGTGGCCCATGCAATGCATGCAGGGGACTCCCGCTCCGAGGATTCAGCTCGTTTCAAAGAGGAGGCTCTCCTCCTCCGTGGAGATGCAATTGTGGGCTGAAGCTCGGGGCTCCCCCGCCTGGAGAGTTGGGGAAGCAGGCCTCTGCGGACGGAAGCCTGAGCACCCAAGCTGGCCTTCGGGTCCGGTTCCGGCTTAGGGTTCGGGCTAGGGTTAGGGTTAGGGTTAGGACTTAGGGACCAGGCACGTCGGATCGGGCAACACACTCATGGCCTCCCCCAAGGCCTGAGTTGAGGGCGGGACTCAGGAGGCTCCTGGCTCCCTGCGTTTGGGGCCCGCAGGGGCCCAGAGAGCGGGCACGGCCTCCAGGGAGCATGCTGGTTTCTAGCCCTGCGAGGGTCGTAGACTGCACCCATGGACAGCGTTGGCTCCTGGCTGGGAGGCTGAGTCCGGCCATCCTCCTGAGGCTGCCCTGCCTGGGAGGAATCGGGTGCCAGGCCTCGGGGGGCCGGGTCCCGAACACGCCACCTAGGGTTAGGGTTGGGTCCTGGGAGAACGGCAGGCCTGAGTTGCCGGTGCCAAGGGAGGCTCCGCGGAGGGCTGAGTTGAGGGCGTTGGTCGGGCGGTCCGTCCGGCTGCGGGATTTGGGTGTGGGCGCCCTCCGGAGGTGTGTGGGCCTGTCGGGGGGCATGTAGGTTTCGCCCGCCAGGAGGGTTCTCCACGGGGCCAAAGGGCCCGGTTTCCACGTGGGGGGCCCCCAGAGTCCGACGGGGTCCATAAGGAGTCCCCAGACTGCAGGGCTGCCGGGCCAGGCCACTGGGGACGCAAGTCTGAGGAACCGGCCTAGGGTTAGGGTTAGGCCGACGGGGACTGGCAGGCCCGAGCTGCCCGCGCTGACGTGGCCTCTCCCGCAGGCTGAGTTGAGGGCTTGCGTGTGCAGGATCGTCAGCCTCCCGGTTCCTGGTCCGGGTGGGCGCCGACCGTGGAGGTGGCCCACGCGATGCATGCAGGGGTCTCCCGCTCCGCGGATTCAGCTCGTTTCAAAGAGGAGGCTCTCCTCCTCCGTGGAGATGCAATTGTGGGCTGAAGCTCGGGGCTCCCCCGCCTGGAGAGTTGGGGAAGCAGGCCTCTGCGGACAGAAGCCTGAGCACCCAAGCTGGCCTTCGGGTCCGGTTCCGGCTTAGGGTTCGGGCTAGGGTTAGGGTTAGGGTTAGGACTTAGGGACCAGGCACGTCGGATCGGGCAACACACTCATGGCCTCCCCCAAGGCCTGAGTTGAGGGCGGGACTCAGGAGGCTCCTGGCTCCCTGCGTTTGGGGCCCGCAGGGGCCCAGAGAGCGGGCACGGCCTCCAGGGAGCATGCTGGTTTCTAGCCCTGCGAGGGTCGGAGACTGCACCCAAGGACAGCGTTGGCTCCCGGCTGGGAGGCTGAGTCCGGCCATCCTCCTGAGGCTGCCCTGCCTGGGAGGAATCGGGTGCCAGGCCTCGGTGGGCCGGGTCCCGAACACGCCACCTAGGGTTAGGGTTGGGTCCTGGGAGAACGGCAGGCCTGAGGTGCCGGTGCCAAGGGAGGCTCCGCGGAGGGCTGAGTTGAGGGCGTTGGTCGGGCGGTCCGTCCGGCTGCGGGATTTGGGTGTGGGCGCCCTCCGGAGGTGTGTGGGCCTGTCGGGGGGCATGTAGGTTTCGCCCGCCAGGAGGGTTCTCCACGGGGCCAAAGGGCCCGGTTTCCACGTGGGGGGCCCCCAGAGTCCGACGGGGTCCATAAGGAGTCCCCAGACTGCAGGGCTGCCGGGCCAGGCCACCGGGGACGCAAGTCTGAGGAACCGGCCTAGGGTTAGGTTTAGGCCGCCGGGGCCTGGCAGGCCCGAGCTGCCCGCGCTGACGTGGCCTCTCCCGCAGGCTGAGTAGAGGGCTTGCGTCTGCAGGATCGGCAGCCTCCCGGTCCCTGGTCCGGGTGGGCGCCGACCGTGGAGGTGGCCCACGCGATGCATGCAGGGGTCTCCCGCTCCGCGGATTCAGCTCGTTTCAAAGAGGAGGCTCTCCTCCGTGGAGATGCAATTGTGGGCTGAAGCTCGGGGCTCCCCCGCCTGGAGAGTTGGGGAAGCAGGCCTCTGCGGACGGAAGCCTGAGCACCCAAGCTGGCCTTCGGGTCCGGTTCCGGCTTAGGGTTCGGGCTAGGGTTAGGGTTAGGGTTAGGAATTAGGGACCAGTCACGTCGGATCGGGCAACACACTCATGGCCTCCCCCAAGGCCTGAGTTGACGGCGGGACTCAAGAGGCTCCTGGCTCCCTGCGTTTGGGGCCCGCAGGGGCCCAGAGAGCGGGCACGGCCTCCAGGGAGCATGCTGGTTTCTAGCCCTGCGAGGGTCGGAGACTGCACCCATGGACAGCGTTGGCTCCTGGCTGGGAGGCTGAGTCCGGCCATCCTCCTGAGGCTGCCCTGCCTGGGAGGAATCGGGTGCCAGGCCTCGGTGGGCCGGGTCCCGAACACGCCACCTAGGGTTAGGGTTGGGTCCTGGGAGAACGGCAGGCCTGAGGTGCCGGTGCCAAGGGAGGCTCCGCGGAGGGCTGAGTTGAGGGCGTTGGTCGGGCGGTCCGTCCGGCTGCGGGATTTGGGTGTGGGCGCCCTCCGGAGGTGTGTGGGCCTGTCGGGGGGCATGTAGGTTTCGCCCGCCAGGAGGGTTCTCCACGGGGCCAAAGGGCCCGGTTTCCACGTGGGGGGCCCCCAGAGTCCGACGGGGTCCATAAGGAGTCCCCAGACTGCAGGGCTGCCGGGCCAGGCCACCGGGGACGCAAGTCTGAGGAACCGGCCTAGGGTTAGGGTTAGGCCGCCGGGGCCTGGCAGGCCCGAGCTGCCCGCCCTGACGTGGCCTCTCCCGCAGGCTGAGTTGAGGGCTTGCGTGTGCAGGATCGTCAGCCTCCCGGTTCCTGGTCCGGGTGGGCGCCGACCGTGGAGGTGGCCCACGCGATGCATGCAGGGGACTCCCGCTCCGAGGATTCAGCTCGTTTCAAAGAGGAGGCTCTCCTCCTCCGTGGAGATGCAATTGTGGGCTGAAGCTCGGGGCTCCCACGCCTGGAGAGTTGGGGAAGCAGGCCTCTGCGGACGGAAGCCTGAGCACCCAAGCTGGCCTTCGGGTCCGGTTCCGGCTTAGGGTTCGGGCTAGGGTTAGGGTTAGGGTTAGGACTTAGGGACCAGGCACGTCGGATCGGGCAACACACTCATGGCCTCCCCCAAGGCCTGTGTTGAGGGCGGGATTCAGAAGGCTCCTGGCTCCCTGCGTTTGGGGCCCGCAGGGGCCCAGAGAGCGGGCACGGCCTCCAGGGAGCATGCTGGTTTCTAGCCCTGCGAGGGTCGGAGACTGCACCCATGGACAGCGTTGACTCCCGGCTGGGAGGCTGAGTCCGGCCATCCTCCTGAGGCTGCCCTGCCTGGGAGGAATCGGGTGCCAGGCCTCGGTGGGCCGAGTCCCGAACACGCCACCTAGGGTTAGGGTTGGGTCCTGGGAGAACGGCAGGCCTGAGCTGCCGGTGCCAAGGGAGGCTCCGCGGAGGGCTGAGTTGAGGGCGTTGGTGGGGCGGTCCGTCCGGCTGCGGGATTTGGGTGTGGGCGCCCTCCGGAGGTGTGTGGGCCTGTCGGGGGGCATGTAGGTTTCGCCCGCCAGGAGGGTTCTCCACGGGGCCAAAGGGCCCGGTTTCCAAGTGGGGGGCCCCCAGAGTCCGACGGGGTCCATAAGGAGTCCCCAGACTGCAGGGCTGCCGGGCCAGGCCACCGGGGACGCAAGTCTGAGGAACCGGCCTAGGGTTAGGGTTAGGCCGCCGGGGCCTGGCAGGTCCGAGCAGCCCGCCCTGACGTGGCCTCTCCCGCAGGCTGAGTTGAGGGCTTGCGTCTGCAGGATCGTCAGCCTCCCGGTTCCTGGTACGGGTGGGCGCCGACCGTGGAGGTGGCCCATGCAATGCATGCAGGGGACTCCCGCTCCGAGGATTCAGCTCGTTTCAAAGAGGAGGCTCTCCTCCTCCGTGGAGATGCAATTGTGGGCTGAAGCTCGGGGCTCCCCCGCCTGGAGAGTTGGGGAAGCAGGCCTCTGCGGACGGAAGCCTGAGCACCCAAGCTGGCCTTCGGGTCCGGTTCCGGCTTAGGGTACGGGCTAGGGTTAGGGTTAGGGTTAGGACTTAGGGACCAGGCACGTCGGATCGGGCAACACACTCATGGCCTCCCCCAAGGCCTGAGTTGAGGGCGGGACTCAGGAGGCTCCTGGCTCCCTGCGTTTGGGGCCCGCAGGGGCCCAGAGAGCGGGCACGGCCTCCAGGGAGCATGCTGGTTTCTAGCCCTGCGAGGGTCGTAGACTGCACCCATGGACAGCGTTGGCTCCTGGCTGGGAGGCTGAGTCCGGCCATCCTCCTGAGGCTGCCCTGCCTGGGAGGAATCGGGTGCCAGGCCTCGGGGGGCCGGGTCCCGAACACGCCACCTAGGGTTAGGGTTGGGTCCTGGGAGAACGGCAGGCCTGAGGTGCCGGTGCCAAGGGAGGCTCCGCGGAGGGCTGAGTTGAGGGCGTTGGTGGGGCGGTCCGTCCGGCTGCGGGATTTGGGTGTGGGCGCCCTCCGGAGGTGTGTGGGCCTGTCGGGGGGCATGTAGGTTTCGCCCGCCAGGAGGGTTCTCCACGGGGCCAAAGGGCCCGGTTTCCACGTGGGGGGCCCCCAGAGTCCGACGGGGTCCATAAGGAGTCCCCAGACTGCAGGGCTGCCGGGCCAGGCCACTGGGGACGCAAGTCTGAGGAACCGGCCTAGGGTTTGGGTTAGGCCGACGGGGACTGGCAGGCCCGAGCTGCCCGCGCTGACGTGGCCTCTCCCGCAGGCTGAGTTGAGGGCTTGCGTGTGCAGGATCGTCAGCCTCCCGGTTCCTGGTCCGGGTGGGCGCCGACCGTGGAGGTGGCCCACGCGATGCATGCAGGGGTCTCCCGCTCCGCGGATTCAGCTCGTTTCAAAGAGGAGGCTCTCCTCCTCCGTGGAGATGCAATTGTGGGCTGAAGCTCGGGGCTCCCCCGCCTGGAGAGTTGGGGAAGCAGGCCTCTGCGGACAGAAGCCTGAGCACCCAAGCTGGCCTTCGGGTCCGGTTCCGGCTTAGGGTTCGGGCTAGGGTTAGGGTTAGGGTTAGGACTTAGGGACCAGGCACGTCGGATCGGGCAACCCACTCATGGCCTCCCCCAAGGCCTGAGTTGAGGGCGGGACTCAGGAGGCTCCTGGCTCCCTGCGTTTGGGGCCCGCAGGGGCCCAGAGAGCGGGCACGGCCTCCAGGGAGCATGCTGGTTTCTAGCCCTGCGAGGTTCGGAGACTGCACCCTAGGACAGCGTTGGCTCCCGGCTGGGAGGCTGAGTCCGGCCGTCCGCCTGAGGCTTGCCCTGCCTGGGAGGAATCGGGTGCCAGGCCTCGGGGGGCCGGGTCCCGAACACGCCACCTAGGGTTAGGGTTGGGTCCTGGGAGAACGGCAGGCCTGAGGTGCCGGTGCCAAGGGAGGCTCCGCGGAGGGCTGAGTTGAGGGCGTTGGTCGGGCGGTCCGTCCGGCTGCGGGATTTGGGTGTGGGCGCCCTCCGGAGGTGTGTGGGCCTGTCGGGGGGCATGTAGGTTTCGCCCGCCAGGAGGGTTCTCCACGGGGCCAAAGGGCCCGGTTTCCACGTGGGGGGCCCCCAGAGTCCGACGGGGTCCATAAGGAGTCCCCAGACTGCAGGGCTGCCGGGCCAGGCCACTGGGGACGCAAGTCTGAGGAACCGGCCTAGGGTTAGGGTTAGGCCGACGGGGACTGGCAGGCCCGAGCTGCCCGCGCTGACGTGGCCTCTCCCGCAGGCTGAGTTGAGGGCTTGCGTGTGCAGGATCGTCAGCCTCCCGGTTCCTGGTCCGGGTGGGCGCCGACCGTGGAGGTGGCCCACGCGATGCATGCAGGGGTCTCCCGCTCCGCGGATTCAGCTCGTTTCAAAGAGGAGGCTCTCCTCCTCCGTGGAGATGCAATTGTGGGCTGAAGCTCGGGGCTCCCCCGCCTGGAGAGTTGGGGAAGCAGGCCTCTGCGGACAGAAGCCTGAGCACCCAAGCTGGCCTTCGGGTCCGGTTCCGGCTTAGGGTTCGGGCTAGGGTTAGGGTTAGGGTTAGGACTTAGGGACCAGGCACGTCGGATCGGGCAACACACTCATGGCCTCCCCCAAGGCCTGAGTTGAGGGCGGGACTCAGGAGGCTCCTGGCTCCCTGCGTTTGGGGCCCGCAGGGGCCCAGAGAGCGGGCACGGCCTCCAGGGAGCATGCTGGTTTCTAGCCCTGCGAGGGTCGGAGACTGCACCCAAGGACAGCGTTGGCTCCCGGCTGGGAGGCTGAGTCCGGCCATCCTCCTGAGGCTGCCCTGCCTGGGAGGAATCGGGTGCCAGGCCTCGGTGGGCCGGGTCCCGAACACGCCACCTAGGGTTAGGGTTGGGTCCTGGGAGAACGGCAGGCCTGAGGTGCCGGTGCCAAGGGAGGCTCCGCGGAGGGCTGAGTTGAGGGCGTTGGTCGGGCGGTCCGTCCGGCTGCGGGATTTGGGTGTGGGCGCCCTCCGGAGGTGTGTGGGCCTGTCGGGGGGCATGTAGGTTTCGCCCGCCAGGAGGGTTCTCCACGGGGCCAAAGGGCCCGGTTTCCACGTGGGGGGCCCCCAGAGTCCGACGGGGTCCATAAGGAGTCCCCAGACTGCAGGGCTGCCGGGCCAGGCCACCGGGGACGCAAGTCTGAGGAACCGGCCTAGGGTTAGGTTTAGGCCGCCGGGGCCTGGCAGGCCCGAGCTGCCCGCGCTGACGTGGCCTCTCCCGCAGGCTGAGTAGAGGGCTTGCGTCTGCAGGATCGGCAGCCTCCCGGTCCCTGGTCCGGGTGGGCGCCGACCGTGGAGGTGGCCCACGCGATGCATGCAGGGGTCTCCCGCTCCGCGGATTCAGCTCGTTTCAAAGAGGAGGCTCTCCTCCGTGGAGATGCAATTGTGGGCTGAAGCTCGGGGCTCCCCCGCCTGGAGAGTTGGGGAAGCAGGCCTCTGCGGACGGAAGCCTGAGCACCCAAGCTGGCCTTCGGGTCCGGTTCCGGCTTAGGGTTCGGGCTAGGGTTAGGGTTAGGGTTAGGAATTAGGGACCAGTCACGTCGGATCGGGCAACACACTCATGGCCTCCCCCAAGGCCTGAGTTGACGGCGGGACTCAAGAGGCTCCTGGCTCCCTGCGTTTGGGGCCCGCAGGGGCCCAGAGAGCGGGCACGGCCTCCAGGGAGCATGCTGGTTTCTAGCCCTGCGAGGGTCGGAGACTGCACCCATGGACAGCGTTGGCTCCTGGCTGGGAGGCTGAGTCCGGCCATCCTCCTGAGGCTGCCCTGCCTGGGAGGAATCGGGTGCCAGGCCTCGGTGGGCCGGGTCCCGAACACGCCACCTAGGGTTAGGGTTGGGTCCTGGGAGAACGGCAGGCCTGAGGTGCCGGTGCCAAGGGAGGCTCCGCGGAGGGCTGAGTTGAGGGCGTTGGTCGGGCGGTCCGTCCGGCTGCGGGATTTGGGTGTGGGCGCCCTCCGGAGGTGTGTGGGCCTGTCGGGGGGCATGTAGGTTTCGCCCGCCAGGAGGGTTCTCCACGGGGCCAAAGGGCCCGGTTTCCACGTGGGGGGCCCCCAGAGTCCGACGGGGTCCATAAGGAGTCCCCAGACTGCAGGGCTGCCGGGCCAGGCCACCGGGGACGCAAGTCTGAGGAACCGGCCTAGGGTTAGGGTTAGGCCGCCGGGGCCTGGCAGGCCCGAGCTGCCCGCCCTGACGTGGCCTCTCCCGCAGGCTGAGTTGAGGGCTTGCGTGTGCAGGATCGTCAGCCTCCCGGTTCCTGGTCCGGGTGGGCGCCGACCGTGGAGGTGGCCCACGCGATGCATGCAGGGGACTCCCGCTCCGAGGATTCAGCTCGTTTCAAAGAGGAGGCTCTCCTCCTCCGTGGAGATGCAATTGTGGGCTGAAGCTCGGGGCTCCCACGCCTGGAGAGTTGGGGAAGCAGGCCTCTGCGGACGGAAGCCTGAGCACCCAAGCTGGCCTTCGGGTCCGGTTCCGGCTTAGGGTTCGGGCTAGGGTTAGGGTTAGGGTTAGGACTTAGGGACCAGGCACGTCGGATCGGGCAACACACTCATGGCCTCCCCCAAGGCCTGTGTTGAGGGCGGGATTCAGAAGGCTCCTGGCTCCCTGCGTTTGGGGCCCGCAGGGGCCCAGAGAGCGGGCACGGCCTCCAGGGAGCATGCTGGTTTCTAGCCCTGCGAGGGTCGGAGACTGAACCCATGGACAGCGTTGACTCCCGGCTGGGAGGCTGAGTCCGGCCATCCTCCTGAGGCTGCCCTGCCTGGGAGGAATCGGGTGCCAGGCCTCGGTGGGCCGAGTCCCGAACACGCCACCTAGGGTTAGGGTTGGGTCCTGGGAGAACGGCAGGCCTGAGCTGCCGGTGCCAAGGGAGGCTCCGCGGAGGGCTGAGTTGAGGGCGTTGGTGGGGCGGTCCGTCCGGCTGCGGGATTTGGGTGTGGGCGCCCTCCGGAGGTGTGTGGGCCTGTCGGGGGGCATGTAGGTTTCGCCCGCCAGGAGGGTTCTCCACGGGGCCAAAGGGCCCGGTTTCCAAGTGGGGGGCCCCCAGAGTCCGACGGGGTCCATAAGGAGTCCCCAGACTGCAGGGCTGCCGGGCCAGGCCACCGGGGACGCAAGTCTGAGGAACCGGCCTAGGGTTAGGGTTAGGCCGCCGGGGCCTGGCAGGTCCGAGCAGCCCGCCCTGACGTGGCCTCTCCCGCAGGCTGAGTTGAGGGCTTGCGTCTGCAGGATCGTCAGCCTCCCGGTTCCTGGTACGGGTGGGCGCCGACCGTGGAGGTGGCCCATGCAATGCATGCAGGGGACTCCCGCTCCGAGGATTCAGCTCGTTTCAAAGAGGAGGCTCTCCTCCTCCGTGGAGATGCAATTGTGGGCTGAAGCTCGGGGCTCCCCCGCCTGGAGAGTTGGGGAAGCAGGCCTCTGCGGACGGAAGCCTGAGCACCCAAGCTGGCCTTCGGGTCCGGTTCCGGCTTAGGGTACGGGCTAGGGTTAGGGTTAGGGTTAGGACTTAGGGACCAGGCACGTCGGATCGGGCAACACACTCATGGCCTCCCCCAAGGCCTGAGTTGAGGGCGGGACTCAGGAGGCTCCTGGCTCCCTGCGTTTGGGGCCCGCAGGGGCCCAGAGAGCGGGCACGGCCTCCAGGGAGCATGCTGGTTTCTAGCCCTGCGAGGGTCGTAGACTGCACCCATGGACAGCGTTGGCTCCTGGCTGGGAGGCTGAGTCCGGCCATCCTCCTGAGGCTGCCCTGCCTGGGAGGAATCGGGTGCCAGGCCTCGGGGGGCCGGGTCCCGAACACGCCACCTAGGGTTAGGGTTGGGTCCTGGGAGAACGGCAGGCCTGAGGTGCCGGTGCCAAGGGAGGCTCCGCGGAGGGCTGAGTTGAGGGCGTTGGTGGGGCGGTCCGTCCGGCTGCGGGATTTGGGTGTGGGCGCCCTCCGGAGGTGTGTGGGCCTGTCGGGGGGCATGTAGGTTTCGCCCGCCAGGAGGGTTCTCCACGGGGCCAAAGGGCCCGGTTTCCACGTGGGGGGCCCCCAGAGTCCGACGGGGTCCATAAGGAGTCCCCAGACTGCAGGGCTGCCGGGCCAGGCCACTGGGGACGCAAGTCTGAGGAACCGGCCTAGGGTTTGGGTTAGGCCGACGGGGACTGGCAGGCCCGAGCTGCCCGCGCTGACGTGGCCTCTCCCGCAGGCTGAGTTGAGGGCTTGCGTGTGCAGGATCGTCAGCCTCCCGGTTCCTGGTCCGGGTGGGCGCCGACCGTGGAGGTGGCCCACGCGATGCATGCAGGGGTCTCCCGCTCCGCGGATTCAGCTCGTTTCAAAGAGGAGGCTCTCCTCCTCCGTGGAGATGCAATTGTGGGCTGAAGCTCGGGGCTCCCCCGCCTGGAGAGTTGGGGAAGCAGGCCTCTGCGGACAGAAGCCTGAGCACCCAAGCTGGCCTTCGGGTCCGGTTCCGGCTTAGGGTTCGGGCTAGGGTTAGGGTTAGGGTTAGGACTTAGGGACCAGGCACGTCGGATCGGGCAACCCACTCATGGCCTCCCCCAAGGCCTGAGTTGAGGGCGGGACTCAGGAGGCTCCTGGCTCCCTGCGTTTGGGGCCCGCAGGGGCCCAGAGAGCGGGCACGGCCTCCAGGGAGCATGCTGGTTTCTAGCCCTGCGAGGTTCGGAGACTGCACCCTAGGACAGCGTTGGCTCCCGGCTGGGAGGCTGAGTCCGGCCGTCCGCCTGAGGCTTGCCCTGCCTGGGAGGAATCGGGTGCCAGGCCTCGGGGGGCCGGGTCCCGAACACGCCACCTAGGGTTAGGGTTGGGTCCTGGGAGAACGGCAGGCCTGAGGTGCCGGTGCCAAGGGAGGCTCCGCGGAGGGCTGAGTTGAGGGCGTTGGTCGGGCGGTCCGTCCGGCTGCGGGATTTGGGTGTAGGCGCCCTCCGGAGGTGTGTGGGCCTGTCGGGGGGCATGTAGGTTTTGCCCGCCAGGAGGGTTCTCCACGGGGCCAAAGGGCCCGGTTTCCACGTGGGGGGCCCCCAGAGTCCGACGGGGTCCATAAGGAGTCCCCAGACTGCAGGGCTGCCGGGCCAGGCCACCGGGGAAGCAAGTCTGAGGAACCGGCCTAGGGTTAGGGTTAGGCCGCCGGGGCCTGGCAGGCCCGAGCTGCCCGCGCTGACGTGGCCTCTCCCGCAGGCTGAGTTGAGGGCTTGCGTGTGCAGGATCGTCAGCCTCCCGGTTCCTGGTCCGGGTGGGCGCCGACCGTGGAGGTGGCCCACGCGATGCATGCAAGGGTCTCCCGCTCCGCGGATTCAGCTCGTTTCAAAGAGGAGGCTCTCCTCCTCCGTGGAGATTCAATTGTGGGCTGAAGCTAGGGGCTCCCCCGCCTGGAGAGTTGGGGAAGCAGGCCTCTGCGGACGGAAGCCTGAGCACCCAAGCTGGCCTTCGGGTCCGGTTCCGGCTTAGGGTTCGGGCTAGGGTTAGGGTTAGGGTTAGGACTTAGGGACCAGGCACGTCGGATCGGGCAACACACTCATGGCCTCCCCCAAGGCCTGAGTTGAGGGCGGGACTCAGGAGGCTCCTGGCTCCCTGCGTTTGGGGCCCGCAGGGGCCCAGAGAGCGGGCACGGCCTCCAGGGAGCATGCTGGTTTCTAGCCCTGCGAGGGTCGGAGACTGCACCCAAGGACAGCGTTGGCTCCCGGCTGGGAGGCTGAGTCCGGCCATCCTCCTGAGGCTGCCCTGCCTGGGAGGAATCGGGTGCCAGGCCTCGGTGGGCCGGGTCCCGAACACGCCACCTAGGGTTAGGGTTGGGTCCTGGGAGAACGGCAGGCCTGAGCTGCCGGTGCCAAGGGAGGCTCCGCGGAGGGCTGAGTTGAGGGCGTTGGTGGGGCGGTCCGTCCGGCTGCGGGATTTGGGTGTGGGCGCCCTCCGGAGGTGTGTGGGCCTGTCGGGGGGCATGTAGGTTTCGCCCGCCAGGAGGGTTCTCCACGGGGCCAAAGGGCCCGGTTTCCACGTGGGGGGCCCCCAGAGTCCGACGGGGTCCATAAGGAGTCCCCAGACTGCAGGGCTGCCGGGCCAGGCCACCGGGGACGCAAGTCTGAGGAACCGGCCTAGGGTTAGGGTTAGGCCGCCGGGGCCTGGCAGGCCCGAGCTGCCCGCCCTGACGTGGCTTCTCCCGCAGGCTGAGTTGAGGGCTTGCGTGTGCAGGATCGTCAGCCTCCCGGTTCCTGGTCCGGGTGGGCGCCGACCGTGGAGGTGGCCCACGCGATGCATGCAGGGGTCTCCCGCTCCGCGGATTCAGCTCGTTTCAAAGAGGAGGCTCTCCTCCTCCGTGGAGATGCAATTGTGGGCTGAAGCTCGGGGCTCCCCCGCCTGGAGAGTTGGGGAAGCAGGCCTCTGCGGACGGAAGCCTGAGCACCCAAGCTGCCCTTCGGGTCCGGTTCCGGCTTAGGGTTCGGGATAGGGTTAGGGTTAGGGTTAGGGCTTAGGGACCAGGCACGTCGGATCGGGCAACACACTCATGGCCTCCCCCAAGGCCTGAGTTGAGGGCGGGACTCAGGAGGCTCCTGGCTCCCTGCGTTTGGGCCCCGCAGGGGCCCAGAGAGCGGGCACGGCCTCCAGGGAGCATGCTGGTTTCTAGCCCTGCGAGGGTCGGAGACTGCACCCAAGGACAGCGTTGGCTCCCGGCTGGGAGGCTGAGTCCGGCCATCCTCCTGAGGCTGCCCTGCCTGGGAGGAATCGGGTGCCAGGCCTCGGTGGGCCGGGTCCCGAACACGCCACCTAGGGTTAGGGTTGGGTCCTGGGAGAACGGCAGGCCTGAGGTGCCGGTGCCATGGGAGGCTCTGCGGAGGGCTGAGTTGAGGGCGTTGGTCGGGCGGTCCGTCCGGCTGCGGGATTTGGGTGTGGGCGCCCTCCGGAGGTGTGTGGGCCTGTCGGGGGGCATGTAGGTTTCGCCCGCCAGGAGGGTTCTCCACGGGGCCAAAGGGCCCGGTTTCCACGTGGGGGGCCCCCAGAGTCCGACGGGGTCCATAAGGAGTCCCCAGACTGCAGGGCTGCCGGGCCAGGCCACCGGGGAAGCAAGTCTGAGGAACCGGCCTAGGGTTAGGGTTAGGCCGCCGGGGCCTGGCAGGCCCGAGCTGCCCGCGCTGACGTGGCCTCTCCCGCAGGCTGAGTTGAGGGCTTGCGTGTGCAGGATCGTCAGCCTCCCGGTTCCTGGTCCGGGTGGGCGCCGACCGTGGAGGTGGCCCACGCGATGCATGCAGGGGTCTCCCGCTCCGCGGATTCAGCTCGTTTCAAAGAGGAGGCTCTCCTCCTCCGTGGAGATGCAATTGTGGGCTGAAGCTCGGGGCTCCCCCGCCTGGAGAGTTGGGGAAGCAGGCCTCTGCGGACAGAAGCCTGAGCACCCAAGCTGGCCTTCGGGTCCGGTTCCGGCTTAGGGTTCGGGCTAGGGTTAGGGTTAGGGTTAGGACTTAGGGACCAGGCACGTCGGATCGGGCAACACACTCATGGCCTCCCCCAAGGCCTGAGTTGAGGGCGGGACTCAGGAGGCTCCTGGCTCCCTGCGTTTGGGGCCCGCAGGGGCCCAGAGAGCGGGCACGGCCTCCAGGGAGCATGCTGGTTTCTAGCCCTGCGAGGGTCGGAGACTGCACCCAAGGACAGCGTTGGCTCCCGGCTGGGAGGCTGAGTCCGGCCATCCTCCTGAGGCTGCCCTGCCTGGGAGGAATCGGGTGCCAGGCCTCGGTGGGCCGGGTCCCGAACACGCCACCTAGGGTTAGGGTTGGGTCCTGGGAGAACGGCAGGCCTGAGGTGCCGGTGCCAAGGGAGGCTCCGCGGAGGGCTGAGTTGAGGGCGTTGGTCGGGCGGTCCGTCCGGCTGCGGGATTTGGGTGTGGGCGCCCTCCGGAGGTGTGTGGGCCTGTCGGGGGGCATGTAGGTTTCGCCCGCCAGGAGGGTTCTCCACGGGGCCAAAGGGCCCGGTTTCCACGTGGGGGGCCCCCAGAGTCCGACGGGGTCCATAAGGAGTCCCCAGACTGCAGGGCTGCCGGGCCAGGCCACCGGGGACGCAAGTCTGAGGAACCGGCCTAGGGTTAGGTTTAGGCCGCCGGGGCCTGGCAGGCCCGAGCTGCCCGCGCTGACGTGGCCTCTCCCGCAGGCTGAGTAGAGGGCTTGCGTCTGCAGGATCGGCAGCCTCCCGGTCCCTGGTCCGGGTGGGCGCCGACCGTGGAGGTGGCCCACGCGATGCATGCAGGGGTCTCCCGCTCCGCGGATTCAGCTCGTTTCAAAGAGGAGGCGCTCCTCCGTGGAGATGCAATTGTGGGCTGAAGCTCGGGGCTCCCCCGCCTGGAAAGTTGGGGAAGCAGGCCTCTGCGGACGGAAGCCTGAGCACCCAAGCTGGCCTTCGGGTCCGGTTCCGGCTTAGGGTTCGGGCTAGGGTTAGGGTTAGGGTTAGGAATTAGGGACCAGTCACGTCGGATCGGGCAACACACTCATGGCCTCCCCCAAGGCCTGAGTTGACGGCGGGACTCAAGAGGCTCCTGGCTCCCTGCGTTTGGGGCCCGCAGGGGCCCAGAGAGCGGGCACGGCCTCCAGGGAGCATGCTGGTTTCTAGCCCTGCGAGGGTCGGAGACTGCACCCATGGACAGCGTTGGCTCCTGGCTGGGAGGCTGAGTCCGGCCATCCTCCTGAGGCTGCCCTGCCTGGGAGGAATCGGGTGCCAGGCCTCGGTGGGCCGGGTCCCGAACACGCCACCTAGGGTTAGGGTTGGGTCCTGGGAGAACGGCAGGCCTGAGGTGCCGGTGCCAAGGGAGGCTCCGCGGAGGGCTGAGTTGAGGGCGTTGGTGGGGCGGTCCGTCCGGCTGCGGGATTTGGGTGTGGGCGCCCTCCGGAGGTGTGTGGGCCTGTCGGGGGGCATGTAGGTTTCGCCCGCCAGGAGGGTTCTCCACGGGGCCAAAGGGCCCGGTTTCCACGTGGGGGGCCCCCAGAGTCCGACGGGGTCCATAAGGAGTCCCCAGACTGCAGGGCTGCCGGGCCAGGCCACCGGGGACGCAAGTCTGAGGAACCGGCCTAGGGTTAGGGTTAGGCCGCCGGGGCCTGGCAGGTCCGAGCAGCCCGCCCTGACGTGGCCTCTCCCGCAGGCTGAGTTGAGGGCTTGCGTCTGCAGGATCGTCAGCCTCCCGGTTCCTGGTACGGGTGGGCGCCGACCGTGGAGGTGGCCCATGCAATGCATGCAGGGGACTCCCGCTCCGAGGATTCAGCTCGTTTCAAAGAGGAGGCTCTCCTCCTCCGTGGAGATGCAATTGTGGGCTGAAGCTCGGGGCTCCCCCGCCTGGAGAGTTGGGGAAGCAGGCCTCTGCGGACGGAAGCCTGAGCACCCAAGCTGGCCTTCGGGTCCGGTTCCGGCTTAGGGTTCGGGCTAGGGTTAGGGTTAGGGTTAGGACTTAGGGACCAGGCACGTCGGATCGGGCAACACACTCATGGCCTCCCCCAAGGCCTGAGTTGAGGGCGGGACTCAGGAGGCTCCTGGCTCCCTGCGTTTGGGGCCCGCAGGGGCCCAGAGAGCGGGCACGGCCTCCAGGGAGCATGCTGGTTTCTAGCCCTGCGAGGGTCGTAGACTGCACCCATGGACAGCGTTGGCTCCTGGCTGGGAGGCTGAGTCCGGCCATCCTCCTGAGGCTGCCCTGCCTGGGAGGAATCGGGTGCCAGGCCTCGGGGGGCCGGGTCCCGAACACGCCACCTAGGGTTAGGGTTGGGTCCTGGGAGAACGGCAGGCCTGAGGTGCCGGTGCCAAGGGAGGCTCCGCGGAGGGCTGAGTTGAGGGCGTTGGTCGGGCGGTCCGTCCGGCTGCGGGATTTGGGTGTGGGCGCCCTCCGGAGGTGTGTGGGCCTGTCGGGGGGCATGTAGGTTTCGCCCGCCAGGAGGGTTCTCCACGGGGCCAAAGGGCCCGGTTTCCACGTGGGGGGCCCCCAGAGTCCGACGGGGTCCATAAGGAGTCCCCAGACTGCAGGGCTGCCGGGCCAGGCCACTGGGGACGCAAGTCTGAGGAACCGGCCTAGGGTTTGGGTTAGGCCGACGGGGACTGGCAGGCCCGAGCTGCCCGCGCTGACGTGGCCTCTCCCGCAGGCTGAGTTGAGGGCTTGCGTGTGCAGGATCGTCAGCCTCCCGGTTCCTGGTCCGGGTGGGCGCCGACCGTGGAGGTGGCCCACGCGATGCATGCAGGGGTCTCCCGCTCCGCGGATTCAGCTCGTTTCAAAGAGGAGGCTCTCCTCCTCCGTGGAGATGCAATTGTGGGCTGAAGCTCGGGGCTCCCCCGCCTGGAGAGTTGGGGAAGCAGGCCTCTGCGAACAGAAGCCTGAGCACCCAAGCTGGCCTTCGGGTCCGGTTCCGGCTTAGGGTTCGGGCTAGGGTTAGGGTTAGGGTTAGGACTTAGGGACCAGGCACGTCGGATCGGGCAACCCACTCATGGCCTCCCCCAAGGCCTGAGTTGAGGGCGGGACTCAGGAGGCTCCTGGCTCCCTGCGTTTGGGGCCCGCAGGGGCCCAGAGAGCGGGCACGGCCTCCAGGGAGCATGCTGGTTTCTAGCCCTGCGAGGGTCGGAGACTGCACCCTAGGACAGCGTTGGCTCCCGGCTGGGAGGCTGAGTCCGGCCGTCCGCCTGAGGCTTGCCCTGCCTGGGAGGAATCGGGTGCCAGGCCTCGGGGGGCCGGGTCCCGAACACGCCACCTAGGGTTAGGGTTGGGTCCTGGGAGAACGGCAGGCCTGAGGTGCCGGTGCCAAGGGAGGCTCCGCGGAGGGCTGAGTTGAGGGCGTTGGTCGGGCGGTCCGTCCGGCTGCGGGATTTGGGTGTAGGCGCCCTCCGGAGGTGTGTGGGCCTGTCGGGGGGCATGTAGGTTTTGCCCGCCAGGAGGGTTCTCCACGGGGCCAAAGGGCCCGGTTTCCACGTGGGGGGCCCCCAGAGTCCGACGGGGTCCATAAGGAGTCCCCAGACTGCAGGGCTGCCGGGCCAGGCCACCGGGGAAGCAAGTCTGAGGAACCGGCCTAGGGTTAGGGTTAGGCCGCCGGGGCCTGGCAGGCCCGAGCTGCCCGCGCTGACGTGGCCTCTCCCGCAGGCTGAGTTGAGGGCTTGCGTGTGCAGGATCGTCAGCCTCCCGGTTCCTGGTCCGGGTGGGCGCCGACCGTGGAGGTGGCCCACGCGATGCATGCAAGGGTCTCCCGCTCCGCGGATTCAGCTCGTTTCAAAGAGGAGGCTCTCCTCCTCCGTGGAGATTCAATTGTGGGCTGAAGCTAGGGGCTCCCCCGCCTGGAGAGTTGGGGAAGCAGGCCTCTGCGGACGGAAGCCTGAGCACCCAAGCTGGCCTTCGGGTCCGGTTCCGGCTTAGGGTTCGGGCTAGGGTTAGGGTTAGGGTTAGGACTTAGGGACCAGGCACGTCGGATCGGGCAACACACTCATGGCCTCCCCCAAGGCCTGAGTTGAGGGCGGGACTCAGGAGGCTCCTGGCTCCCTGCGTTTGGGGCCCGCAGGGGCCCAGAGAGCGGGCACGGCCTCCAGGGAGCATGCTGGTTTCTAGCCCTGCGAGGGTCGGAGACTGCACCCAAGGACAGCGTTGGCTCCCGGCTGGGAGGCTGAGTCCGGCCATCCTCCTGAGGCTGCCCTGCCTGGGAGGAATCGGGTGCCAGGCCTCGGTGGGCCGGGTCCCGAACACGCCACCTAGGGTTAGGGTTGGGTCCTGGGAGAACGGCAGGCCTGAGGTGCCGGTGCCAAGGGAGGCTCCGCGGAGGGCTGAGTTGAGGGCGTTGGTGGGGCGGTCCGTCCGGCTGCGGGATTTGGGTGTGGGCGCCCTCCGGAGGTGTGTGGGCCTGTCGGGGGGCATGTAGGTTTCGCCCGCCAGGAGGGTTCTCCACGGGGCCAAAGGGCCCGGTTTCCACGTGGGGGGCCCCCAGAGTCCGACGGGGTCCATAAGGAGTCCCCAGACTGCAGGGCTGCCGGGCCAGGCCACCGGGGACGCAAGTCTGAGGAACCGGCCTAGGGTTAGGGTTAGGCCGCCGGGGCCTGGCAGGCCCGAGCTGCCCGCCCTGACGTGGCTTCTCCCGCAGGCTGAGTTGAGGGCTTGCGTGTGCAGGATCGTCAGCCTCCCGGTTCCTGGTCCGGGTGGGCGCCGACCGTGGAGGTGGCCCACGCGATGCATGCAGGGGTCTCCCGCTCCGCGGATTCAGCTCGTTTCAAAGAGGAGGCTCTCCACCTCCGTGGAGATGCAATTGTGGGCTGAAGCTCGGGGCTCCCCCGCCTGGAGAGTTGGGGAAGCAGGCCTCTGCGGACGGAAGCCTGAGCACCCAAGCTGCCCTTCGGGTCCGGTTCCGGCTTAGGGTTCGGGATAGGGTTAGGGTTAGGGTTAGGGCTTAGGGACCAGGCACGTCGGATCGGGCAACACACTCATGGCCTCCCCCAAGGCCTGAGTTGAGGGCGGGACTCAGGAGGCTCCTGGCTCCCTGCGTTTGGGCCCCGCAGGGGCCCAGAGAGCGGGCACGGCCTCCAGGGAGCATGCTGGTTTCTAGCCCTGCGAGGGTCGGAGACTGCACCCAAGGACAGCGTTGGCTCCCGGCTGGGAGGCTGAGTCCGGCCATCCTCCTGAGGCTGCCCTGCCTGGGAGGAATCGGGTGCCAGGCCTCGGTGGGCCGGGTCCCGAACACGCCACCTAGGGTTAGGGTTGGGTCCTGGGAGAACGGCAGGCCTGAGGTGCCGGTGCCATGGGAGGCTCTGCGGAGGGCTGAGTTGAGGGCGTTGGTCGGGCGGTCCGTCCGGCTGCGGGATTTGGGTGTGGGCGCCCTCCGGAGGTGTGTGGGCCTGTCGGGGGGCATGTAGGTTTCGCCCGCCAGGAGGGTTCTCCACGGGGCCAAAGGGCCCGGTTTCCACGTGGGGGGCCCCCAGAGTCCGACGGGGTCCATAAGGAGTCCCCAGACTGCAGGGCTGCCGGGCCAGGCCACCGGGGACGCAAGTCTGAGGAACCGGCCTAGGGTTAGGTTTAGGCCGCCGGGGCCTGGCAGGCCCGAGCTGCCCGCGCTGACGTGGCCTCTCCCGCAGGCTGAGTAGAGGGCTTGCGTCTGCAGGATCGGCAGCCTCCCGGTTCCTGGTCCGGGTGGGCGCCGACCGTGGAGGTGGCCCACGCGATGCATGCAGGGGTCTCCCGCTCCGCGGATTCAGCTCGTTTCAAAGAGGAGGCTCTCCTCCGTGGAGATGCAATTGTGGGCTGAAGCTCGGGGCTCCCCCGCCTGGAGAGTTGGGGAAGCAGGCCTCTGCGGACGGAAGCCTGAGCACCCAAGCTGGCCTTCGGGTCCGGTTCCGGCTTAGGGTTCGGGCTAGGGTTAGGGTTGGGGTTAGGAATTAGGGACCAGTCACGTCGGATCGGGCAACACACTCATGGCCTCCCCCAAGGCCTGAGTTGAGGGCGGGACTCAAGAGGCTCCTGGCTCCCTGCGTTTGGGGCCCGCAGGGGCCCAGAGAGCGGGCACGGCCTCCAGGGAGCATGCTGGTTTCTAGCCCTGCGAGGGTCGTAGACTGCACCCATGGACAGCGTTGGCTCCTGGCTGGGAGGCTGAGTCCGGCCATCCTCCTGAGGCTGCCCTGCCTGGGAGGAATCGGGTGCCAGGCCTCGGGGGGCCGGGTCCCGAACACGCCACCTAGGGTTAGGGTTGGGTCCTGGGAGAACGGCAGGCCTGAGTTGCCGGTGCCAAGGGAGGCTCCGCGGAGGGCTGAGTTGAGGGCGTTGGTCGGGCGGTCCGTCCGGCTGCGGGATTTGGGTGTGGGCGCCCTCCGGAGGTGTGTGGGCCTGTCGGGGGGCATGTAGGTTTCGCCCGCCAGGAGGGTTCTCCACGGGGCCAAAGGGCCCGGTTTCCACGTGGGGGGCCCCCAGAGTCCGACGGGGTCCATAAGGAGTCCCCAGACTGCAGGGCTGCCGGGCCAGGCCACTGGGGACGCAAGTCTGAGGAACCGGCCTAGGGTTAGGGTTAGGCCGACGGGGACTGGCAGGCCCGAGCTGCCCGCGCTGACGTGGCCTCTCCCGCAGGCTGAGTTGAGGGCTTGCGTCTGCAGGATCGGCAGCCTCCCGGTTCCTGGTCCGGGTGGGCGCCGACCGTGGAGGTGGCCCACGCGATGCATGCAGGGGTCTCCCGCTCCGCGGATTCAGCTCGTTTCAAAGAGGAGGCTCTCCTCCTCCGTGGAGATGCAATTGTGGGCTGAAGCTCGGGGCTCCCCCGCCTGGAGAGTTGGGGAAGCAGGCCTCTGCGGACAGAAGCCTGAGCACCCAAGCTGGCCTTCGGGTCCGGTTCCGGCTTAGGGTTCGGGCTAGGGTTAGGGTTAGGGTTAGGACTTAGGGACCAGGCACGTCGGATCGGGCAACACACTCATGGCCTCCCCCAAGGCCTGAGTTGAGGGCGGGACTCAGGAGGCTCCTGGCTCCCTGCGTTTGGGGCACGCAGGGGCCCAGAGAGCGGGCACGGCCTCCAGGGAGCATGCTGGTTTCTAGCCCTGCGAGGGTCGGAGACTGCACCCTAGGACAGCGTTGGCTCCCGGCTGGGAGGCTGAGTCCGGCCGTCCGCCTGAGGCTGCCCTGCCTGGGAGGAATCGGGTGCCAGGCCTCGGGGGGCCGGGTCCCGAACACGCCACCTAGGGTTAGGGTTGGGTCCTGGGAGAACGGCAGGCCTGAGGTGCCGGTGCCAAGGGAGGCTCCGCGGAGGGCTGAGTTGAGGGCGTTGGTCGGGCGGTCCGTCGGGCTGCGGGATTTGGGTGTGGGCGCCCTCCGGAAGTGTGTGGGCCTGTCGGGGGGCATGTAGGTTTTGCCCGCCAGGAGGGTTCTCCACGGGGCCAAAGGGCCCGGTTTCCACGTGGGGGGCCCCCAGAGTCCGACGGGGTCCATAAGGAGTCCCCAGACTGCAGGGCTGCCGGGCCAGGCCACCGGGGACGCAAGTCTGAGGAACCGGCCTAGGGTTAGGGTTAGGCCGCCGGGGCCTGGCAGGCCCGAGCTGCCCGCGCTGACGTGGCCTCTCCCGCAGGCTGAGTTGAGGGCTTGCGTCTGCAGGATCGTCAGCCTCACGGTTCCTGGTCCGGGTGGGCGCCGACCGTGGAGGTGGCTCACGCGATGCATGCAAGGGTCTCCGGCTCCATGGATTCAGCTCGTTTCAAAGAGGAGGCTCTCCTCCTCCGTGGAGATGCAATTGTGGGCTGAAGATCGGGGCTCCCACGCCTGGAGAGTTGGGGAAGCAGGCCTCTGCGGACGGAAGCCTGAGCACCCAAGCTGGCCTTCGGGTCCGGTTCCGGCTTAGGGTTCGGGCTAGGGTTAGGGTTAGGGTTAGGACTTAGGGACCAGGCACGTCGGATCGGGCAACACACTCATGGCCTCCCCCAAGGCCTGAGTTGAGGGCGGGATTCAGAAGGCTCCTGGCTCCCTGCGTTTGGGGCCCGCAGGGGCCCAGAGAGCGGGCACGGCCTCCAGGGAGCATGCTGGTTTCTAGCCCTGCGAGGGTCGGAGACTGCACCCATGGACAGCGTTGGCTCCCGGCTGGGAGGCTGAGTCCGGCCATCCTCCTGAGGCTGCCCTGCCTGGGAGGAATCGGGTGCCAGGCCTCGGTGGGCCGGGTCCCGAACACGCCACCTAGGGTTAGGGTTGGGTCCTGGGAGAACGGCAGGCCTGAGGTGCCGGTGCCAAGGGAGGCTCCTCGGAGGGCTGAGTTGAGGGCGTTGGTGGGGCGGTCCGTCCGGCTGCGGGATTTGGGTGTAGGCGCCCTCCGGAGGTGTGTGGGCCTGTCGGGGGGCATGTAGGTTTTGCCCGCCAGGAGGGTTCTCCACGGGGCCAAAGGGCCCGGTTTCCACGTGGGGGGCCCCCAGAGTCCGACGGGGTCCATAAGGAGTCCCCAGACTGCAGGGCTGCCGGGCCAGGCCACCGGGGAAGCAAGTCTGAGGAACCGGCCTAGGGTTAGGGTTAGGCCGCCGGGGCCTGGCAGGCCCGAGCTGCCCGCGCTGACGTGGCCTCTCCCGCAGGCTGAGTTGAGGGCTTGCGTGTGCAGGATCGTCAGCCTCCCGGTTCCTGGTCCGGGTGGGCGCCGACCGTGGAGGTGGCCCACGCGATGCATGCAAGGGTCTCCCGCTCCGCGGATTCAGCTCGTTTCAAAGAGGAGGCTCTCCTCCTCCGTGGAGATTCAATTGTGGGCTGAAGCTAGGGGCTCCCCCGCCTGGAGAGTTGGGGAAGCAGGCCTCTGCGGACGGAAGCCTGAGCACCCAAGCTGGCCTTCGGGTCCGGTTCCGGCTTAGGGTTCGGGCTAGGGTTAGGGTTAGGGTTAGGACTTAGGGACCAGGCACGTCGGATCGGGCAACACACTCATGGCCTCCCCCAAGGCCTGAGTTGAGGGCGGGACTCAGGAGGCTCCTGGCTCCCTGCGTTTGGGGCCCGCAGGGGCCCAGAGAGCGGGCACGGCCTCCAGGGAGCATGCTGGTTTCTAGCCCTGCGAGGGTCGGAGACTGCACCCAAGGACAGCGTTGGCTCCCGGCTGGGAGGCTGAGTCCGGCCATCCTCCTGAGGCTGCCCTGCCTGGGAGGAATCGGGTGCCAGGCCTCGGTGGGCCGGGTCCCGAACACGCCACCTAGGGTTAGGGTTGGGTCCTGGGAGAACGGCAGGCCTGAGGTGCCGGTGCCAAGGGAGGCTCCGCGGAGGGCTGAGTTGAGGGCGTTGGTGGGGCGGTCCGTCCGGCTGCGGGATTTGGGTGTGGGCGCCCTCCGGAGGTGTGTGGGCCTGTCGGGGGGCATGTAGGTTTCGCCCGCCAGGAGGGTTCTCCACGGGGCCAAAGGGCCCGGTTTCCACGTGGGGGGCCCCCAGAGTCCGACGGGGTCCATAAGGAGTCCCCAGACTGCAGGGCTGCCGGGCCAGGCCACCGGGGACGCAAGTCTGAGGAACCGGCCTAGGGTTAGGGTTAGGCCGCCGGGGCCTGGCAGGCCCGAGCTGCCCGCGCTGACGTGGCCTCTCCCGCAGGCTGAGTTGAGGGCTTGCGTGTGCAGGATCGTCAGCCTCCCGGTTCCTGGTCCGGGTGGGCGCCGACCGTGGAGGTGGCCCACGCGATGCATGCAAGGGTCTCCCGCTCCGCGGATTCAGCTCGTTTCAAAGAGGAGGCTCTCCTCCTCCGTGGAGATTCAATTGTGGGCTGAAGCTCGGGGCTCCCCCGCCTGGAGAGTTGGGGAAGCAGGCCTCTGCGGACGGAAGCCTGAGCACCCAAGCTGGCCTTCGGGTCCGGTTCCGGCTTAGGGTTCGGGCTAGGGTTAGGGTTAGGGTTAGGACTTAGGGACCAGGCACGTCGGATCGGGCAACACACTCATGGCCTCCCCCAAGGCCTGAGTTGAGGGCGGGACTCAGGAGGCTCCTGGCTCCCTGCGTTTGGGGCCCGCAGGGGCCCAGAGAGCGGGCACGGCCTCCAGGGAGCATGCTGGTTTCTAGCCCTGCGAGGGTCGGAGACTGCACCCAAGGACAGCGTTGGCTCCCGGCTGGGAGGCTGAGTCCGGCCATCCTCCTGAGGCTGCCCTGCCTGGGAGGAATCGGGTGCCAGGCCTCGGTGGGCCGGGTCCCGAACACGCCACCTAGGGTTAGGGTTGGGTCCTGGGAGAACGGCAGGCCTGAGGTGCCGGTGCCAAGGGAGGCTCCGCGGAGGGCTGAGTTGAGGGCGTTGGTGGGGCGGTCCGTCCGGCTGCGGGATTTGGGTGTGGGCGCCCTCCGGAGGTGTGTGGGCCTGTCGGGGGGCATGTAGGTTTCGCCCGCCAGGAGGGTTCTCCACGGGGCCAAAGGGCCCGGTTTCCACGTGGGGGGCCCCCAGAGTCCGACGGGGTCCATAAGGAGTCCCCAGACTGCAGGGCTGCCGGGCCAGGCCACCGGGGACGCAAGTCTGAGGAACCGGCCTAGGGTTAGGGTTAGGCCGCCGGGGCCTGGCAGGCCCGAGCTGCCCGCGCTGACGTGGCCTCTCCCGCAGGCTGAGTTGAGGGCTTGCGTGTGCAGGATCGTCAGCCTCCCGGTTCCTGGTCCGGGTGGGCGCCGACCGTGGAGGTGGCCCACGCGATGCATGCAAGGGTCTCCCGCTCCGCGGATTCAGCTCGTTTCAAAGAGGAGGCTCTCCTCCTCCGTGGAGATTCAATTGTGGGCTGAAGCTAGGGGCTCCCCCGCCTGGAGAGTTGGGGAAGCAGGCCTCTGCGGACGGAAGCCTGAGCACCCAAGCTGGCCTTCGGGTCCGGTTCCGGCTTAGGGTTCGGGCTAGGGTTAGGGTTAGGGTTAGGACTTAGGGACCAGGCACGTCGGATCGGGCAACACACTCATGGCCTCCCCCAAGGCCTGAGTTGAGGGCGGGACTCAGGAGGCTCCTGGCTCCCTGCGTTTGGGGCCCGCAGGGGCCCAGAGAGCGGGCACGGCCTCCAGGGAGCATGCTGGTTTCTAGCCCTGCGAGGGTCGGAGACTGCACCCAAGGACAGCGTTGGCTCCCGGCTGGGAGGCTGAGTCCGGCCATCCTCCTGAGGCTGCCCTGCCTGGGAGGAATCGGGTGCCAGGCCTCGGTGGGCCGGGTCCCGAACACGCCACCTAGGGTTAGGGTTGGGTCCTGGGAGAACGGCAGGCCTGAGGTGCCGGTGCCAAGGGAGGCTCCGCGGAGGGCTGAGTTGAGGGCGTTGGTGGGGCGGTCCGTCCGGCTGCGGGATTTGGGTGTGGGCGCCCTCCGGAGGTGTGTGGGCCTGTCGGGGGGCATGTAGGTTTCGCCCGCCAGGAGGGTTCTCCACGGGGCCAAAGGGCCCGGTTTCCACGTGGGGGGCCCCCAGAGTCCGACGGGGTCCATAAGGAGTCCCCAGACTGCAGGGCTGCCGGGCCAGGCCACCGGGGACGCAAGTCTGAGGAACCGGCCTAGGGTTAGGGTTAGGCCGCCGGGGCCTGGCAGGCCCGAGCTGCCCGCGCTGACGTGGCCTCTCCCGCAGGCTGAGTTGAGGGCTTGCGTGTGCAGGATCGTCAGCCTCCCGGTTCCTGGTCCGGGTGGGCGCCGACCGTGGAGGTGGCCCACGCGATGCATGCAAGGGTCTCCCGCTCCGCGGATTCAGCTCGTTTCAAAGAGGAGGCTCTCCTCCTCCGTGGAGATTCAATTGTGGGCTGAAGCTAGGGGCTCCCCCGCCTGGAGAGTTGGGGAAGCAGGCCTCTGCGGACGGAAGCCTGAGCACCCAAGCTGGCCTTCGGGTCCGGTTCCGGCTTAGGGTTCGGGCTAGGGTTAGGGTTAGGGTTAGGACTTAGGGACCAGGCACGTCGGATCGGGCAACACACTCATGGCCTCCCCCAAGGCCTGAGTTGAGGGCGGGACTCAGGAGGCTCCTGGCTCCCTGCGTTTGGGGCCCGCAGGGGCCCAGAGAGCGGGCACGGCCTCCAGGGAGCATGCTGGTTTCTAGCCCTGCGAGGGTCGGAGACTGCACCCAAGGACAGCGTTGGCTCCCGGCTGGGAGGCTGAGTCCGGCCATCCTCCTGAGGCTGCCCTGCCTGGGAGGAATCGGGTGCCAGGCCTCGGTGGGCCGGGTCCCGAACACGCCACCTAGGGTTAGGGTTGGGTCCTGGGAGAACGGCAGGCCTGAGGTGCCGGTGCCAAGGGAGGCTCCGCGGAGGGCTGAGTTGAGGGCGTTGGTGGGGCGGTCCGTCCGGCTGCGGGATTTGGGTGTGGGCGCCCTCCGGAGGTGTGTGGGCCTGTCGGGGGGCATGTAGGTTTCGCCCGCCAGGAGGGTTCTCCACGGGGCCAAAGGGCCCGGTTTCCACGTGGGGGGCCCCCAGAGTCCGACGGGGTCCATAAGGAGTCCCCAGACTGCAGGGCTGCCGGGCCAGGCCACCGGGGACGCAAGTCTGAGGAACCGGCCTAGGGTTAGGGTTAGGCCGCCGGGGCCTGGCAGGCCCGAGCTGCCCGCCCTGACGTGGCTTCTCCCGCAGGCTGAGTTGAGGGCTTGCGTGTGCAGGATCGTCAGCCTCCCGGTTCCTGGTCCGGGTGGGCGCCGACCGTGGAGGTGGCCCACGCGATGCATGCAGGGGTCTCCCGCTCCGCGGATTCAGCTCGTTTCAAAGAGGAGGCTCTCCTCCTCCGTGGAGATGCAATTGTGGGCTGAAGCTCGGGGCTCCCCCGCCTGGAGAGTTGGGGAAGCAGGCCTCTGCGGACGGAAGCCTGAGCACCCAAGCTGCCCTTCGGGTCCGGTTCCGGCTTAGGGTTCGGGATAGGGTTAGGGTTAGGGTTAGGGCTTAGGGACCAGGCACGTCGGATCGGGCAACACACTCATGGCCTCCCCCAAGGCCTGAGTTGAGGGCGGGACTCAGGAGGCTCCTGGCTCCCTGCGTTTGGGCCCCGCAGGGGCCCAGAGAGCGGGCACGGCCTCCAGGGAGCATGCTGGTTTCTAGCCCTGCGAGGGTCGGAGACTGCACCCAAGGACAGCGTTGGCTCCCGGCTGGGAGGCTGAGTCCGGCCATCCTCCTGAGGCTGCCCTGCCTGGGAGGAATCGGGTGCCAGGCCTCGGTGGGCCGGGTCCCGAACACGCCACCTAGGGTTAGGGTTGGGTCCTGGGAGAACGGCAGGCCTGAGGTGCCGGTGCCATGGGAGGCTCTGCGGAGGGCTGAGTTGAGGGCGTTGGTCGGGCGGTCCGTCCGGCTGCGGGATTTGGGTGTGGGCGCCCTCCGGAGGTGTGTGGGCCTGTCGGGGGGCATGTAGGTTTCGCCCGCCAGGAGGGTTCTCCACGGGGCCAAAGGGCCCGGTTTCCACGTGGGGGGCCCCCAGAGTCCGACGGGGTCCATAAGGAGTCCCCAGACTGCAGGGCTGCCGGGCCAGGCCACCGGGGACGCAAGTCTGAGGAACCGGCCTAGGGTTAGGTTTAGGCCGCCGGGGCCTGGCAGGCCCGAGCTGCCCGCGCTGACGTGGCCTCTCCCGCAGGCTGAGTAGAGGGCTTGCGTCTGCAGGATCGGCAGCCTCCCGGTTCCTGGTCCGGGTGGGCGC
The DNA here is from genome assembly GCF_963455335.1 of Martes martes. NCBI lineage: Eukaryota > Metazoa > Chordata > Mammalia > Carnivora > Mustelidae > Martes > Martes martes. Next base: position 71,700 of record NW_027666375.1, on the reverse strand, counting down.
CGACCGTGGAGGTGGCCCACGCGATGCATGCAGGGGTCTCCCGCTCCGCGGATTCAGCTCGTTTCAAAGAGGAGGCTCTCCTCCGTGGAGATGCAATTGTGGGCTGAAGCTCGGGGCTCCCCCGCCTGGAGAGTTGGGGAAGCAGGCCTCTGCGGACGGAAGCCTGAGCACCCAAGCTGGCCTTCGGGTCCGGTTCCGGCTTAGGGTTCGGGCTAGGGTTAGGGTTGGGGTTAGGAATTAGGGACCAGTCACGTCGGATCGGGCAACACACTCATGGCCTCCCCCAAGGCCTGAGTTGAGGGCGGGACTCAAGAGGCTCCTGGCTCCCTGCGTTTGGGGCCCGCAGGGGCCCAGAGAGCGGGCACGGCCTCCAGGGAGCATGCTGGTTTCTAGCCCTGCGAGGGTCGTAGACTGCACCCATGGACAGCGTTGGCTCCTGGCTGGGAGGCTGAGTCCGGCCATCCTCCTGAGGCTGCCCTGCCTGGGAGGAATCGGGTGCCAGGCCTCGGGGGGCCGGGTCCCGAACACGCCACCTAGGGTTAGGGTTGGGTCCTGGGAGAACGGCAGGCCTGAGGTGCCGGTGCCAAGGGAGGCTCCGCGGAGGGCTGAGTTGAGGGCGTTGGTCGGGCGGTCCGTCCGGCTGCGGGATTTGGGTGTGGGCGCCCTCCGGAGGTGTGTGGGCCTGTCGGGGGGCATGTAGGTTTCGCCCGCCAGGAGGGTTCTCCACGGGGCCAAAGGGCCCGGTTTCCACGTGGGGGGCCCCCAGAGTCCGACGGGGTCCATAAGGAGTCCCCAGACTGCAGGGCTGCCGGGCCAGGCCACTGGGGACGCAAGTCTGAGGAACCGGCCTAGGGTTAGGGTTAGGCCGACGGGGACTGGCAGGCCCGAGCTGCCCGCGCTGACGTGGCCTCTCCCGCAGGCTGAGTTGAGGGCTTGCGTCTGCAGGATCGTCAGCCTCACGGTTCCTGGTCCGGGTGGGCGCCGACCGTGGAGGTGGCTCACGCGATGCATGCAAGGGTCTCCGGCTCCATGGATTCAGCTCGTTTCAAAGAGGAGGCTCTCCTCCTCCGTGGAGATGCAATTGTGGGCTGAAGATCGGGGCTCCCACGCCTGGAGAGTTGGGGAAGCAGGCCTCTGCGGACGGAAGCCTGAGCACCCAAGCTGGCCTTCGGGTCCGGTTCCGGCTTAGGGTTCGGGCTAGGGTTAGGGTTAGGGTTAGGACTTAGGGACCAGGCACGTCGGATCGGGCAACACACTCATGGCCTCCCCCAAGGCCTGAGTTGAGGGCGGGATTCAGAAGGCTCCTGGCTCCCTGCGTTTGGGGCCCGCAGGGGCCCAGAGAGCGGGCACGGCCTCCAGGGAGCATGCTGGTTTCTAGCCCTGCGAGGGTCGGAGACTGCACCCATGGACAGCGTTGGCTCCCGGCTGGGAGGCTGAGTCCGGCCATCCTCCTGAGGCTGCCCTGCCTGGGAGGAATCGGGTGCCAGGCCTCGGTGGGCCGGGTCCCGAACACGCCACCTAGGGTTAGGGTTGGGTCCTGGGAGAACGGCAGGCCTGAGGTGCCGGTGCCAAGGGAGGCTCCTCGGAGGGCTGAGTTGAGGGCGTTGGTGGGGCGGTCCGTCCGGCTGCGGGATTTGGGTGTGGGCGCCCTCCGGAGGTGTGTGGTCCTGTCGGGGGGCATGTAGGTTTCGCCCGCCAGGAGGGTTCTCCACGGGGCCAAAGGGCCCGGTTTCCACGTGGGGGGCCCCCAGAGTCCGACGGGGTCCATAAGGAGTCCCCAGACTGCAGGGCTGCCGGGCCAGGCCACCGGGGACGCAAGTCTGAGGAACCGGCCTAGGGTTAGGGTTAGGCCGCCGGGGCCTGGCAGGCCCGAGCTGCCCGCCCTGACGTGGCCTCTCCCGCAGGCTGAGTTGAGGGCTTGCGTGTGCAGGATCGTCAGCCTCCTGGTTCCTGGTCCGGGTGGGCGCCGACAGTGGAGGTGGCCCACGCGATGCATGCAGGGGACTCCCGCTCCGAGGATTCAGCTCGTTTCAAAGAGGAGGCTCTCCTCCTCCGTGGAGATGCAATTGTGGGCTGAAGCTCGGGGCTCCCCCGCCTGGAGAGTTGGGGAAGCAGGCCTCTGCGGACGGAAGCCTGAGCACCCAAGCTGGCCTTCGGGTCCGGTTCCGGCTTAGGGTTTGGGCTAGGGTTAGGGTTAGGGTTAGGGCTTAGGGACCAGGCACGTCGGATCGGGCAACACACTCATGGCCTCCCCCAAGGCCTGAGTTGAGGGCGGGTTTCAGAAGGCTCCTGGCTCCCTGCGTTTGGGGCCCGCAGGGGCCCAGAGAGCGGGCACGGCCTCCAGGGAGCATGCTGGTTTCTAGCCCTGCGAGGGTCGGAGACTGCACCCATGGACAGCGTTGGCTCCCAGCTGGGAGGCTGAGTCCGACCATCCTCCTGAGGCTGCCCTGCCTGGGAGGAATCGGGTGCCAGGCCTCGGTGGGCCGGGTCCCGAACACGCCACCTAGGGTTAGGGTTGGGTCCTGGGAGAACGGCAGGCCTGAGGTGCCGGTGCCAAGGGAGGCTCCTCGGAGGGCTGAGTTGAGGGCGTTGGTGGGGCGGTCCGTCCGGCTGCGGGATTTGGGTGTGGGCGCCCTGGAGGTGTGTGGGCCTGTCGGGGGGCATGTAGGTTTCGCCCGCCAGGAGGGTTCTCCACGGGGCCAAAGGGCCCGGTTTCCACGTGGGGGGCCCCCAGAGTCCGACGGGGTCCATAAGGAGTCCCCAGACTGCAGGGCTGCCGGGCCAGGCCACCGGGGACGCAAGTCTGAGGAACCGGCCTAGGGTTAGGGTTAGGCCGCCGGGGCCTGGCAGGCCCGAGCTGCCCGCCCTGACATGGCCTCTCCCGCAGGCTGAGTTGAGGGCTTGCGTGTGCAGGATCGTCAGCCTCCCGGTTCCTGGTCCGGGTGGGCGCCGACAGTGGAGGTGGCCCACGCGATGCATGCAGGGGACTCCCGCTCCGAGGATTCAGCTCGTTTCAAAGAGGAGGCTCTCCTCCTCCGTGGAGATGCAATTGTGGGCTGAAGCTCGGGGCTCCCCCCCTGGAGAGTTGGGGAAGCAGGCCTCTGCGGACGGAAGCCTGAGCACCCAAGCTGGCCTTCGGGTCCGGTTCCGGCTTAGGGTTCGGGCTAGGGTTAGGGTTAGGGTTAGGACTTAGGGACCAGGCACGTCGGATCGGGCAACACACTCATGGCCTCCCCCAAGGCCTGAGTTGAGGGCGGGATTCAGAAGGCTCCTGGCTCCCTGCGTTTGGGGCCCGCAGGGGCCCAGAGAGCGGGCACGGCCTCCAGGGAGCATGCTGGTTTCTAGCCCTGCGAGGGTCGGAGACTGCACCCATGGACAGCGTTGGCTCCCGGCTGGGAGGCTGAGTCCGGCCATCCTCCTGAGGCTGCCCTGCCTGGGAGGAATCGGGTGCCAGGCCTCGGTGGGCCGGGTCCCGAACACGCCACCTAGGGTTAGGGTTGGGTCCTGGGAGAACGGCAGGCCTGAGGTGCCGGTGCCAAGGGAGGCTCCGCGGAGGGCTGAGTTGAGGGCGTTGGTGGGGCGGTCCGTCCGGCTGCGGGATTTGGGTGTGGGCGCCCTCCGGAGGTGTGTGGGCCTGTCGGGGGGCATGTAGGTTTCGCCCGCCAGGAGGGTTCTCCACGGGGCCAAAGGGCCCGGTTTCCACGTGGGGGGCCCCCAGAGTCCGACGGGGTCCATAAGGAGTCCCCAGACTGCCGGGCTGCCGGGCCAGGCCACCGGGGACGCAAGTCTGAGGAACCGGCCTAGGGTTAGGGTTAGGCCGACGGGGACTGGCAGGCCCGAGCTGCCCGCGCTGACGTGGCCTCTCCCGCAGGCTGAGTTGAGGGCTTGCGTGTGCAGGATCGTCAGCCTCCCGGTCCCTGGTCCGGGTGGGCGCCGACCGTGGAGGTGGCCCACGCGATGCATGCAGGGGTCTCCCGCTCCGCGGATTCAGCTCGTTTCAAAGAGGAGGCTCTCCTCCTCCGTGGAGATGCAATTGTGGGCTGAAGCTCGGGGCTCCCCCGCCTGGAGAGTTGGGGAAGCAGGCCTCTGCGGACAGAAGCCTGAGCACCCAAGCTGGCCTTCGGGTCCGGTTCCGGCTTAGGGTTCGGGCTAGGGTTAGGGTTAGGGTTAGGACTTAGGGACCAGGCACGTCGGATCGGGCAACACACTCATGGCCTCCCCCAAGGCCTGAGTTGAGGGCGGGACTCAGGAGGCTCCTGGCTCCCTGCGTTTGGGGCCCGCAGGGGCCCAGAGAGCGGGCACGGCCTCCAGGGAGCATGCTGGTTTCTAGCCCTGCGAGGGTCGGAGACTGCACCCAAGGACAGCGTTGGCTCCCGGCTGGGAGGCTGAGTCCGGCCATCCTCCTGAGGCTGCCCTGCCTGGGAGGAATCGGGTGCCAGGCCTCGGTGGGCCGGGTCCCGAACACGCCACCTAGGGTTAGGGTTGGGTCCTGGGAGAACGGCAGGCCTGAGGTGCCGGTGCCAAGGGAGGCTCCGCGGAGGGCTGAGTTGAGGGCGTTGGTCGGGCGGTCCGTCCGGCTGCGGGATTTGGGTGTGGGCGCCCTCCGGAGGTGTGTGGGCCTGTCGGGGGGCATGTAGGTTTCGCCCGCCAGGAGGGTTCTCCACGGGGCCAAAGGGCCCGGTTTCCACGTGGGGGGCCCCCAGAGTCCGACGGGGTCCATAAGGAGTCCCCAGACTGCAGGGCTGCCGGGCCAGGCCACCGGGGACGCAAGTCTGAGGAACCGGCCTAGGGTTAGGTTTAGGCCGCCGGGGCCTGGCAGGCCCGAGCTGCCCGCGCTGACGTGGCCTCTCCCGCAGGCTGAGTAGAGGGCTTGCGTCTGCAGGATCGGCAGCCTCCCGGTCCCTGGTCCGGGTGGGCGCCGACCGTGGAGGTGGCCCACGCGATGCATGCAGGGGTCTCCCGCTCCGCGGATTCAGCTCGTTTCAAAGAGGAGGCTCTCCTCCGTGGAGATGCAATTGTGGGCTGAAGCTCGGGGCTCCCACGCCTGGAGAGTTGGGGAAGCAGGCCTCTGCGGACGGAAGCCTGAGCACCCAAGCTGGCCTTCGGGTCCGGTTCCGGCTTAGGGTTCGGGCTAGGGTTAGGGTTAGGGTTAGGACTTAGGGACCAGGCACGTCGGATCGGGCAACACACTCATGGCCTCCCCCAAGGCCTGAGTTGAGGGCGGGATTCAGAAGGCTCCTGGCTCCCTGCGTTTGGGGCCCGCAGGGGCCCAGAGAGCGGGCACGGCCTCCAGGGAGCATGCTGGTTTCTAGCCCTGCGAGGGTCGGAGACTGCACCCATGGACAGCGTTGGCTCCCAGCTGGGAGGCTGAGTCCGGCCATCCTCCTGAGGCTGCCCTGCCTGGGAGGAATCGGGTGCCAGGCCTCGGTGGGCCGGGTCCCGAACACGCCACCTAGGGTTAGGGTTGGGTCCTGGGAGAACGGCAGGCCTGAGCTGCCGGTGCCAAGGGAGGCTCCGCGGAGGGCTGAGTTGAGGGCGTTGGTGGGGCGGTCCGTCCGGCTGCGGGATTTGGGTGTGGGCGCCCTCCGGAGGTGTGTGGGCCTGTCGGGGGGCATGTAGGTTTCGCCCGCCAGGAGGGTTCTCCACGGGGCCAAAGGGCCCGGTTTCCACGTGGGGGGCCCCCAGAGTCCGACGGGGTCCATAAGGAGTCCCCAGACTGCAGGGCTGCCGGGCCAGGCCACCGGGGACGCAAGTCTGAGGAACCGGCCTAGGGTTAGGGTTAGGCCGCCGGGGCCTGGCAGGTCCGAGCAGCCCGCCCTGACGTGGCCTCTCCCGCAGGCTGAGTTGAGGGCTTGCGTCTGCAGGATCGGCAGCCTCCCGGTTCCTGGAACGGGTGGGCGCCGACCGTGGAGGTGGCCCATGCAATGCATGCAGGGGACTCCCGCTCCGAGGATTCAGCTCGTTTCAAAGAGGAGGCTCTCCTCCTCCGTGGAGATGCAATTGTGGGCTGAAGCTCGGGGCTCCCCCGCCTGGAGAGTTGGGGAAGCAGGCCTCTGCGGACGGAAGCCTGAGCACCCAAGCTGGCCTTCGGGTCCGGTTCCGGCTTAGGGTTCGGGCTAGGGTTAGGGTTAGGGTTAGGACTTAGGGACCAGGCACGTCGGATCGGGCAACACACTCATGGCCTCCCCCAAGGCCTGAGTTGAGGGCGGGACTCAGGAGGCTCCTGGCTCCCTGCGTTTGGGGCCCGCAGGGGCCCAGAGAGCGGGCACGGCCTCCAGGGAGCATGCTGGTTTCTAGCCCTGCGAGGGTCGGAGACTGCACCCAAGGACAGCGTTGGCTCCCGGCTGGGAGGCTGAGTCCGGCCATCCTCCTGAGGCTGCCCTGCCTGGGAGGAATCGGGTGCCAGGCCTCGGTGGGCCGGGTCCCGAACACGCCACCTAGGGTTAGGGTTGGGTCCTGGGAGAACGGCAGGCCTGAGGTGCCGGTGCCAAGGGAGGCTCCGCGGAGGGCTGAGTTGAGGGCGTTGGTCGGGCGGTCCGTCCGGCTGCGGGATTTGGGTGTGGGCGCCCTCCGGAGGTGTGTGGGCCTGTCGGGGGGCATGTAGGTTTCGCCCGCCAGGAGGGTTCTCCACGGGGCCAAAGGGCCCGGTTTCCACGTGGGGGGCCCCCAGAGTCCGACGGGGTCCATAAGGAGTCCCCAGACTGCAGGGCTGCCGGGCCAGGCCACCGGGGACGCAAGTCTGAGGAACCGGCCTAGGGTTAGGTTTAGGCCGCCGGGGCCTGGCAGGCCCGAGCTGCCCGCGCTGACGTGGCCTCTCCCGCAGGCTGAGTAGAGGGCTTGCGTCTGCAGGATCGGCAGCCTCCCGGTCCCTGGTCCGGGTGGGCGCCGACCGTGGAGGTGGCCCACGCGATGCATGCAGGGGTCTCCCGCTCCGCGGATTCAGCTCGTTTCAAAGAGGAGGCTCTCCTCCGTGGAGATGCAATTGTGGGCTGAAGCTCGGGGCTCCCCCGCCTGGAGAGTTGGGGAAGCAGGCCTCTGCGGACGGAAGCCTGAGCACCCAAGCTGGCCTTCGGGTCCGGTTCCGGCTTAGGGTTCGGGCTAGGGTTAGGGTTAGGGTTAGGAATTAGGGACCAGTCACGTCGGATCGGGCAACACACTCATGGCCTCCCCCAAGGCCTGAGTTGACGGCGGGACTCAAGAGGCTCCTGGCTCCATGCGTTTGGGGCCCGCAGGGGCCCAGAGAGCGGGCACGGCCTCCAGGGAGCATGCTGGTTTCTAGCCCTGCGAGGGTCGGAGACTGCACCCATGGACAGCGTTGGCTCCTGGCTGGGAGGCTGAGTCCGGCCATCCTCCTGAGGCTGCCCTGCCTGGGAGGAATCGGGTGCCAGGCCTCGGTGGGCCGGGTCCCGAACACGCCACCTAGGGTTAGGGTTGGGTCCTGGGAGAACGGCAGGCCTGAGGTGCCGGTGCCAAGGGAGGCTCCGCGGAGGGCTGAGTTGAGGGCGTTGGTCGGGCGGTCCGTCCGGCTGCGGGATTTGGGTGTGGGCGCCCTCCGGAGGTGTGTGGGCCTGTCGGGGGGCATGTAGGTTTCGCCCGCCAGGAGGGTTCTCCACGGGGCCAAAGGGCCCGGTTTCCACGTGGGGGGCCCCCAGAGTCCGACGGGGTCCATAAGGAGTCCCCAGACTGCAGGGCTGCCGGGCCAGGCCACCGGGGACGCAAGTCTGAGGAACCGGCCTAGGGTTAGGGTTAGGCCGCCGGGGCCTGGCAGGCCCGAGCTGCCCGCCCTGACGTGGCCTCTCCCGCAGGCTGAGTTGAGGGCTTGCGTGTGCAGGATCGTCAGCCTCCCGGTTCCTGGTCCGGGTGGGCGCCGACCGTGGAGGTGGCCCACGCGATGCATGCAGGGGACTCCCGCTCCGAGGATTCAGCTCGTTTCAAAGAGGAGGCTCTCCTCCTCCGTGGAGATGCAATTGTGGGCTGAAGCTCGGGGCTCCCACGCCTGGAGAGTTGGGGAAGCAGGCCTCTGCGGACGGAAGCCTGAGCACCCAAGCTGGCCTTCGGGTCCGGTTCCGGCTTAGGGTTCGGGCTAGGGTTAGGGTTAGGGTTAGGACTTAGGGACCAGGCACGTCGGATCGGGCAACACACTCATGGCCTCCCCCAAGGCCTGAGTTGAGGGCGGGATTCAGAAGGCTCCTGGCTCCCTGCGTTTGGGGCCCGCAGGGGCCCAGAGAGCGGGCACGGCCTCCAGGGAGCATGCTGGTTTCTAGCCCTGCGAGGGTCGGAGACTGCACCCATGGACAGCGTTGGCTCCCAGCTGGGAGGCTGAGTCCGGCCATCCTCCTGAGGCTGCCCTGCCTGGGAGGAATCGGGTGCCAGGCCTCGGTGGGCCGGGTCCCGAACACGCCACCTAGGGTTAGGGTTGGGTCCTGGGAGAACGGCAGGCCTGAGCTGCCGGTGCCAAGGGAGGCTCCGCGGAGGGCTGAGTTGAGGGCGTTGGTGGGGCGGTCCGTCCGGCTGCGGGATTTGGGTGTGGGCGCCCTCCGGAGGTGTGTGGGCCTGTCGGGGGGCATGTAGGTTTCGCCCGCCAGGAGGGTTCTCCACGGGGCCAAAGGGCCCGGTTTCCACGTGGGGGGCCCCCAGAGTCCGACGGGGTCCATAAGGAGTCCCCAGACTGCAGGGCTGCCGGGCCAGGCCACCGGGGACGCAAGTCTGAGGAACCGGCCTAGGGTTAGGGTTAGGCCGCCGGGGCCTGGCAGGTCCGAGCAGCCCGCCCTGACGTGGCCTCTCCCGCAGGCTGAGTTGAGGGCTTGCGTCTGCAGGATCGTCAGCCTCCCGGTTCCTGGAACGGGTGGGCGCCGACCGTGGAGGTGGCCCATGCAATGCATGCAGGGGACTCCCGCTCCGAGGATTCAGCTCGTTTCAAAGAGGAGGCTCTCCTCCTCCGTGGAGATGCAATTGTGGGCTGAAGCTCGGGGCTCCCCCGCCTGGAGAGTTGGGGAAGCAGGCCTCTGCGGACGGAAGCCTGAGCACCCAAGCTGGCCTTCGGGTCCGGTTCCGGCTTAGGGTTCGGGCTAGGGTTAGGGTTAGGGTTAGGACTTAGGGACCAGGCACGTCGGATCGGGCAACACACTCATGGCCTCCCCCAAGGCCTGAGTTGAGGGCGGGACTCAGGAGGCTCCTGGCTCCCTGCGTTTGGGGCCCGCAGGGGCCCAGAGAGCGGGCACGGCCTCCAGGGAGCATGCTGGTTTCTAGCCCTGCGAGGGTCGGAGACTGCACCCAAGGACAGCGTTGGCTCCCGGCTGGGAGGCTGAGTCCGGCCATCCTCCTGAGGCTGCCCTGCCTGGGAGGAATCGGGTGCCAGGCCTCGGTGGGCCGGGTCCCGAACACGCCACCTAGGGTTAGGGTTGGGTCCTGGGAGAACGGCAGGCCTGAGGTGCCGGTGCCAAGGGAGGCTCCGCGGAGGGCTGAGTTGAGGGCGTTGGTCGGGCGGTCCGTCCGGCTGCGGGATTTGGGTGTGGGCGCCCTCCGGAGGTGTGTGGGCCTGTCGGGGGGCATGTAGGTTTCGCCCGCCAGGAGGGTTCTCCACGGGGCCAAAGGGCCCGGTTTCCACGTGGGGGGCCCCCAGAGTCCGACGGGGTCCATAAGGAGTCCCCAGACTGCAGGGCTGCCGGGCCAGGCCACCGGGGACGCAAGTCTGAGGAACCGGCCTAGGGTTAGGTTTAGGCCGCCGGGGCCTGGCAGGCCCGAGCTGCCCGCGCTGACGTGGCCTCTCCCGCAGGCTGAGTAGAGGGCTTGCGTCTGCAGGATCGGCAGCCTCCCGGTCCCTGGTCCGGGTGGGCGCCGACCGTGGAGGTGGCCCACGCGATGCATGCAGGGGTCTCCCGCTCCGCGGATTCAGCTCGTTTCAAAGAGGAGGCTCTCCTCCGTGGAGATGCAATTGTGGGCTGAAGCTCGGGGCTCCCCCGCCTGGAGAGTTGGGGAAGCAGGCCTCTGCGGACGGAAGCCTGAGCACCCAAGCTGGCCTTCGGGTCCGGTTCCGGCTTAGGGTTCGGGCTAGGGTTAGGGTTAGGGTTAGGAATTAGGGACCAGTCACGTCGGATCGGGCAACACACTCATGGCCTCCCCCAAGGCCTGAGTTGACGGCGGGACTCAAGAGGCTCCTGGCTCCATGCGTTTGGGGCCCGCAGGGGCCCAGAGAGCGGGCACGGCCTCCAGGGAGCATGCTGGTTTCTAGCCCTGCGAGGGTCGGAGACTGCACCCATGGACAGCGTTGGCTCCTGGCTGGGAGGCTGAGTCCGGCCATCCTCCTGAGGCTGCCCTGCCTGGGAGGAATCGGGTGCCAGGCCTCGGTGGGCCGGGTCCCGAACACGCCACCTAGGGTTAGGGTTGGGTCCTGGGAGAACGGCAGGCCTGAGGTGCCGGTGCCAAGGGAGGCTCCGCGGAGGGCTGAGTTGAGGGCGTTGGTCGGGCGGTCCGTCCGGCTGCGGGATTTGGGTGTGGGCGCCCTCCGGAGGTGTGTGGGCCTGTCGGGGGGCATGTAGGTTTCGCCCGCCAGGAGGGTTCTCCACGGGGCCAAAGGGCCCGGTTTCCACGTGGGGGGCCCCCAGAGTCCGACGGGGTCCATAAGGAGTCCCCAGACTGCAGGGCTGCCGGGCCAGGCCACCGGGGACGCAAGTCTGAGGAACCGGCCTAGGGTTAGGGTTAGGCCGCCGGGGCCTGGCAGGCCCGAGCTGCCCGCCCTGACGTGGCCTCTCCCGCAGGCTGAGTTGAGGGCTTGCGTGTGCAGGATCGTCAGCCTCCCGGTTCCTGGTCCGGGTGGGCGCCGACCGTGGAGGTGGCCCACGCGATGCATGCAGGGGACTCCCGCTCCGAGGATTCAGCTCGTTTCAAAGAGGAGGCTCTCCTCCTCCGTGGAGATTCAATTATGGGCTGAAGCTCGGGGCTCCCCCGCCTGGAGAGTTGGGGAAGCAGGCCTCTGCGGACAGAAGCCTGAGCACCCAAGCTGGCCTTCGGGTCCGGTTCCGGCTTAGGGTTCGGGCTAGGGTTAGGGTTAGGGTTAGGACTTAGGGACCAGGCACGTCGGATCGGGCAACCCACTCATGGCCTCCCCCAAGGCCTGAGTTGAGGGCGGGACTCAGGAGGCTCCTGGCTCCCTGCGTTTGGGGCCCGCAGGGGCCCAGAGAGCGGGCACGGCCTCCAGGGAGCATGCTGGTTTCTAGCCCTGCGAGGGTCGGAGACTGCACCCTAGGACAGCGTTGGCTCCCGGCTGGGAGGCTGAGTCCGGCCGTCCGCCTGAGGCTGCCCTGCCTGGGAGGAATCGGGTGCCAGGCCTCGGGGGGCCGGGTCCCGAACACGCCACCTAGGGTTAGGGTTGGGTCCTGGGAGAACGGCAGGCCTGAGGTGCCGGTGCCAAGGGAGGCTCCGCGGAGGGCTGAGTTGAGGGCGTTGGTCGGGCGGTCCGTCCGGCTGCGGGATTTGGGTGTGGGCGCCCTCCGGAGGTGTGTGGGCCTGTCGGGGGGCATGTAGGTTTCGCCCGCCAGGAGGGTTCTCCACGGGGCCAAAGGGCCCGGTTTCCACGTGGGGGGCCCCCAGAGTCCGACGGGGTCCATAAGGAGTCCCCAGACTGCAGGGCTGCCGGGCCAGGCCACCGGGGACGCAAGTCTGAGGAACCGGCCTAGGGTTAGGGTTAGGCCGCCGGGGCCTGGCAGGCCCGAGCTGCCCGCGCTGACGTGGCCTCTCCCGCAGGCTGAGTTGAGGGCTTGCGTGTGCAGGATCGTCAGCCTCCCGGTTCCTGGTCCGGGTGGGCGCCGACCGTGGAGGTGGCCCACGCGATGCATGCAGGGGTCTCCCGCTCCGCGGATTCAGCTCGTTTCAAAGAGGAGGCTCTCCTCCTCCGTGGAGATGCAATTGTGGGCTGAAGCTCGGGGCTCCCCCGCCTGGAGAGTTGGGGAAGCAGGCCTCTGCGGACGGAAGCCTGAGCACCCAAGCTGCCCTTCGGGTCCGGTTCCGGCTTAGGGTTCGGGATAGGGTTAGGGTTAGGGTTAGGGCTTAGGGACCAGGCACGTCGGATCGGGCAACACACTCATGGCCTCCCCCAAGGCCTGAGTTGAGGGCGGGACTCAGGAGGCTCCTGGCTCCCTGCGTTTGGGCCCCGCAGGGGCCCAGAGAGCGGGCACGGCCTCCAGGGAGCATGCTGGTTTCTAGCCCTGCGAGGGTCGGAGACTGCACCCAAGGACAGCGTTGGCTCCCGGCTGGGAGGCTGAGTCCGGCCATCCTCCTGAGGCTGCCCTGCCTGGGAGGAATCGGGTGCCAGGCCTCGGTGGGCCGGGTCCCGAACACGCCACCTAGGGTTAGGGTTGGGTCCTGGGAGAACGGCAGGCCTGAGGTGCCGGTGCCATGGGAGGCTCTGCGGAGGGCTGAGTTGAGGGCGTTGGTCGGGCGGTCCGTCCGGCTGCGGGATTTGGGTGTGGGCGCCCTCCGGAGGTGTGTGGGCCTGTCGGGGGGCATGTAGGTTTCGCCCGCCAGGAGGGTTCTCCACGGGGCCAAAGGGCCCGGTTTCCACGTGGGGGGCCCCCAGAGTCCGACGGGGTCCATAAGGAGTCCCCAGACTGCAGGGCTGCCGGGCCAGGCCACCGGGGACACAAGTCTGAGGAACCGGCCTAGGGTTAGGTTTAGGCCGCCGGGGCCTGGCAGGCCCGAGCTGCCCGCGCTGACGTGGCCTCTCCCGCAGGCTGAGTAGAGGGCTTGCGTCTGCAGGATCGGCAGCCTCCCGGTTCCTGGTCCGGGTGGGCGCCGACCGTGGAGGTGGCCCACGCGATGCATGCAGGGGTCTCCCGCTCCTAGGATTCAGCTCGTTTCAAAGAGGAGGCTCTCCTCCGTGGAGATGCAATTGTGGGCTGAAGCTCGGGGCTCCCCCGCCTGGAGAGTTGGGGAAGCAGGCCTCTGCGGACGGAAGCCTGAGCACCCAAGCTGGCCTTCGGGTCCGGTTCCGGCTTAGGGTTCGGGCTAGGGTTAGGGTTAGGGTTAGGAATTAGGGACCAGTCACGTCGGATCGGGCAACACACTCATGGCCTCCCCCAAGGCCTGAGTTGAGGGCGGGACTCAAGAGGCTCCTGGCTCCCTGCGTTTGGGGCCCGCAGGGGCCCAGAGAGCGGGCACGGCCTCCAGGGAGCATGCTGGTTTCTAGCCCTGCGAGGGTCGTAGACTGCACCCATGGACAGCGTTGGCTCCTGGCTGGGAGGCTGAGTCCGGCCATCCTCCTGAGGCTGCCCTGCCTGGGAGGAATCGGGTGCCAGGCCTCGGGGGGCCGGGTCCCGAACACGCCACCTAGGGTTAGGGTTGGGTCCTGGGAGAACGGCAGGCCTGAGTTGCCGGTGCCAAGGGAGGCTCCGCGGAGGGCTGAGTTGAGGGCGTTGGTCGGGCGGTCCGTCCGGCTGCGGGATTTGGGTGTGGGCGCCCTCCGGAGGTGTGTGGGCCTGTCGGGGGGCATGTAGGTTTCGCCCGCCAGGAGGGTTCTCCACGGGGCCAAAGGGCCCGGTTTCCACGTGGGGGGCCCCCAGAGTCCGACGGGGTCCATAAGGAGTCCCCAGACTGCAGGGCTGCCGGGCCAGGCCACTGGGGACGCAAGTCTGAGGAACCGGCCTAGGGTTAGGGTTAGGCCGACGGGGACTGGCAGGCCCGAGCTGCCCGCGCTGACGTGGCCTCTCCCGCAGGCTGAGTTGAGGGCTTGCGTCTGCAGGATCGGCAGCCTCCCGGTTCCTGGTCCGGGTGGGCGCCGACCGTGGAGGTGGCCCACGCGATGCATGCAGGGGTCTCCCGCTCCGCGGATTCAGCTCGTTTCAAAGAGGAGGCTCTCCTCCTCCGTGGAGATGCAATTGTGGGCTGAAGCTCGGGGCTCCCCCGCCTGGAGAGTTGGGGAAGCAGGCCTCTGCGGACAGAAGCCTGAGCACCCAAGCTGGCCTTCGGGTCCGGTTCCGGCTTAGGGTTCGGGCTAGGGTTAGGGTTAGGGTTAGGACTTAGGGACCAGGCACGTCGGATCGGGCAACACACTCATGGCCTCCCCCAATCCTGAGTTGAGGGCGGGACTCAGGAGGCTCCTGGCTCCCTGCGTTTGGGGCCCGCAGGGGCCCAGAGAGCGGGCACGGCCTCCAGGGAGCATGCTGGTTTCTAGCCCTGCGAGGGTCGGAGACTGCACCCAAGGACAGCGTTGGCTCCCGGCTGGGAGGCTGAGTCCGGCCGTCCTCCTGAGGCTGCCCTGCCTGGGAGGAATCGGGTGCCAGGCCTCGGTGGGCCGGGTCCCGAACACGCCACCTAGGGTTAGGGTTGGGTCCTGGGAGAACGGCAGGCCTGAGGTGCCGGTGCCAAGGGAGGCTCCGCGGAGGGCTGAGTTGAGGGCGTTGGTCGGGCGGTCCGTCCGGCTGCGGGATTTGGGTGTGGGCGCCCTCCGGAGGTGTGTGGGCCTGTCGGGGGGCATGTAGGTTTCGCCCGCCAGGAGGGTTCTCCACGGGGCCAAAGGGCCCGGTTTCCACGTGGGGGGCCCCCAGAGTCCGACGGGGTCCATAAGGAGTCCCCAGACTGCAGGGCTGCCGGGCCAGGCCACCGGGGACGCAAGTCTGAGGAACCGGCCTAGGGTTAGGGTTAGGCCGCCGGGGCCTGGCAGGCCCGAGCTGCCCGCGCTGACGTGGCCTCTCCCGCAGGCTGAGTTGAGGGCTTGCGTCTGCAGGATCGGCAGCCTCCCGGTTCCTGGTCCGGGTGGGCGCCGACCGTGGAGGTGGCCCACGCGATGCATGCAAGGGTCTCCCGCTCCGCGGATTCAGCTCGTTTCAAAGAGGAGGCTCTCCTCCTCCGTGGAGATTCAATTGTGGGCTGAAGCTAGGGGCTCCCCCGCCTGGAGAGTTGGGGAAGCAGGCCTCTGCGGACGGAAGCCTGAGCACCCAAGCTGGCCTTCGGGTCCGGTTCCGGCTTAGGGTTCGGGCTAGGTTTAGGGTTAGGGTTAGGGCTTAGGGACCAGGCACGTCGGATCGGGCAACACACTCATGGCCTCCCCCAAGGCCTGAGTTGAGGGCGGGACTCAGGAGGCTCCTGGCTCCCTGCGTTTGGGGCCCGCAGGGGCCCAGAGAGCGGGCACGGCCTCCAGGGAGCATGCTGGTTTCTAGCCCTGCGAGGGTCGGAGACTGCACCCATGGACAGCGTTGGCTCCTGGCTGGGAGGCTGAGTCCGGCCATCCTCCTGAGGCTGCCCTGCCTGGGAGGAATCGGGTGCCAGGCCTCGGTGGGCCGGGTCCCGAACACGCCACCTAGGGTTAGGGTTGGGTCCTGGGAGAACAGCAGGCCTGAGGTGCCGGTGCCAAGGGAGGCTCCGCGGAGGGCTGAGTTGAGGGCGTTGGTCGGGCGGTCCGTCCAGCTGCGGGATTTGGGTGTGGGCGCCCTCCGGAGGTGTGTGGGCCTGTCGGGGGGCATGTAGGTTTCGCCCGCCAGGAGGGTTCTCCACGGGGCCAAAGGGCCCGGTTTCCACGTGGGGGGCCCCCAGAGTCCGACGGGGTCCATAAGGAGTCCCCAGACTGCAGGGCTGCCGGGCCAGGCCACCGGGGACGCAAGTCTGAGGAACCGGCCTAGGGTTAGGTTTAGGCCGCCGGGGCCTGGCAGGCCCGAGCTGCCCGCGCTGACGTGGCCTCTCCCGCAGGCTGAGTAGAGGGCTTGCGTCTGCAGGATCGGCAGCCTCCCGGTTCCTGGTCCGGGTGGGCGCCGACCGTGGAGGTGGCCCACGCGATGCATGCAGGGGTCTCCCGCTCCTTGGATTCAGCTCGTTTCAAAGAGGAGGCTCTCCTCCGTGGAGATGCAAATGTGGGCTGAAGCTCGGGGCTCCCCCGCCTGGAGAGTTGGGGAAGCAGGCCTCTGCGGACGGAAGCCTGAGCACCCAAGCTGGCCTTCGGGTCCGGTTCCGGCTTAGGGTTCGGGCTAGGGTTAGGGTTAGGGTTAGGAATTAGGGACCAGTCACGTCGGATCGGGCAACACACTCATGGCCTCCCCCAAGGCCTGAGTTGACGGCGGGACTCAAGAGGCTCCTGGCTCCCTGCGTTTGGGGCCCGCAGGGGCCCAGAGAGCGGGCACGGCCTCCAGGGAGCATGCTGGTTTCTAGCCCTGCGAGGGTCGTAGACTGCACCCATGGACAGCGTTGGCTCCTGGCTGGGAGGCTGAGTCCGGCCATCCTCCTGAGGCTGCCCTGCCTGGGAGGAATCGGGTGCCAGGCCTCGGTGGGCCGGGTCCCGAACACGCCACCTAGGGTTAGGGTTGGGTCCTGGGAGAACGGCAGGCCTGAGGTGCCGGTGCCAAGGGAGGCTCCGCGGAGGGCTGAGTTGAGGGCGTTGGTCGGGCGGTCCGTCCGGCTGCGGGATTTGGGTGTGGGCGCCCTCCGGAGGTGTGTGGGCCTGTCGGGGGGCATGTAGGTTTCGCCCGCCAGGAGGGTTCTCCACGGGGCCAAAGGGCCCGGTTTCCACGTGGGGGGCCCCCAGAGTCCGACGGGGTCCATAAGGAGTCCCCAGACTGCAGGGCTGCCGGGCCAGGCCACCGGGGACGCAAGTCTGAGGAACCGGCCTAGGGTTAGGGTTAGGCCGCCGGGGCCTGGCAGGCCCGAGCTGCCCGCCCTGACGTGGCCTCTCCCGCAGGCTGAGTTGAGGGCTTGCGTGTGCAGGATCGTCAGCCTCCCGGTTCCTGGTCCGGGTGGGCGCCGACCGTGGAGGTGGCCCACGCGATGCATGCAGGGGTCTCCCGCTCCGCGGATTCAGCTCGTTTCAAAGAGGAGGCTCTCCTCCTCCGTGGAGATGCAATTGTGGGCTGAAGCTCGGGGCTCCCCCGCCTGGAGAGTTGGGGAAGCAGGCCTCTGCGGACGGAAGCCTGAGCACCCAAGCTGCCCTTCGGGTCCGGTTCCGGCTTAGGGTTCGGGATAGGGTTAGGGTTAGGGTTAGGGCTTAGGGACCAGGCACGTCGGATCGGGCAACACACTCATGGCCTCCCCCAAGGCCTGAGTTGAGGGCGGGACTCAGGAGGCTCCTGGCTCCCTGCGTTTGGGCCCCGCAGGGGCCCAGAGAGCGGGCACGGCCTCCAGGGAGCATGCTGGTTTCTAGCCCTGCGAGGGTCGGAGACTGCACCCAAGGACAGCGTTGGCTCCCGGCTGGGAGGCTGAGTCCGGCCATCCTCCTGAGGCTGCCCTGCCTGGGAGGAATCGGGTGCCAGGCCTCGGTGGGCCGGGTCCCGAACACGCCACCTAGGGTTAGGGTTGGGTCCTGGGAGAACGGCAGGCCTGAGGTGCCGGTGCCATGGGAGGCTCTGCGGAGGGCTGAGTTGAGGGCGTTGGTCGGGCGGTCCGTCCGGCTGCGGGATTTGGGTGTGGGCGCCCTCCGGAGGTGTGTGGGCCTGTCGGGGGGCATGTAGGTTTCGCCCGCCAGGAGGGTTCTCCACGGGGCCAAAGGGCCCGGTTTCCACGTGGGGGGCCCCCAGAGTCCGACGGGGTCCATAAGGAGTCCCCAGACTGCAGGGCTGCCGGGCCAGGCCACCGGGGACGCAAGTCTGAGGAACCGGCCTAGGGTTAGGTTTAGGCCGCCGGGGCCTGGCAGGCCCGAGCTGCCCGCGCTGACGTGGCCTCTCCCGCAGGCTGAGTAGAGGGCTTGCGTCTGCAGGATCGGCAGCCTCCCGGTTCCTGGTCCGGGTGGGCGCCGACCGTGGAGGTGGCCCACGCGATGCATGCAGGGGTCTCCCGCTCCGCGGATTCAGCTCGTTTCAAAGAGGAGGCTCTCCTCCGTGGAGATGCAATTGTGGGCTGAAGCTCGGGGCTCCCCCGCCTGGAGAGTTGGGGAAGCAGGCCTCTGCGGACGGAAGCCTGAGCACCCAAGCTGGCCTTCGGGTCCGGTTCCGGCTTAGGGTTCGGGCTAGGGTTAGGGTTGGGGTTAGGAATTAGGGACCAGTCACGTCGGATCGGGCAACACACTCATGGCCTCCCCCAAGGCCTGAGTTGAGGGCGGGACTCAAGAGGCTCCTGGCTCCCTGCGTTTGGGGCCCGCAGGGGCCCAGAGAGCGGGCACGGCCTCCAGGGAGCATGCTGGTTTCTAGCCCTGCGAGGGTCGTAGACTGCACCCATGGACAGCGTTGGCTCCTGGCTGGGAGGCTGAGTCCGGCCATCCTCCTGAGGCTGCCCTGCCTGGGAGGAATCGGGTGCCAGGCCTCGGGGGGCCGGGTCCCGAACACGCCACCTAGGGTTAGGGTTGGGTCCTGGGAGAACGGCAGGCCTGAGGTGCCGGTGCCAAGGGAGGCTCCGCGGAGGGCTGAGTTGAGGGCGTTGGTCGGGCGGTCCGTCCGGCTGCGGGATTTGGGTGTGGGCGCCCTCCGGAGGTGTGTGGGCCTGTCGGGGGGCATGTAGGTTTCGCCCGCCAGGAGGGTTCTCCACGGGGCCAAAGGGCCCGGTTTCCACGTGGGGGGCCCCCAGAGTCCGACGGGGTCCATAAGGAGTCCCCAGACTGCAGGGCTGCCGGGCCAGGCCACTGGGGACGCAAGTCTGAGGAACCGGCCTAGGGTTAGGGTTAGGCCGACGGGGACTGGCAGGCCCGAGCTGCCCGCGCTGACGTGGCCTCTCCCGCAGGCTGAGTTGAGGGCTTGCGTCTGCAGGATCGTCAGCCTCACGGTTCCTGGTCCGGGTGGGCGCCGACCGTGGAGGTGGCTCACGCGATGCATGCAAGGGTCTCCGGCTCCATGGATTCAGCTCGTTTCAAAGAGGAGGCTCTCCTCCTCCGTGGAGATGCAATTGTGGGCTGAAGATCGGGGCTCCCACGCCTGGAGAGTTGGGGAAGCAGGCCTCTGCGGACGGAAGCCTGAGCACCCAAGCTGGCCTTCGGGTCCGGTTCCGGCTTAGGGTTCGGGCTAGGGTTAGGGTTAGGGTTAGGACTTAGGGACCAGGCACGTCGGATCGGGCAACACACTCATGGCCTCCCCCAAGGCCTGAGTTGAGGGCGGGATTCAGAAGGCTCCTGGCTCCCTGCGTTTGGGGCCCGCAGGGGCCCAGAGAGCGGGCACGGCCTCCAGGGAGCATGCTGGTTTCTAGCCCTGCGAGGGTCGGAGACTGCACCCATGGACAGCGTTGGCTCCCGGCTGGGAGGCTGAGTCCGGCCATCCTCCTGAGGCTGCCCTGCCTGGGAGGAATCGGGTGCCAGGCCTCGGTGGGCCGGGTCCCGAACACGCCACCTAGGGTTAGGGTTGGGTCCTGGGAGAACGGCAGGCCTGAGGTGCCGGTGCCAAGGGAGGCTCCTCGGAGGGCTGAGTTGAGGGCGTTGGTGGGGCGGTCCGTCCGGCTGCGGGATTTGGGTGTGGGCGCCCTCCGGAGGTGTGTGGTCCTGTCGGGGGGCATGTAGGTTTCGCCCGCCAGGAGGGTTCTCCACGGGGCCAAAGGGCCCGGTTTCCACGTGGGGGGCCCCCAGAGTCCGACGGGGTCCATAAGGAGTCCCCAGACTGCAGGGCTGCCGGGCCAGGCCACCGGGGACGCAAGTCTGAGGAACCGGCCTAGGGTTAGGGTTAGGCCGCCGGGGCCTGGCAGGCCCGAGCTGCCCGCCCTGACGTGGCCTCTCCCGCAGGCTGAGTTGAGGGCTTGCGTGTGCAGGATCGTCAGCCTCCTGGTTCCTGGTCCGGGTGGGCGCCGACAGTGGAGGTGGCCCACGCGATGCATGCAGGGGACTCCCGCTCCGAGGATTCAGCTCGTTTCAAAGAGGAGGCTCTCCTCCTCCGTGGAGATGCAATTGTGGGCTGAAGCTCGGGGCTCCCCCGCCTGGAGAGTTGGGGAAGCAGGCCTCTGCGGACGGAAGCCTGAGCACCCAAGCTGGCCTTCGGGTCCGGTTCCGGCTTAGGGTTTGGGCTAGGGTTAGGGTTAGGGTTAGGGCTTAGGGACCAGGCACGTCGGATCGGGCAACACACTCATGGCCTCCCCCAAGGCCTGAGTTGAGGGCGGGTTTCAGAAGGCTCCTGGCTCCCTGCGTTTGGGGCCCGCAGGGGCCCAGAGAGCGGGCACGGCCTCCAGGGAGCATGCTGGTTTCTAGCCCTGCGAGGGTCGGAGACTGCACCCATGGACAGCGTTGGCTCCCAGCTGGGAGGCTGAGTCCGACCATCCTCCTGAGGCTGCCCTGCCTGGGAGGAATCGGGTGCCAGGCCTCGGTGGGCCGGGTCCCGAACACGCCACCTAGGGTTAGGGTTGGGTCCTGGGAGAACGGCAGGCCTGAGGTGCCGGTGCCAAGGGAGGCTCCTCGGAGGGCTGAGTTGAGGGCGTTGGTGGGGCGGTCCGTCCGGCTGCGGGATTTGGGTGTGGGCGCCCTGGAGGTGTGTGGGCCTGTCGGGGGGCATGTAGGTTTCGCCCGCCAGGAGGGTTCTCCACGGGGCCAAAGGGCCCGGTTTCCACGTGGGGGGCCCCCAGAGTCCGACGGGGTCCATAAGGAGTCCCCAGACTGCAGGGCTGCCGGGCCAGGCCACCGGGGACGCAAGTCTGAGGAACCGGCCTAGGGTTAGGGTTAGGCCGCCGGGGCCTGGCAGGCCCGAGCTGCCCGCCCTGACATGGCCTCTCCCGCAGGCTGAGTTGAGGGCTTGCGTGTGCAGGATCGTCAGCCTCCCGGTTCCTGGTCCGGGTGGGCGCCGACCGTGGAGGTGGCCCACGCGATGCATGCAGGGGACTCCCGCTCCGAGGATTCAGCTCGTTTCAAAGAGGAGGCTCTCCTCCTCCGTGGAGATGCAATTGTGGGCTGAAGCTCGGGGCTCCCCCCCTGGAGAGTTGGGGAAGCAGGCCTCTGCGGACGGAAGCCTGAGCACCCAAGCTGGCCTTCGGGTCCGGTTCCGGCTTAGGGTTCGGGCTAGGGTTAGGGTTAGGGTTAGGACTTAGGGACCAGGCACGTCGGATCGGGCAACACACTCATGGCCTCCCCCAAGGCCTGAGTTGAGGGCGGGATTCAGAAGGCTCCTGGCTCCCTGCGTTTGGGGCCCGCAGGGGCCCAGAGAGCGGGCACGGCCTCCAGGGAGCATGCTGGTTTCTAGCCCTGCGAGGGTCGGAGACTGCACCCATGGACAGCGTTGGCTCCCGGCTGGGAGGCTGAGTCCGGCCATCCTCCTGAGGCTGCCCTGCCTGGGAGGAATCGGGTGCCAGGCCTCGGTGGGCCGGGTCCCGAACACGCCACCTAGGGTTAGGGTTGGGTCCTGGGAGAACGGCAGGCCTGAGGTGCCGGTGCCAAGGGAGGCTCCGCGGAGGGCTGAGTTGAGGGCGTTGGTGGGGCGGTCCGTCCGGCTGCGGGATTTGGGTGTGGGCGCCCTCCGGAGGTGTGTGGGCCTGTCGGGGGGCATGTAGGTTTCGCCCGCCAGGAGGGTTCTCCACGGGGCCAAAGGGCCCGGTTTCCACGTGGGGGGCCCCCAGAGTCCGACGGGGTCCATAAGGAGTCCCCAGACTGCCGGGCTGCCGGGCCAGGCCACCGGGGACGCAAGTCTGAGGAACCGGCCTAGGGTTAGGGTTAGGCCGACGGGGACTGGCAGGCCCGAGGTGCCCGCGCTGACGTGGCCTCTCCCGCAGGCTGAGTTGAGGGCTTGCGTGTGCAGGATCGTCAGCCTCCCGGTCCCTGGTCCGGGTGGGCGCCGACCGTGGAGGTGGCCCACGCGATGCATGCAGGGGTCTCCCGCTCCGCGGATTCAGCTCGTTTCAAAGAGGAGGCTCTCCTCCTCCGTGGAGATGCAATTGTGGGCTGAAGCTCGGGGCTCCCCCGCCTGGAGAGTTGGGGAAGCAGGCCTCTGCGGACAGAAGCCTGAGCACCCAAGCTGGCCTTCGGGTCCGGTTCCGGCTTAGGGTTCGGGCTAGGGTTAGGGTTAGGGTTAGGACTTAGGGACCAGGCACGTCGGATCGGGCAACACACTCATGGCCTCCCCCAAGGCCTGAGTTGAGGGCGGGACTCAGGAGGCTCCTGGCTCCCTGCGTTTGGGGCCCGCAGGGGCCCAGAGAGCGGGCACGGCCTCCAGGGAGCATGCTGGTTTCTAGCCCTGCGAGGGTCGGAGACTGCACCCAAGGACAGCGTTGGCTCCCGGCTGGGAGGCTGAGTCCGGCCATCCTCCTGAGGCTGCCCTGCCTGGGAGGAATCGGGTGCCAGGCCTCGGTGGGCCGGGTCCCGAACACGCCACCTAGGGTTAGGGTTGGGTCCTGGGAGAACGGCAGGCCTGAGGTGCCGGTGCCAAGGGAGGCTCCGCGGAGGGCTGAGTTGAGGGCGTTGGTCGGGCGGTCCGTCCGGCTGCGGGATTTGGGTGTGGGCGCCCTCCGGAGGTGTGTGGGCCTGTCGGGGGGCATGTAGGTTTCGCCCGCCAGGAGGGTTCTCCACGGGGCCAAAGGGCCCGGTTTCCACGTGGGGGGCCCCCAGAGTCCGACGGGGTCCATAAGGAGTCCCCAGACTGCAGGGCTGCCGGGCCAGGCCACCGGGGACGCAAGTCTGAGGAACCGGCCTAGGGTTAGGTTTAGGCCGCCGGGGCCTGGCAGGCCCGAGCTGCCCGCGCTGACGTGGCCTCTCCCGCAGGCTGAGTAGAGGGCTTGCGTCTGCAGGATCGGCAGCCTCCCGGTCCCTGGTCCGGGTGGGCGCCGACCGTGGAGGTGGCCCACGCGATGCATGCAGGGGTCTCCCGCTCCGCGGATTCAGCTCGTTTCAAAGAGGAGGCTCTCCTCCGTGGAGATGCAATTGTGGGCTGAAGCTCGGGGCTCCCACGCCTGGAGAGTTGGGGAAGCAGGCCTCTGCGGACGGAAGCCTGAGCACCCAAGCTGGCCTTCGGGTCCGGTTCCGGCTTAGGATTCGGGCTAGGGTTAGGGTTAGGGTTAGGACTTAGGGACCAGGCACGTCGGATCGGGCAACACACTCATGGCCTCCCCCAAGGCCTGAGTTGAGGGCGGGATTCAGAAGGCTCCTGGCTCCCTGCGTTTGGGGCCCGCAGGGGCCCAGAGAGCGGGCACGGCCTCCAGGGAGCATGCTGGTTTCTAGCCCTGCGAGGGTCGGAGACTGCACCCATGGACAGCGTTGGCTCCCAGCTGGGAGGCTGAGTCCGGCCATCCTCCTGAGGCTGCCCTGCCTGGGAGGAATCGGGTGCCAGGCCTCGGTGGGCCGGGTCCCGAACACGCCACCTAGGGTTAGGGTTGGGTCCTGGGAGAACGGCAGGCCTGAGCTGCCGGTGCCAAGGGAGGCTCCGCGGAGGGCTGAGTTGAGGGCGTTGGTGGGGCGGTCCGTCCGGCTGCGGGATTTGGGTGTGGGCGCCCTCCGGAGGTGTGTGGGCCTGTCGGGGGGCATGTAGGTTTCGCCCGCCAGGAGGGTTCTCCACGGGGCCAAAGGGCCCGGTTTCCACGTGGGGGGCCCCCAGAGTCCGACGGGGTCCATAAGGAGTCCCCAGACTGCAGGGCTGCCGGGCCAGGCCACCGGGGACGCAAGTCTGAGGAACCGGCCTAGGGTTAGGGTTAGGCCGCCGGGGCCTGGCAGGTCCGAGCAGCCCGCCCTGACGTGGCCTCTCCCGCAGGCTGAGTTGAGGGCTTGCGTCTGCAGGATCGTCAGCCTCCCGGTTCCTGGAACGGGTGGGCGCCGACCGTGGAGGTGGCCCATGCAATGCATGCAGGGGACTCCCGCTCCGAGGATTCAGCTCGTTTCAAAGAGGAGGCTCTCCTCCTCCGTGGAGATGCAATTGTGGGCTGAAGCTCGGGGCTCCCCCGCCTGGAGAGTTGGGGAAGCAGGCCTCTGCGGACGGAAGCCTGAGCACCCAAGCTGGCCTTCGGGTCCGGTTCCGGCTTAGGGTTCGGGCTAGGGTTAGGGTTAGGGTTAGGACTTAGGGACCAGGCACGTCGGATCGGGCAACACACTCATGGCCTCCCCCAAGGCCTGAGTTGAGGGCGGGACTCAGGAGGCTCCTGGCTCCCTGCGTTTGGGGCCCGCAGGGGCCCAGAGAGCGGGCACGGCCTCCAGGGAGCATGCTGGTTTCTAGCCCTGCGAGGGTCGGAGACTGCACCCAAGGACAGCGTTGGCTCCCGGCTGGGAGGCTGAGTCCGGCCATCCTCCTGAGGCTGCCCTGCCTGGGAGGAATCGGGTGCCAGGCCTCGGTGGGCCGGGTCCCGAACACGCCACCTAGGGTTAGGGTTGGGTCCTGGGAGAACGGCAGGCCTGAGGTGCCGGTGCCAAGGGAGGCTCCGCGGAGGGCTGAGTTGAGGGCGTTGGTCGGGCGGTCCGTCCGGCTGCGGGATTTGGGTGTGGGCGCCCTCCGGAGGTGTGTGGGCCTGTCGGGGGGCATGTAGGTTTCGCCCGCCAGGAGGGTTCTCCACGGGGCCAAAGGGCCCGGTTTCCACGTGGGGGGCCCCCAGAGTCCGAC
The DNA here is from genome assembly GCF_963455335.1 of Martes martes. Classification (NCBI taxonomy): domain Eukaryota; kingdom Metazoa; phylum Chordata; class Mammalia; order Carnivora; family Mustelidae; genus Martes; species Martes martes. The sequence goes on along the minus strand of NW_027666375.1, from coordinate 47,314 downwards.
GGGGTCCATAAGGAGTCCCCAGACTGCAGGGCTGCCGGGCCAGGCCACCGGGGACGCAAGTCTGAGGAACCGGCCTAGGGTTAGGTTTAGGCCGCCGGGGCCTGGCAGGCCCGAGCTGCCCGCGCTGACGTGGCCTCTCCCGCAGGCTGAGTAGAGGGCTTGCGTCTGCAGGATCGGCAGCCTCCCGGTCCCTGGTCCGGGTGGGCGCCGACCGTGGAGGTGGCCCACGCGATGCATGCAGGGGTCTCCCGCTCCGCGGATTCAGCTCGTTTCAAAGAGGAGGCTCTCCTCCGTGGAGATGCAATTGTGGGCTGAAGCTCGGGGCTCCCCCGCCTGGAGAGTTGGGGAAGCAGGCCTCTGCGGACGGAAGCCTGAGCACCCAAGCTGGCCTTCGGGTCCGGTTCCGGCTTAGGGTTCGGGCTAGGGTTAGGGTTAGGGTTAGGAATTAGGGACCAGTCACGTCGGATCGGGCAACACACTCATGGCCTCCCCCAAGGCCTGAGTTGACGGCGGGACTCAAGAGGCTCCTGGCTCCATGCGTTTGGGGCCCGCAGGGGCCCAGAGAGCGGGCACGGCCTCCAGGGAGCATGCTGGTTTCTAGCCCTGCGAGGGTCGGAGACTGCACCCATGGACAGCGTTGGCTCCTGGCTGGGAGGCTGAGTCCGGCCATCCTCCTGAGGCTGCCCTGCCTGGGAGGAATCGGGTGCCAGGCCTCGGTGGGCCGGGTCCCGAACACGCCACCTAGGGTTAGGGTTGGGTCCTGGGAGAACGGCAGGCCTGAGGTGCCGGTGCCAAGGGAGGCTCCGCGGAGGGCTGAGTTGAGGGCGTTGGTCGGGCGGTCCGTCCGGCTGCGGGATTTGGGTGTGGGCGCCCTCCGGAGGTGTGTGGGCCTGTCGGGGGGCATGTAGGTTTCGCCCGCCAGGAGGGTTCTCCACGGGGCCAAAGGGCCCGGTTTCCACGTGGGGGGCCCCCAGAGTCCGACGGGGTCCATAAGGAGTCCCCAGACTGCAGGGCTGCCGGGCCAGGCCACCGGGGACGCAAGTCTGAGGAACCGGCCTAGGGTTAGGGTTAGGCCGCCGGGGCCTGGCAGGCCCGAGCTGCCCGCCCTGACGTGGCCTCTCCCGCAGGCTGAGTTGAGGGCTTGCGTGTGCAGGATCGTCAGCCTCCCGGTTCCTGGTCCGGGTGGGCGCCGACCGTGGAGGTGGCCCACGCGATGCATGCAGGGGACTCCCGCTCCGAGGATTCAGCTCGTTTCAAAGAGGAGGCTCTCCTCCTCCGTGGAGATGCAATTGTGGGCTGAAGCTCGGGGCTCCCACGCCTGGAGAGTTGGGGAAGCAGGCCTCTGCGGACGGAAGCCTGAGCACCCAAGCTGGCCTTCGGGTCCGGTTCCGGCTTAGGGTTCGGGCTAGGGTTAGGGTTAGGGTTAGGACTTAGGGACCAGGCACGTCGGATCGGGCAACACACTCATGGCCTCCCCCAAGGCCTGAGTTGAGGGCGGGATTCAGAAGGCTCCTGGCTCCCTGCGTTTGGGGCCCGCAGGGGCCCAGAGAGCGGGCACGGCCTCCAGGGAGCATGCTGGTTTCTAGCCCTGCGAGGGTCGGAGACTGCACCCATGGACAGCGTTGGCTCCCAGCTGGGAGGCTGAGTCCGGCCATCCTCCTGAGGCTGCCCTGCCTGGGAGGAATCGGGTGCCAGGCCTCGGTGGGCCGGGTCCCGAACACGCCACCTAGGGTTAGGGTTGGGTCCTGGGAGAACGGCAGGCCTGAGCTGCCGGTGCCAAGGGAGGCTCCGCGGAGGGCTGAGTTGAGGGCGTTGGTGGGGCGGTCCGTCCGGCTGCGGGATTTGGGTGTGGGCGCCCTCCGGAGGTGTGTGGGCCTGTCGGGGGGCATGTAGGTTTCGCCCGCCAGGAGGGTTCTCCACGGGGCCAAAGGGCCCGGTTTCCACGTGGGGGGCCCCCAGAGTCCGACGGGGTCCATAAGGAGTCCCCAGACTGCAGGGCTGCCGGGCCAGGCCACCGGGGACGCAAGTCTGAGGAACCGGCCTAGGGTTAGGGTTAGGCCGCCGGGGCCTGGCAGGTCCGAGCAGCCCGCCCTGACGTGGCCTCTCCCGCAGGCTGAGTTGAGGGCTTGCGTCTGCAGGATCGTCAGCCTCCCGGTTCCTGGAACGGGTGGGCGCCGACCGTGGAGGTGGCCCATGCAATGCATGCAGGGGACTCCCGCTCCGAGGATTCAGCTCGTTTCAAAGAGGAGGCTCTCCTCCTCCGTGGAGATGCAATTGTGGGCTGAAGCTCGGGGCTCCCCCGCCTGGAGAGTTGGGGAAGCAGGCCTCTGCGGACGGAAGCCTGAGCACCCAAGCTGGCCTTCGGGTCCGGTTCCGGCTTAGGGTTCGGGCTAGGGTTAGGGTTAGGGTTAGGACTTAGGGACCAGGCACGTCGGATCGGGCAACACACTCATGGCCTCCCCCAAGGCCTGAGTTGAGGGCGGGACTCAGGAGGCTCCTGGCTCCCTGCGTTTGGGGCCCGCAGGGGCCCAGAGAGCGGGCACGGCCTCCAGGGAGCATGCTGGTTTCTAGCCCTGCGAGGGTCGGAGACTGCACCCAAGGACAGCGTTGGCTCCCGGCTGGGAGGCTGAGTCCGGCCATCCTCCTGAGGCTGCCCTGCCTGGGAGGAATCGGGTGCCAGGCCTCGGTGGGCCGGGTCCCGAACACGCCACCTAGGGTTAGGGTTGGGTCCTGGGAGAACGGCAGGCCTGAGGTGCCGGTGCCAAGGGAGGCTCCGCGGAGGGCTGAGTTGAGGGCGTTGGTCGGGCGGTCCGTCCGGCTGCGGGATTTGGGTGTGGGCGCCCTCCGGAGGTGTGTGGGCCTGTCGGGGGGCATGTAGGTTTCGCCCGCCAGGAGGGTTCTCCACGGGGCCAAAGGGCCCGGTTTCCACGTGGGGGGCCCCCAGAGTCCGACGGGGTCCATAAGGAGTCCCCAGACTGCAGGGCTGCCGGGCCAGGCCACCGGGGACGCAAGTCTGAGGAACCGGCCTAGGGTTAGGTTTAGGCCGCCGGGGCCTGGCAGGCCCGAGCTGCCCGCGCTGACGTGGCCTCTCCCGCAGGCTGAGTAGAGGGCTTGCGTCTGCAGGATCGGCAGCCTCCCGGTCCCTGGTCCGGGTGGGCGCCGACCGTGGAGGTGGCCCACGCGATGCATGCAGGGGTCTCCCGCTCCGCGGATTCAGCTCGTTTCAAAGAGGAGGCTCTCCTCCGTGGAGATGCAATTGTGGGCTGAAGCTCGGGGCTCCCCCGCCTGGAGAGTTGGGGAAGCAGGCCTCTGCGGACGGAAGCCTGAGCACCCAAGCTGGCCTTCGGGTCCGGTTCCGGCTTAGGGTTCGGGCTAGGGTTAGGGTTAGGGTTAGGAATTAGGGACCAGTCACGTCGGATCGGGCAACACACTCATGGCCTCCCCCAAGGCCTGAGTTGACGGCGGGACTCAAGAGGCTCCTGGCTCCATGCGTTTGGGGCCCGCAGGGGCCCAGAGAGCGGGCACGGCCTCCAGGGAGCATGCTGGTTTCTAGCCCTGCGAGGGTCGGAGACTGCACCCATGGACAGCGTTGGCTCCTGGCTGGGAGGCTGAGTCCGGCCATCCTCCTGAGGCTGCCCTGCCTGGGAGGAATCGGGTGCCAGGCCTCGGTGGGCCGGGTCCCGAACACGCCACCTAGGGTTAGGGTTGGGTCCTGGGAGAACGGCAGGCCTGAGGTGCCGGTGCCAAGGGAGGCTCCGCGGAGGGCTGAGTTGAGGGCGTTGGTCGGGCGGTCCGTCCGGCTGCGGGATTTGGGTGTGGGCGCCCTCCGGAGGTGTGTGGGCCTGTCGGGGGGCATGTAGGTTTCGCCCGCCAGGAGGGTTCTCCACGGGGCCAAAGGGCCCGGTTTCCACGTGGGGGGCCCCCAGAGTCCGACGGGGTCCATAAGGAGTCCCCAGACTGCAGGGCTGCCGGGCCAGGCCACCGGGGACGCAAGTCTGAGGAACCGGCCTAGGGTTAGGGTTAGGCCGCCGGGGCCTGGCAGGCCCGAGCTGCCCGCCCTGACGTGGCCTCTCCCGCAGGCTGAGTTGAGGGCTTGCGTGTGCAGGATCGTCAGCCTCCCGGTTCCTGGTCCGGGTGGGCGCCGACCGTGGAGGTGGCCCACGCGATGCATGCAGGGGACTCCCGCTCCGAGGATTCAGCTCGTTTCAAAGAGGAGGCTCTCCTCCTCCGTGGAGATTCAATTATGGGCTGAAGCTCGGGGCTCCCCCGCCTGGAGAGTTGGGGAAGCAGGCCTCTGCGGACAGAAGCCTGAGCACCCAAGCTGGCCTTCGGGTCCGGTTCCGGCTTAGGGTTCGGGCTAGGGTTAGGGTTAGGGTTAGGACTTAGGGACCAGGCACGTCGGATCGGGCAACCCACTCATGGCCTCCCCCAAGGCCTGAGTTGAGGGCGGGACTCAGGAGGCTCCTGGCTCCCTGCGTTTGGGGCCCGCAGGGGCCCAGAGAGCGGGCACGGCCTCCAGGGAGCATGCTGGTTTCTAGCCCTGCGAGGGTCGGAGACTGCACCCTAGGACAGCGTTGGCTCCCGGCTGGGAGGCTGAGTCCGGCCGTCCGCCTGAGGCTGCCCTGCCTGGGAGGAATCGGGTGCCAGGCCTCGGGGGGCCGGGTCCCGAACACGCCACCTAGGGTTAGGGTTGGGTCCTGGGAGAACGGCAGGCCTGAGGTGCCGGTGCCAAGGGAGGCTCCGCGGAGGGCTGAGTTGAGGGCGTTGGTCGGGCGGTCCGTCCGGCTGCGGGATTTGGGTGTGGGCACCCTCCGGAGGTGTGTGGGCCTGTCGGGGGGCATGTAGGTTTCGCCCGCCAGGAGGGTTCTCCACGGGGCCAAAGGGCCCGGTTTCCACGTGGGGGGCCCCCAGAGTCCGACGGGGTCCATAAGGAGTCCCCAGACTGCAGGGCTGCCGGGCCAGGCCACCGGGGACGCAAGTCTGAGGAACCGGCCTAGGGTTAGGGTTAGGCCGCCGGGGCCTGGCAGGCCCGAGCTGCCCGCGCTGACGTGGCCTCTCCCGCAGGCTGAGTTGAGGGCTTGCGTGTGCAGGATCGTCAGCCTCCCGGTTCCTGGTCCGGGTGGGCGCCGACCGTGGAGGTGGCCCACGCGATGCATGCAAGGGTCTCCCGCTCCGCGGATTCAGCTCGTTTCAAAGAGGAGGCTCTCCTCCTCCGTGGAGATTCAATTGTGGACTGAAGCTAGGGGCTCCCCCGCCTGGAGAGTTGGGGAAGCAGGCCTCTGCGGACGGAAGCCTGAGCACCCAAGCTGGCCTTCGGGTCCGGTTCCGGCTTAGGGTTCGGGCTAGGGTTAGGGTTAGGGTTAGGACTTAGGGACCAGGCACGTCGGATCGGGCAACACACTCATGGCCTCCCCCAAGGCCTGAGTTGAGGGCGGGACTCAGGAGGCTCCTGGCTCCCTGCGTTTGGGGCCCGCAGGGGCCCAGAGAGCGGGCACGGCCTCCAGGGAGCATGCTGGTTTCTAGCCCTGCGAGGGTCGGAGACTGCACCCAAGGACAGCGTTGGCTCCCGGCTGGGAGGCTGAGTCCGGCCATCCTCCTGAGGCTGCCCTGCCTGGGAGGAATCGGGTGCCAGGCCTCGGTGGGCCGGGTCCCGAACACGCCACCTAGGGTTAGGGTTGGGTCCTGGGAGAACGGCAGGCCTGAGGTGCCGGTGCCAAGGGAGGCTCCGCGGAGGGCTGAGTTGAGGGCGTTGGTCGGGCGGTCCGTCCGGCTGCGGGATTTGGGTGTGGACGCCCTCCGGAGGTGTGTGGGCCTGTCGGGGGGCATGTAGGTTTCGCCCGCCAGGAGGGTTCTCCACGGGGCCAAAGGGCCCGGTTTCCACGTGGGGGGCCCCCAGAGTCCGACGGGGTCCATAAGGAGTCCCCAGACTGCAGGGCTGCCGGGCCAGGCCACCGGGGACGCAAGTCTGAGGAACCGGCCTAGGGTTAGGGTTAGGCCGCCAGGGCCTGGCAGGCCCGAGCTGCCCGCCCTGACGTGGCTTCTCCCGCAGGCTGAGTTGAGGGCTTGCGTGTGCAGGATCGTCAGCCTCCCGGTTCCTGGTCCGGGTGGGCGCCGACCGTGGAGGTGGCCCACGCGATGCATGCAGGGGTCTCCCGCTCCGCGGATTCAGCTCGTTTCAAAGAGGAGGCTCTCCTCCTCCGTGGAGATGCAATTGTGGGCTGAAGCTCGGGGCTCCCCCGCCTGGAGAGTTGGGGAAGCAGGCCTCTGCGGACGGAAGCCTGAGCACCCAAGCTGCCCTTCGGGTCCGGTTCCGGCTTAGGGTTCGGGATAGGGTTAGGGTTAGGGTTAGGGCTTAGGGACCAGGCACGTCGGATCGGGCAACACACTCATGGCCTCCCCCAAGGCCTGAGTTGAGGGCGGGACTCAGGAGGCTCCTGGCTCCCTGCGTTTGGGCCCCGCAGGGGCCCAGAGAGCGGGCACGGCCTCCAGGGAGCATGCTGGTTTCTAGCCCTGCGAGGGTCGGAGACTGCACCCAAGGACAGCGTTGGCTCCCGGCTGGGAGGCTGAGTCCGGCCATCCTCCTGAGGCTGCCCTGCCTGGGAGGAATCGGGTGCCAGGCCTCGGTGGGCCGGGTCCCGAACACGCCACCTAGGGTTAGGGTTGGGTCCTGGGAGAACGGCAGGCCTGAGGTGCCGGTGCCATGGGAGGCTCTGCGGAGGGCTGAGTTGAGGGCGTTGGTCGGGCGGTCCGTCCGGCTGCGGGATTTGGGTGTGGGCGCCCTCCGGAGGTGTGTGGGCCTGTCGGGGGGCATGTAGGTTTCGCCCGCCAGGAGGGTTCTCCACGGGGCCAAAGGGCCCGGTTTCCACGTGGGGGGCCCCCAGAGTCCGACGGGGTCCATAAGGAGTCCCCAGACTGCAGGGCTGCCGGGCCAGGCCACCGGGGACACAAGTCTGAGGAACCGGCCTAGGGTTAGGTTTAGGCCGCCGGGGCCTGGCAGGCCCGAGCTGCCCGCGCTGACGTGGCCTCTCCCGCAGGCTGAGTAGAGGGCTTGCGTCTGCAGGATCGGCAGCCTCCCGGTTCCTGGTCCGGGTGGGCGCCGACCGTGGAGGTGGCCCACGCGATGCATGCAGGGGTCTCCCGCTCCTAGGATTCAGCTCGTTTCAAAGAGGAGGCTCTCCTCCGTGGAGATGCAATTGTGGGCTGAAGCTCGGGGCTCCCCCGCCTGGAGAGTTGGGGAAGCAGGCCTCTGCGGACGGAAGCCTGAGCACCCAAGCTGGCCTTCGGGTCCGGTTCCGGCTTAGGGTTCGGGCTAGGGTTAGGGTTAGGGTTAGGAATTAGGGACCAGTCACGTCGGATCGGGCAACACACTCATGGCCTCCCCCAAGGCCTGAGTTGAGGGCGGGACTCAAGAGGCTCCTGGCTCCCTGCGTTTGGGGCCCGCAGGGGCCCAGAGAGCGGGCACGGCCTCCAGGGAGCATGCTGGTTTCTAGCCCTGCGAGGGTCGTAGACTGCACCCATGGACAGCGTTGGCTCCTGGCTGGGAGGCTGAGTCCGGCCATCCTCCTGAGGCTGCCCTGCCTGGGAGGAATCGGGTGCCAGGCCTCGGGGGGCCGGGTCCCGAACACGCCACCTAGGGTTAGGGTTGGGTCCTGGGAGAACGGCAGGCCTGAGTTGCCGGTGCCAAGGGAGGCTCCGCGGAGGGCTGAGTTGAGGGCGTTGGTCGGGCGGTCCGTCCGGCTGCGGGATTTGGGTGTGGGCGCCCTCCGGAGGTGTGTGGGCCTGTCGGGGGGCATGTAGGTTTCGCCCGCCAGGAGGGTTCTCCACGGGGCCAAAGGGCCCGGTTTCCACGTGGGGGGCCCCCAGAGTCCGACGGGGTCCATAAGGAGTCCCCAGACTGCAGGGCTGCCGGGCCAGGCCACTGGGGACGCAAGTCTGAGGAACCGGCCTAGGGTTAGGGTTAGGCCGACGGGGACTGGCAGGCCCGAGCTGCCCGCGCTGACGTGGCCTCTCCCGCAGGCTGAGTTGAGGGCTTGCGTCTGCAGGATCGGCAGCCTCCCGGTTCCTGGTCCGGGTGGGCGCCGACCGTGGAGGTGGCCCACGCGATGCATGCAGGGGTCTCCCGCTCCGCGGATTCAGCTCGTTTCAAAGAGGAGGCTCTCCTCCTCCGTGGAGATGCAATTGTGGGCTGAAGCTCGGGGCTCCCCCGCCTGGAGAGTTGGGGAAGCAGGCCTCTGCGGACAGAAGCCTGAGCACCCAAGCTGGCCTTCGGGTCCGGTTCCGGCTTAGGGTTCGGGCTAGGGTTAGGGTTAGGGTTAGGACTTAGGGACCAGGCACGTCGGATCGGGCAACACACTCATGGCCTCCCCCAATCCTGAGTTGAGGGCGGGACTCAGGAGGCTCCTGGCTCCCTGCGTTTGGGGCCCGCAGGGGCCCAGAGAGCGGGCACGGCCTCCAGGGAGCATGCTGGTTTCTAGCCCTGCGAGGGTCGGAGACTGCACCCAAGGACAGCGTTGGCTCCCGGCTGGGAGGCTGAGTCCGGCCGTCCTCCTGAGGCTGCCCTGCCTGGGAGGAATCGGGTGCCAGGCCTCGGTGGGCCGGGTCCCGAACACGCCACCTAGGGTTAGGGTTGGGTCCTGGGAGAACGGCAGGCCTGAGGTGCCGGTGCCAAGGGAGGCTCCGCGGAGGGCTGAGTTGAGGGCGTTGGTCGGGCGGTCCGTCCGGCTGCGGGATTTGGGTGTGGGCGCCCTCCGGAGGTGTGTGGGCCTGTCGGGGGGCATGTAGGTTTCGCCCGCCAGGAGGGTTCTCCACGGGGCCAAAGGGCCCGGTTTCCACGTGGGGGGCCCCCAGAGTCCGACGGGGTCCATAAGGAGTCCCCAGACTGCAGGGCTGCCGGGCCAGGCCACCGGGGACGCAAGTCTGAGGAACCGGCCTAGGGTTAGGTTTAGGCCGCCGGGGCCTGGCAGGCCCGAGCTGCCCGCGCTGACGTGGCCTCTCCCGCAGGCTGAGTAGAGGGCTTGCGTCTGCAGGATCGGCAGCCTCCCGGTTCCTGGTCCGGGTGGGCGCCGACCGTGGAGGTGGCCCACGCGATGCATGCAGGGGTCTCCCGCTCCGCGGATTCAGCTCGTTTCAAAGAGGAGGCTCTCCTCCGTGGAGATGCAATTGTGGGCTGAAGCTCGGGGCTCCCCCGCCTGGAGAGTTGGGGAAGCAGGCCTCTGCGGACGGAAGCCTGAGCACCCAAGCTGGCCTTCGGGTCCGGTTCCGGCTTAGGGTTCGGGCTAGGGTTAGGGTTAGGGTTAGGAATTAGGGACCAGTCACGTCGGATCGGGCAACACACTCATGGCCTCGCCCAAGGCCTGAGTTGAGGGCGGGACTCAAGAGGCTCCTGGCTCCCTGCGTTTGGGGCCCGCAGGGGCCCAGAGAGCGGGCACGGCCTCCAGGGAGCATGCTGGTTTCTAGCCCTGCGAGGGTCGGAGACTGCACCCAAGGACAGCGTTGGCTCCCAGCTGGGAGGCTGAGTCCGGCCATCCTCCTGAGGCTGCCCTGCCTGGGAGGAATCGGGTGCCAGGCCTCGGGGGGCCGGGTCCCGAACACGCCACCTAGGGTTAGGGTTGGGTCCTGGGAGAACGGCAGGCCTGAGGTGACGGTGCCAAGGGAAGCTCCGCGGAGGGCTGAGTTGAGGGCGTTGGTCGGGCGGTCCGTCCGGCTGCGGGATTTGGGTGTGGGCGCCCTCCGGAGGTGTGTGGGCCTGTCGGGGGGCATGTAGGTTTTGCCCGCCAGGAGGGTTCTCCACGGGGCCAAAGGGCCCGGTTTCCACGTGGGGGGCCCCCAGAGTCCGACGGGGTCCATAAGGAGTCCCCAGACTGCAGGGCTGCCGGGCCAGGCCACCGGGGACGCAAGTCTGAGGAACCGGCCTAGGGTTAGGGTTAGGCCGCCGGGGCCTGGCAGGCCCGAGCTGCCCGCGCTGACGTGGCCTCTCCCGCAGGCTGAGTTGAGGGCTTGCGTCTGCAGGATCGGCAGCCTCCCGGTTCCTGGTCCGGGTGGGCGCCGACCGTGGAGGTGGCCCACGCGATGCATGCAAGGGTCTCCCGCTCCGCGGATTCAGCTCGTTTCAAAGAGGAGGCTCTCCTCCTCCGTGGAGATTCAATTGTGGGCTGAAGCTAGGGGCTCCCCCGCCTGGAGAGTTGGGGAAGCAGGCCTCTGCGGACGGAAGCCTGAGCACCCAAGCTGGCCTTCGGGTCCGGTTCCGGCTTAGGGTTCGGGCTAGGTTTAGGGTTAGGGTTAGGGCTTAGGGACCAGGCACGTCGGATCGGGCAACACACTCATGGCCTCCCCCAAGGCCTGAGTTGAGGGCGGGACTCAGGAGGCTCCTGGCTCCCTGCGTTTGGGGCCCGCAGGGGCCCAGAGAGCGGGCACGGCCTCCAGGGAGCATGCTGGTTTCTAGCCCTGCGAGGGTCGGAGACTGCACCCATGGACAGCGTTGGCTCCTGGCTGGGAGGCTGAGTCCGGCCATCCTCCTGAGGCTGCCCTGCCTGGGAGGAATCGGGTGCCAGGCCTCGGTGGGCCGGGTCCCGAACACGCCACCTAGGGTTAGGGTTGGGTCCTGGGAGAACAGCAGGCCTGAGGTGCCGGTGCCAAGGGAGGCTCCGCGGAGGGCTGAGTTGAGGGCGTTGGTCGGGCGGTCCGTCCAGCTGCGGGATTTGGGTGTGGGCGCCCTCCGGAGGTGTGTGGGCCTGTCGGGGGGCATGTAGGTTTCGCCCGCCAGGAGGGTTCTCCACGGGGCCAAAGGGCCCGGTTTCCACGTGGGGGGCCCCCAGAGTCCGACGGGGTCCATAAGGAGTCCCCAGACTGCAGGGCTGCCGGGCCAGGCCACCGGGGACGCAAGTCTGAGGAACCGGCCTAGGGTTAGGTTTAGGCCGCCGGGGCCTGGCAGGCCCGAGCTGCCCGCGCTGACGTGGCCTCTCCCGCAGGCTGAGTAGAGGGCTTGCGTCTGCAGGATCGGCAGCCTCCCGGTTCCTGGTCCGGGTGGGCGCCGACCGTGGAGGTGGCCCACGCGATGCATGCAGGGGTCTCCCGCTCCTTGGATTCAGCTCGTTTCAAAGAGGAGGCTCTCCTCCGTGGAGATGCAAATGTGGGCTGAAGCTCGGGGCTCCCCCGCCTGGAGAGTTGGGGAAGCAGGCCTCTGCGGACGGAAGCCTGAGCACCCAAGCTGGCCTTCGGGTCCGGTTCCGGCTTAGGGTTCGGGCTAGGGTTAGGGTTAGGGTTAGGAATTAGGGACCAGTCACGTCGGATCGGGCAACACACTCATGGCCTCCCCCAAGGCCTGAGTTGACGGCGGGACTCAAGAGGCTCCTGGCTCCCTGCGTTTGGGGCCCGCAGGGGCCCAGAGAGCGGGCACGGCCTCCAGGGAGCATGCTGGTTTCTAGCCCTGCGAGGGTCGTAGACTGCACCCATGGACAGCGTTGGCTCCTGGCTGGGAGGCTGAGTCCGGCCATCCTCCTGAGGCTGCCCTGCCTGGGAGGAATCGGGTGCCAGGCCTCGGTGGGCCGGGTCCCGAACACGCCACCTAGGGTTAGGGTTGGGTCCTGGGAGAACGGCAGGCCTGAGGTGCCGGTGCCAAGGGAGGCTCCGCGGAGGGCTGAGTTGAGGGCGTTGGTCGGGCGGTCCGTCCGGCTGCGGGATTTGGGTGTGGGCGCCCTCCGGAGGTGTGTGGGCCTGTCGGGGGGCATGTAGGTTTCGCCCGCCAGGAGGGTTCTCCACGGGGCCAAAGGGCCCGGTTTCCACGTGGGGGGCCCCCAGAGTCCGACGGGGTCCATAAGGAGTCCCCAGACTGCAGGGCTGCCGGGCCAGGCCACCGGGGACGCAAGTCTGAGGAACCGGCCTAGGGTTAGGTTTAGGCCGCCGGGGCCTGGCAGGCCCGAGCTGCCCGCGCTGACGTGGCCTCTCCCGCAGGCTGAGTAGAGGGCTTGCGTCTGCAGGATCGGCAGCCTCCCGGTTCCTGGTCCGGGTGGGCGCCGACCGTGGAGGTGGCCCACGCGATGCATGCAGGGGTCTCCCGCTCCGCGGATTCAGCTCGTTTCAAAGAGGAGGCTCTCCTCCGTGGAGATGCAATTGTGGGCTGAAGCTCGGGGCTCCCCCGCCTGGAGAGTTGGGGAAGCAGGCCTCTGCGGACGGAAGCCTGAGCACCCAAGCTGGCCTTCGGGTCCGGTTCCGGCTTAGGGTTCGGGCTAGGGTTAGGGTTAGGGTTAGGAATTAGGGACCAGTCACGTCGGATCGGGCAACACACTCATGGCCTCCCCCAAGGCCTGAGTTGAGGGCGGGACTCAAGAGGCTCCTGGCTCCCTGCGTTTGGGGCCCGCAGGGGCCCAGAGAGCGGGCACGGCCTCCAGGGAGCATGCTGGTTTCTAGCCCTGCGAGGGTCGGAGACTGCACCCATGGACAGCGTTGGCTCCTGGCTGGGAGGCTGAGTCCGGCCATCCTCCTGAGGCTGCCCTGCCTGGGAGGAATCGGGTGCCAGGCCTCGGTGGGCCGGGTCCCGAACACGCCACCTAGGGTTAGGGTTGGGTCCTGGGAGAACGGCAGGCCTGAGGTGCCGGTGCCATGGGAGGCTCCAAGGAGTGCTGAGTTGAGGGCGTTGGTCGGGCGGTCCGTCCGGCTGCGGGATTTGGGTGTGGGCGCCCTCCGGAGGTGTGTGGGCCTGTCGGGGGGCATGTAGGTTTCGCCCGCCAGGAGGGTTCTCCACGGGGCCAAAGGGCCCGGTTTCCACGTGGGGGGCCCCCAGAGTCCGACGGGGTCCATAAGGAGTCCCCAGACTGCAGGGCTGCCGGGCCAGGCCACCGGGGACGCAAGTCTGAGGAACCGGCCTAGGGTTAGGGTTAGGCCGCCGGGGCCTGGCAGGCCCGAGCTGCCTGCCCTGACGTGGCCTCTCCCGCAGGCTGAGTTGAGGGCTTGCGTGTGCAGGATCGTCAGCCTCCCGTTTCCTGGTCCGGGTGGGCGCCGACCGTGGAGGTGGCCCACGCGATGCATGCAGGGGACTCCCGCTCCGAGGATTCAGCTCGTTTCAAAGAGGAGGCTCTCCTCCTCCGTGGAGATGCAATTGTGGGCTGAAGCTCGGGGCTCCCCCGCCTGGAGAGTTGGGGAAGCAGGCCTCTGCGGACGGAAGCCTGAGCACCCAAGCTGGCCTTCGGGTCCGGTTCCGGCTTAGGGTTCGGGCTAGGGTTAGGGTTAGGGTTAGGACTTAGGGACCAGGCACGTCGGATCGGGCAACACACTCATGGCCTCCCCCAAGGCCTGAGTTGAGGGCGGGACTCAGGAGGCTCCTGGCTCCCTGCGTTTGGGGCCCGCAGGGGCCCAGAGAGCGGGCACGGCCTCCAGGGAGCATGCTGGTTTCTAGCCCTGCGAGGGTCGTAGACTGCACCCATGGACAGCGTTGGCTCCTGGCTGGGAGGCTGAGTCCGGCCATCCTCCTGAGGCTGCCCTGCCTGGGAGGAATCGGGTGCCAGGCCTCGGGGGGCCGGGTCCCGAACACGCCACCTAGGGTTAGGGTTGGGTCCTGGGAGAACGGCAGGCCTGAGGTGCCGGTGCCAAGGGAGGCCCCGCGGAGGGCTGAGTTGAGGGCGTTGGTCGGGCGGTCCGTCCGGCTGCGGGATTTGGGTGTGGGCGCCCTCCGGAGGTGTGTGGGCCTGTCGGGGGGCATGTAGGTTTCGCCCGCCAGGAGGGTTCTCCACGGGGCCAAAGGGCCCGGTTTCCACGTAGGGGGCCCCCAGAGTCCGACGGGGTCCATAAGGAGTCCCCAGACTGCAGGGCTGCCGGGCCAGGCCACCGGGGACGCAAGTCTGAGGAACCGGCCTAGGGTTAGGTTTAGGCCGCCGGGGCCTGGCAGGCCCGAGCTGCCCGCGCTGACGTGGCCTCTCCCGCAGGCTGAGTAGAGGGCTTGCGTCTGCAGGATCGGCAGCCTCCCGGTCCCTGGTCCGGGTGGGCGCCGACCGTGGAGGTGGCCCACGCGATGCATGCAGGGGTCTCCCGCTCCGCGGATTCAGCTCGTTTCAAAGAGGAGGCTCTCCTCCGTGGAGATGCAATTGTGGGCTGAAGCTCGGGGCTCCCCCGCCTGGAGAGTTGGGGAAGCAGGCCTCTGCGGACGGAAGCCTGAGCACCCAAGCTGGCCTTCGGGTCCGGTTCCGGCTTAGGGTTCGGGCTAGGGTTAGGGTTAGGGTTAGGACTTAGGGACCAGGCACGTCGGATCGGGCAACACACTCATGGCCTCCCCCAAGGCCTGAGTTGACGGCGGGACTCAAGAGGCTCCTGGCTCCCTGCGTTTGGGGCCCGCAGGGGCCCAGAGAGCGGGCACGGCCTCCAGGGAGCATGCTGGTTTCTAGCCCTGCGAGGGTCGGAGACTGCACCCATGGACAGCGTTGGCTCCTGGCTGGGAGGCTGAGTCCGGCCATCCTCCTGAGGCTGCCCTGCCTGGGAGGAATCGGGTGCCAGGCCTCGGGGGGCCGGGTCCCGAACACGCCACCTAGGGTTAGGGTTGGGTCCTGGGAGAACGGCAGGCCTGAGGTGCCGGTGCCAAGGGAGGCTCCGCGGAGGGCTGAGTTGAGGGCGTTGGTCGGGCGGTCCGTCCGGCTGCGGGATTTGGGTGTGGGCGCCCTCCGGAGGTGTGTGGGCCTGTCGGGGGGCATGTAGGTTTCGCCCGCCAGGAGGGTTCTCCACGGGGCCAAAGGGCCCGGTTTCCACGTGGGGGGCCCCCAGAGTCCGACGGGGTCCATAAGGAGTCCCCAGACTGCAGGGCTGCCGGGCCAGGCCACCGGGGACGCAAGTCTGAGGAACCGGCCTAGGGTTAGGTTTAGGCCGCCGGGGCCTGGCAGGCCCGAGCTGCCCGCGCTGACGTGGCCTCTCCCGCAGGCTGAGTAGAGGGCTTGCGTCTGCAGGATCGTCAGCCTCCCGGTTCCTGGTCCGGGTGGGCGCCGACCGTGGAGGTGGCCCACGCGATGCATGCAGGGGTCTCCCGCTCCGCGGATTCAGCTCGTTTCAAAGAGGAGGCTCTCCTCCGTGGAGATGCAATTGTGGGCTGAAGCTCGGGGCTCCCCCGCCTGGAGAGTTGGGGAAGCAGGCCTCTGCGGACGGAAGCCTGAGCACCCAAGCTGGCCTTCGGGTCCGGTTCCGGCTTAGGGTTCGGGCTAGGGTTAGGGTTAGGGTTAGGAATTAGGGACCAGTCACGTCGGATCGGGCAACACACTCATGGCCTCCCCCAAGGCCTGAGTTGAGGGCGGGACTCAAGAGGCTCCTGGCTCCCTGCGTTTGGGGCCCGCAGGGGCCCAGAGAGCGGGCACGGCCTCCAGGGAGCATGCTGGTTTCTAGCCCTGCGAGGGTCGGAGACTGCACCCATGGACAGCGTTGGCTCCTGGCTGGGAGGCTGAGTCCGGCCATCCTCCTGAGGCTGCCCTGCCTGGGAGGAATCGGGTGCCAGGCCTCGGTGGGCCGGGTCCCGAACACGCCACCTAGGGTTAGGGTTGGGTCCTGGGAGAACGGCAGGCCTGAGGTGCCGGTGCCATGGGAGGCTCCAAGGAGTGCTGAGTTGAGGGCGTTGGTCGGGCGGTCCGTCCGGCTGCGGGATTTGGGTGTGGGCGCCCTCCGGAGGTGTGTGGGCCTGTCGGGGGGCATGTAGGTTTCGCCCGCCAGGAGGGTTCTCCACGGGGCCAAAGGGCCCGGTTTCCACGTGGGGGGCCCCCAGAGTCCGACGGGGTCCATAAGGAGTCCCCAGACTGCAGGGCTGCCGGGCCAGGCCACCGGGGACGCAAGTCTGAGGAACCGGCCTAGGGTTAGGGTTAGGCCGCCGGGGCCTGGCAGGCCCGAGCTGCCCGCCCTGACGTGGCCTCTCCCGCAGGCTGAGTTGAGGGCTTGCGTCTGCAGGATCGTCAGCCTCCCGGTTCCTGGTCCGGGTGGGCGCCGACCGTGGAGGTGGCCCACGCGATGCATGCAGGGGACTCCCGCTCCGAGGATTCAGCTCGTTTCAAAGAGGAGGCTCTCCTCCTCCGTGGAGATGCAATTGTGGGCTGAAGCTCGGGGCTCCCCCGCCTGGAGAGTTGGGGAAGCAGGCCTCTGCGGACGGAAGCCTGAGCACCCAAGCTGGCCTTCGGGTCCGGTTCCGGCTTAGGGTTCGGGCTAGGGTTAGGGTTAGGGTTAGGACTTAGGGACCAGGCACGTCGGATCGGGCAACACACTCATGGCCTCCCCCAAGGCCTGAGTTGAGGGCGGGACTCAGGAGGCTCCTGGCTCCCTGCGTTTGGGGCCCGCAGGGGCCCAGAGAGCGGGCACGGCCTCCAGGGAGCATGCTGGTTTCTAGCCCTGCGAGGGTCGTAGACTGCACCCATGGACAGCGTTGGCTCCTGGCTGGGAGGCTGAGTCCGGCCATCCTCCTGAGGCTGCCCTGCCTGGGAGGAATCGGGTGCCAGGCCTCGGGGGGCCGGGTCCCGAACACGCCACCTAGGGTTAGGGTTGGGTCCTGGGAGAACGGCAGGCCTGAGGTGCCGGTGCCAAGGGAGGCTCCGCGGAGGGCTGAGTTGAGGGCGTTGGTCGGGCGGTCCGTCCGGCTGCGGGATTTGGGTGTGGGCGCCCTCCGGAGGTGTGTGGGCCTGTCGGGGGGCATGTAGGTTTCGCCCGCCAGGAGGGTTCTCCACGGGGCCAAAGGGCCCGGTTTCCACGTGGGGGGCCCCCAGAGTCCGACGGGGTCCATAAGGAGTCCCCAGACTGCAGGGCTGCCGGGCCAGGCCACCGGGGACGCAAGTCTGAGGAACCGGCCTAGGGTTAGGTTTAGGCCGCCGGGGCCTGGCAGGCCCGAGCTGCCCGCGCTGACGTGGCCTCTCCCGCAGGCTGAGTAGAGGGCTTGCGTCTGCAGGATCGGCAGCCTCCCGGTCCCTGGTCCGGGTGGGCGCCGACCGTGGAGGTGGCCCACGCGATGCATGCAGGGGTCTCCCGCTCCGCGGATTCAGCTCGTTTCAAAGAGGAGGCTCTCCTCCGTGGAGATGCAATTGTGGGCTGAAGCTCGGGGCTCCCCCGCCTGGAGAGTTGGGGAAGCAGGCCTCTGCGGACGGAAGCCTGAGCACCCAAGCTGGCCTTCGGGTCCGGTTCCGGCTTAGGGTTCGGGCTAGGGTTAGGGTTAGGGTTAGGACTTAGGGACCAGGCACGTCGGATCGGGCAACACACTCATGGCCTCCCCCAAGGCCTGTGTTGAGGGCGGGATTCAGAAGGCTCCTGGCTCCCTGCGTTTGGGGCCCGCAGGGGCCCAGAGAGCGGGCACGGCCTCCAGGGAGCATGCTGGTTTCTAGCCCTGCGAGGGTCGGAGACTGCACCCATGGACAGCGTTGGCTCCCGGCTGGGAGGCTGAGTCCGGCCATCCTCCTGAGGCTGCCCTGCCTGGGAGGAATCGGGTGCCAGGCCTCGGTGGGCCGGGTCCCGAACACGCCACCTAGGGTTAGGGTTGGGTCCTGGGAGAACGGCAGGCCTGAGCTGCCGGTGCCAAGGGAGGCTCCGCGGAGGGCTGAGTTGAGGGCGTTGGTGGGGCGGTCCGTCCGGCTGCGGGATTTGGGTGTGGGCGCCCTCCGGAGGTGTGTGGGCCTGTCGGGGGGCATGTAGGTTTCGCCCGCCAGGAGGGTTCTCCACGGGGCCAAAGGGCCCGGTTTCCACGTGGGGGGCCCCCAGAGTCCGACGGGGTCCATAAGGAGTCCCCAGACTGCAGGGCTGCCGGGCCAGGCCACCGGGGACGCAAGTCTGAGGAACCGGCCTAGGGTTAGGGTTAGGCCGCCGGGGCCTGACAGGTCCGAGCAGCCCGCCCTGACGTGGCCTCTCCCGCAGGCTGAGTTGAGGGCTTGCGTCTGCAGGATCGTCAGCCTCCCGGTTCCTGGTACGGGTGGGCGCCGACCGTGGAGGTGGCCCATGCAATGCATGCAGGGGACTCCCGCTCCGAGGATTCAGCTCGTTTCAAAGAGGAGGCTCTCCTCCTCCGTGGAGATGCAATTGTGGGCTGAAGCTCGGGGCTCCCCCGCCTGGAGAGTTGGGGAAGCAGGCCTCTGCGGACGGAAGCCTGAGCACCCAAGCTGGCCTTCGGGTCCGGTTCCGGCTTAGGGTTCGGGCTAGGGTTAGGGTTAGGGTTAGGACTTAGGGACCAGGCACGTCGGATCGGGCAACACACTCATGGCCTCCCCCAAGGCCTGAGTTGAGGGCGGGACTCAGGAGGCTCCTGGCTCCCTGCGTTTGGGGCCCGCAGGGGCCCAGAGAGCGGGCACGGCCTCCAGGGAGCATGCTGGTTTCTAGCCCTGCGAGGGTCGTAGACTGCACCCATGGACAGCGTTGGCTCCTGGCTGGGAGGCTGAGTCCGGCCATCCTCCTGAGGCTGCCCTGCCTGGGAGGAATCGGGTGCCAGGCCTCGGGGGGCCGGGTCCCGAACACGCCACCTAGGGTTAGGGTTGGGTCCTGGGAGAACGGCAGGCCTGAGGTGCCGGTGCCAAGGGAGGCTCCGCGGAGGGCTGAGTTGAGGGCGTTGGTCGGGCGGTCCGTCCGGCTGCGGGATTTGGGTGTGGGCGCCCTCCGGAGGTGTGTGGGCCTGTCGGGGGGCATGTAGGTTTCGCCCGCCAGGAGGGTTCTCCACGGGGCCAAAGGGCCCGGTTTCCACGTGGGGGGCCCCCAGAGTCCGACGGGGTCCATAAGGAGTCCCCAGACTGCAGGGCTGCCGGGCCAGGCCACTGGGGACGCAAGTCTGAGGAACCGGCCTAGGGTTAGGGTTAGGCCGACGGGGACTGGCAGGCCCGAGCTGCCCGCGCTGACGTGGCCTCTCCCGCAGGCTGAGTTGAGGGCTTGCGTGTGCAGGATCGTCAGCCTCCCGGTTCCTGGTCCGGGTGGGCGCCGACCGTGGAGGTGGCCCACGCGATGCATGCAGGGGTCTCCCGCTCCGCGGATTCAGCTCGTTTCAAAGAGGAGGCTCTCCTCCTCCGTGGAGATGCAATTGTGGGCTGAAGCTCGGGGCTCCCCCGCCTGGAGAGTTGGGGAAGCAGGCCTCTGCGGACAGAAGCCTGAGCACCCAAGCTGGCCTTCGGGTCCGGTTCCGGCTTAGGGTTCGGGCTAGGGTTAGGGTTAGGGTTAGGACTTAGGGACCAGGCACGTCGGATCGGGCAACCCACTCATGGCCTCCCCCAAGGCCTGAGTTGAGGGCGGGACTCAGGAGGCTCCTGGCTCCCTGCGTTTGGGGCCCGCAGGGGCCCAGAGAGCGGGCACGGCCTCCAGGGAGCATGCTGGTTTCTAGCCCTGCGAGGGTCGGAGACTGCACCCTAGGACAGCGTTGGCTCCCGGCTGGGAGGCTGAGTCCGGCCGTCCGCCTGAGGCTGCCCTGCCTGGGAGGAATCGGGTGCCAGGCCTCGGGGGGCCGGGTCCCGAACACGCCACCTAGGGTTAGGGTTGGGTCCTGGGAGAACGGCAGGCCTGAGGTGCCGGTGCCAAGGGAGGCTCCGCGGAGGGCTGAGTTGAGGGCGTTGGTCGGGCGGTCCGTCCGGCTGCGGGATTTGGGTGTGGGCGCCCTCCGGAGGTGTGTGGGCCTGTCGGGGGGCATGTAGGTTTCGCCCGCCAGGAGGGTTCTCCACGGGGCCAAAGGGCCCGGTTTCCACGTGGGGGGCCCCCAGAGTCCGACGGGGTCCATAAGGAGTCCCCAGACTGCAGGGCTGCCGGGCCAGGCCACCGGGGAAGCAAGTCTGAGGAACCGGCCTAGGGTTAGGGTTAGGCCGCCGGGGCCTGGCAGGCCCGAGCTGCCCGCGCTGACGTGGCCTCTCCCGCAGGCTGAGTTGAGGGCTTGCGTGTGCAGGATCGTCAGCCTCCCGGTTCCTGGTCCGGGTGGGCGCCGACCGTGGAGGTGGCCCACGCGATGCATGCAAGGGTCTCCCGCTCCGCGGATTCAGCTCGTTTCAAAGAGGAGGCTCTCCTCCTCCGTGGAGATTCAATTGTGGGCTGAAGCTAGGGGCTCCCCCGCCTGGAGAGTTGGGGAAGCAGGCCTCTGCGGACGGAAGCCTGAGCACCCAAGCTGGCCTTCGGGTCCGGTTCCGGCTTAGGGTTCGGGCTAGGGTTAGGGTTAGGGTTAGGACTTAGGGACCAGGCACGTCGGATCGGGCAACACACTCATGGCCTCCCCCAAGGCCTGAGTTGAGGGCGGGACTCAGGAGGCTCCTGGCTCCCTGCGTTTGGGGCCCGCAGGGGCCCAGAGAGCGGGCACGGCCTCCAGGGAGCATGCTGGTTTCTAGCCCTGCGAGGGTCGGAGACTGCACCCAAGGACAGCGTTGGCTCCCGGCTGGGAGGCTGAGTCCGGCCATCCTCCTGAGGCTGCCCTGCCTGGGAGGAATCGGGTGCCAGGCCTCGGTGGGGCGGGTCCCGAACACGCCACCTAGGGTTAGGGTTGGGTCCTGGGAGAACGGCAGGCCTGAGGTGCCGGTGCCAAGGGAGGCTCCGCGGAGGGCTGAGTTGAGGGCGTTGGTCGGGCGGTCCGTCCGGCTGCGGGATTTGGGTGTGGACGCCCTCCGGAGGTGTGTGGGCCTGTCGGGGGGCATGTAGGTTTCGCCCGCCAGGAGGGTTCTCCACGGGGCCAAAGGGCCCGGTTTCCACGTGGGGGGCCCCCAGAGTCCGACGGGGTCCATAAGGAGTCCCCAGACTGCAGGGCTGCCGGGCCAGGCCACCGGGGACGCAAGTCTGAGGAACCGGCCTAGGGTTAGGGTTAGGCCGCCAGGGCCTGGCAGGCCCGAGCTGCCCGCCCTGACGTGGCTTCTCCCGCAGGCTGAGTTGAGGGCTTGCGTGTGCAGGATCGTCAGCCTCCCGGTTCCTGGTCCGGGTGGGCGCCGACCGTGGAGGTGGCCCACGCGATGCATGCAGGGGTCTCCCGCTCCGAGGATTCAGCTCGTTTCAAAGAGGAGGCTCTCCTCCTCCGTGGAGATGCAATTGTGGGCTGAAGCTCGGGGCTCCCCCGCCTGGAGAGTTGGGGAAGCAGGCCTCTGCGGACGGAAGCCTGAGCACCCAAGCTGGCCTTCGGGTCCGGTTCCGGCTTAGGGTTCGGGATAGGGTTAGGGTTAGGGTTAGGGCTTAGGGACCAGGCACGTCGGATCGGGCAACACACTCATGGCCTCCCCCAAGGCCTGAGTTGAGGGCGGGACTCAGGAGGCTCCTGGCTCCCTGCGTTTGGGCCCCCCAGGGGCTCAGAGAGCGGGCACGGCCTCCAGGGAGCATGCTGGTTTCTAGCCCTGCGAGGGTCGGAGACTGCACCCAAGGACAGCGTTGGCTCCCGGCTGGGAGGCTGAGTCCGGCCATCCTCCTGAGGCTGCCCTGCCTGGGAGGAATCGGGTGCCAGGCCTCGGTGGGCCGGGTCCCGAACACGCCACCTAGGGTTAGGGTTGGGTCCTGGGAGAACGGCAGGCCTGAGGTGCCGGTGCCATGGGAGGCTCCGCGGAGGGCTGAGTTGAGGGCGTTGGTCGGGCGGTCCGTCCGGCTGCGGGATTTGGGTGTGGGCGCCCTCCGGAGGTGTGTGGGCCTGTCGGGGGGCATGTAGTTTTCGCCCGCCAGGAGGGTTCTCCACGGGGCCAAAGGGCCCGGTTTCCACGTGGGGGGCCCCCAGAGTCCGACGGGGTCCATAAGGAGTCCCCAGACTGCAGGGCTGCCGGGCCAGGCCACCGGGGACGCAAGTCTGAGGAACCGGCCTAGGGTTAGGTTTAGGCCGCCGGGGCCTGGCAGGCCCGAGCTGCCCGCGCTGACGTGGCCTCTCCCGCAGGCTGAGTAGAGGGCTTGCGTCTGCAGGATCGGCAGCCTCCCGGTTCCTGGTCCGGGTGGGCGCCGACCGTGGAGGTGGCCCACGCGATGCATGCAGGGGTCTCCCGCTCCGCGGATTCAGCTCGTTTCAAAGAGGAGGCTCTCCTCCGTGGAGATGCAATTGTGGGCTGAAGCTCGGGGCTCCCCCGCCTGGAGAGTTGGGGAAGCAGGCCTCTGCGGACGGAAGCCTGAGCACCCAAGCTGGCCTTCGGGTCCGGTTCCGGCTTAGGGTTCGGGCTAGGGTTAGGGTTAGGGTTAGGACTTAGGGACCAGGCACGTCGGATCGGGCAACACACTCATGGCCTCCCCCAAGGCCTGAGTTGAGGGCGGGACTCAAGAGGCTCCTGGCTCCCTGCGTTTGGGGCCCGCAGGGGCCCAGAGAGCGGGCACGGCCTCCAGGGAGCATGCTGGTTTATAGCCCTGCGAGGGTCGGAGACTGCACCCATGGACAGCGTTGGCTCCTGGCTGGGAGGCTGAGTCCGGCCATCCTCCTGAGGCTGCCCTGCCTGGGAGGAATCGGGTGCCAGGCCTCGGGGGGCCGGGTCCCGAACACGCCACCTAGGGTTAGGGTTGGGTCCTGGGAGAACGGCAGGCCTGAGGTGCCGGTGCCAAGGGAGGCTCCGCGGAGGGCTGAGTTGAGGGCGTTGGTCGGGCGGTCCGTCCGGCTGCGGGATTTGGGTGTGGGCGCCCTCCGGAGGTGTGTGGGCCTGTCGGGGGGCATGTAGGTTTCGCCCGCCAGGAGGGTTCTCCACGGGGCCAAAGGGCCCGGTTTCCACGTGGGGGGCCCCCAGAGTCCGACGGGGTCCATAAGGAGTCCCCAGACTGCAGGGCTGCCGGGCCAGGCCACTGGGGACGCAAGTCTGAGGAACCGGCCTAGGGTTAGGGTTAGGCCGACGGGGACTGGCAGGCCCGAGCTGCCCGCGCTGACGTGGCCTCTCCCGCAGGCTGAGTTGAGGGCTTGCGTGTGCAGGATCGTCAGCCTCCCGGTTCCTGGTCCGGGTGGGCGCCGACCGTGGAGGTGGCCCACGCGATGCATGCAGGGGTCTCCCGCTCCGCGGATTCAGCTCGTTTCAAAGAGGAGGCTCTCCTCCTCCGTGGAGATGCAATTGTGGGCTGAAGCTCGGGGCTCCCCCGCCTGGAGAGTTGGGGAAGCAGGCCTCTGCGGACGGAAGCCTGAGCACCCAAGCTGGCCTTCGGGTCCGGTTCCGGCTTAGGGTTCGGGCTAGGGTTAGGGTTAGGGTTAGGACTTAGGGACCAGGCACGTCGGATCGGGCAACACACTCATGGCCTCCCCCAATCCTGAGTTGAGGGCGGGACTCAGGAGGCTCCTGGCTCCCTGCGTTTGGGGCCCGCAGGGGCCCAGAGAGCGGGCACGGCCTCCAGGGAGCATGCTGGTTTCTAGCCCTGCGAGGGTCGGAGACTGCACCCAAGGACAGCGTTGGCTCCCGGCTGGGAGGCTGAGTCCGGCCGTCCTCCTGAGGCTGCCCTGCCTGGGAGGAATCGGGTGCCAGGCCTCGGTGGGCCGGGTCCCGAACACGCCACCTAGGGTTAGGGTTGGGTCCTGGGAGAACGGCAGGCCTGAGGTGCCGGTGCCAAGGGAGGCTCCGCGGAGGGCTGAGTTGAGGGCGTTGGTCGGGCGGTCCGTCCGGCTGCGGGATTTGGGTGTGGACGCCCTCCGGAGGTGTGTGGGCCTGTCGGGGGGCATGTAGGTTTCGCCCGCCAGGAGGGTTCTCCACGGGGCCAAAGGGCCCGGTTTCCACGTGGGGGGCCCCCAGAGTCCGACGGGGTCCATAAGGAGTCCCCAGACTGCAGGGCTGCCGGGCCAGGCCACCGGGGACGCAAGTCTGAGGAACCGGCCTAGGGTTAGGGTTAGGCCGCCAGGGCCTGGCAGGCCCGAGCTGCCCGCCCTGACGTGGCTTCTCCCGCAGGCTGAGTTGAGGGCTTGCGTGTGCAGGATCGTCAGCCTCCCGGTTCCTGGTCCGGGTGGGCGCCGACCGTGGAGGTGGCCCACGCGATGCATGCAGGGTTCTCCCGCTCCGCGGATTCAGCTCGTTTCAAAGAGGAGGCTCTCCTCCTCCGTGGAGATGCAATTGTGGGCTGAAGCTCGGGGCTCCCCCGCCTGGAGAGTTGGGGAAGCAGGCCTCTGCGGACGGAAGCCTGAGCACCCAAGCTGCCCTTCGGGTCCGGTTCCGGCTTAGGGTTCGGGATAGGGTTAGGGTTAGGGTTAGGGCTTAGGGACCAGGCACGTCGGATCGGGCAACACACTCATGGCCTCCCCCAAGGCCTGAGTTGAGGGCGGGACTCAGGAGGCTCCTGGCTCCCTGAGTTTGGGCCCCGCAGGGGCCCAGAGAGCGGGCACGGCCTCCAGGGAGCATGCTGGTTTCTAGCCCTGCGAGGGTCGGAGACTGCACCCAAGGACAGCGTTGGCTCCCGGCTGGGAGGCTGAGTCCGGCCATCCTCCTGAGGCTGCCCTGCCTGGGAGGAATCGGGTGCCAGGCCTCGGTGGGCCGGGTCCCGAACACGCCACCTAGGGTTAGGGTTGGGTCCTGGGAGAACGGCAGGCCTGAGGTGCCGGTGCCATGGGAGGCTCTGCGGAGGGCTGAGTTGAGGGCGTTGGTCGGGCGGTCCGTCCGGCTGCGGGATTTGGGTGTGGGCGCCCTCCGGAGGTGTGTGGGCCTGTCGGGGGGCATGTAGGTTTCGCCCGCCAGGAGGGTTCTCCACGGGGCCAAAGGGCCCGGTTTCCACGTGGGGGGCCCCCAGAGTCCGACGGGGTCCATAAGGAGTCCCCAGACTGCAGGGCTGCCGGGCCAGGCCACCGGGGACACAAGTCTGAGGAACCGGCCTAGGGTTAGGTTTAGGCCGCCGGGGCCTGGCAGGCCCGAGCTGCCCGCGCTGACGTGGCCTCTCCCGCAGGCTGAGTAGAGGGCTTGCGTCTGCAGGATCGGCAGCCTCCCGGTTCCTGGTCCGGGTGGGCGCCGACCGTGGAGGTGGCCCACGCGATGCATGCAGGGGTCTCCCGCTCCGCGGATTCAGCTCGTTTCAAAGAGGAGGCTCTCCTCCGTGGAGATGCAATTGTGGGCTGAAGCTCGGGGCTCCCCCGCCTGGAGAGTTGGGGAAGCAGGCCTCTGCGGACGGAAGCCTGAGCACCCAAGCTGGCCTTCGGGTCCGGTTCCGGCTTAGGGTTCGGGCTAGGGTTAGGGTTAGGGTTAGGAATTAGGGACCAGTCACGTCGGATCGGGCAACACACTCATGGCCTCCCCCAAGGCCTGAGTTGAGGGCGGGACTCAAGAGGCTCCTGGCTCCCTGCGTTTGGGGCCCGCAGGGGCCCAGAGAGCGGGCACGGCCTCCAGGGAGCATGCTGGTTTCTAGCCCTGCGAGGGTCGTAGACTGCACCCATGGACAGCGTTGGCTCCTGGCTGGGAGGCTGAGTCCGGCCATCCTCCTGAGGCTGCCCTGCCTGGGAGGAATCGGGTGCCAGGCCTCGGGGGGCCGGGTCCCGAACACGCCACCTAGGGTTAGGGTTGGGTCCTGGGAGAACGGCAGGCCTGAGTTGCCGGTGCCAAGGGAGGCTCCGCGGAGGGCTGAGTTGAGGGCGTTGGTCGGGCGGTCCGTCCGGCTGCGGGATTTGGGTGTGGGCGCCCTCCGGAGGTGTGTGGGCCTGTCGGGGGGCATGTAGGTTTCGCCCGCCAGGAGGGTTCTCCACGGGGCCAAAGGGCCCGGTTTCCACGTGGGGGGCCCCCAGAGTCCGACGGGGTCCATAAGGAGTCCCCAGACTGCAGGGCTGCCGGGCCAGGCCACTGGGGACGCAAGTCTGAGGAACCGGCCTAGGGTTAGGGTTAGGCCGACGGGGACTGGCAGGCCCGAGCTGCCCGCGCTGACGTGGCCTCTCCCGCAGGCTGAGTTGAGGGCTTGCGTGTGCAGGATCGTCAGCCTCCCGGTTCCTGGTCCGGGTGGGCGCCGACCGTGGAGGTGGCCCACGCGATGCATGCAGGGGTCTCCCGCTCCGCGGATTCAGCTCGTTTCAAAGAGGAGGCTCTCCTCCTCCGTGGAGATGCAATTGTGGGCTGAAGCTCGGGGCTCCCCCGCCTGGAGAGTTGGGGAAGCAGGCCTCTGCGGACAGAAGCCTGAGCACCCAAGCTGGCCTTCGGGTCCGGTTCCGGCTTAGGATTCGGGCTAGGGTTAGGGTTAGGGTTAGGACTTAGGGACCAGGCACGTCGGATCGGGCAACACACTCATGGCCTCCCCCAATCCTGAGTTGAGGGCGGGACTCAGGAGGCTCCTGGCTCCCTGCGTTTGGGGCCCGCAGGGGCCCAGAGAGCGGGCACGGCCTCCAGGGAGCATGCTGGTTTCTAGCCCTGCGAGGGTCGGAGACTGCACCCAAGGACAGCGTTGGCTCCCGGCTGGGAGGCTGAGTCCGGCCGTCCTCCTGAGGCTGCCCTGCCTGGGAGGAATCGGGTGCCAGGCCTCGGTGGGCCGGGTCCCGAACACGCCACCTAGGGTTAGGGTTGGGTCCTGGGAGAACGGCAGGCCTGAGGTGCCGGTGCCAAGGGAGGCTCCGCGGAGGGCTGAGTTGAGGGCGTTGGTCGGGCGGTCCGTCCGGCTGCGGGATTTGGGTGTGGGCGCCCTCCGGAGGTGTGTGGGCCTGTCGGGGGGCATGTAGGTTTCGCCCGCCAGGAGGGTTCTCCACGGGGCCAAAGGGCCCGGTTTCCACGTGGGGGGCCCCCAGAGTCCGACGGGGTCCATAAGGAGTCCCCAGACTGCAGGGCTGCCGGGCCAGGCCACCGGGGACGCAAGTCTGAGGAACCGGCCTAGGGTTAGGTTTAGGCCGCCGGGGCCTGGCAGGCCCGAGCTGCCCGCGCTGACGTGGCCTCTCCCGCAGGCTGAGTAGAGGGCTTGCGTCTGCAGGATCGGCAGCCTCCCGGTTCCTGGTCCGGGTGTGCGCCGACCGTGGAGGTGGCCCACGCGATGCATGCAGGGGTCTCCCGCTCCGCGGATTCAGCTCGTTTCAAAGAGGAGGCTCTCCTCCGTGGAGATGCAATTGTGGGCTGAAGCTCGGGGCTCCCCCGCCTGGAGAGTTGGGGAAGCAGGCCTCTGCGGACGGAAGCCTGAGCACCCAAGCTGGCCTTCGGGTCCGGTTCCGGCTTAGGGTTCGGGCTAGGGTTAGGGTTAGGGTTAGGAATTAGGGACCAGTCACGTCGGATCGGGCAACACACTCATGGCCTCCCCCAAGGCCTGAGTTGAGGGCGGGACTCAAGAGGCTCCTGGCTCCCTGCGTTTGGGGCCCGCAGGGGCCCAGAGAGCGGGCACGGCCTCCAGGGAGCATGCTGGTTTCTAGCCCTGCGAGGGTCGGAGACTGCACCCAAGGACAGCGTTGGCTCCCAGCTGGGAGGCTGAGTCCGGCCATCCTCCTGAGGCTGCCCTGCCTGGGAGGAATCGGGTGCCAGGCCTCGGGGGGCCGGGTCCCGAACACGCCACCTAGGGTTAGGGTTGGGTCCTGGGAGAACGGCAGGCCTGAGGTGCCGGTGCCAAGGGAAGCTCCGCGGAGGGCTGAGTTGAGGGCGTTGGTCGGGCGGTCCGTCCGGCTGCGGGATTTGGGTGTGGGCGCCCTCCGGAGGTGTGTGGGCCTGTCGGGGGGCATGTAGGTTTCGCCCGCCAGGAGGGTTCTCCACGGGGCCAAAGGGCCCGGTTTCCACGTGGGGGGCCCCCAGAGTCCGACGGGGTCCATAAGGAGTCCCCAGACTGCAGGGCTGCCGGGCCAGGCCACCGGGGACGCAAGTCTGAGGAACCGGCCTAGGGTTAGGGTTAGGCCGCCGGGGCCTGGTAGGCCCGAGCTGCCCGCGCTGACGTGGCCTCTCCCGCAGGCTGAGTAGAGGGCTTGCGTCTGCAGGATCGGCAGCCTCCCGGTTCCTGGTCCGGGTGGGCGCCGACCGTGGAGGTGGCCCACGCGATGCATGCAGGGGTCTCCCACTCCGCGGATTCAGCTCGTTTCAAAGAGGAGGCTCTCCTCCGTGGAGATGCAATTGTGGGCTGAAGCTCGGGGCTCCCCCGCCTGGAGAGTTGGGGAAGCAGGCCTCTGCGGACGGAAGCCTGAGCACCCAAGCTGGCCTTCGGGTCCGGTTCCGGCTTAGGGTTCGGGCTAGGGTTAGGGTTAGGGTTAGGAATTAGGGACCAGTCACGTCGGATCGGGCAACACACTCATGGCCTCCCCCAAGGCCTGAGTTGAGGGCGGGACTCAAGAGGCTCCTGGCTCCCTGCGTTTGGGGCCCGCAGGGGCCCAGAGAGCGGGCACGGCCTCCAGGGAGCATGCTGGTTTCTAGCCCTGCGAGGGTCGGAGACTGCACCCATGGACAGCGTTGGCTCCCGGCTGGGAGGCTGAGTCCGGCCATCCTCCTGAGGCTGCCCTGCCTGGGAGGAATCGGGTGCCAGGCCTCGGTGGGCCGGGTCCCGAACACGCCACCTAGTGTTAGGGTTGGGTCCTGGGAGAACGGCAGGCCTGAGGTGCCGGTGCCATGGGAGGCTCCAAGGAGTACTGAGTTGAGGGCGTTGGTCGGGCGGTCCGTCCGGCTGCGGGATTTGGGTGTGGGCGCCCTCCGGAGGTGTGTGGGCCTGTCGGGGGGCATGTAGGTTTCGCCCGCCAGGAGGGTTCTCCACGGGGCCAAAGGGCCCGGTTTCCACGTGGGGGGCCCCCAGAGTCCGACGGGGTCCATAAGGAGTCCCCAGACTGCAGGGCTGCCGGGCCAGGCCACCGGGGACGCAAGTCTGAGGAACCGGCCTAGGGTTAGGGTTAGGCCGCCGGGGCCTGGCAGGCCCGAGCTGCCCGCCCTGACGTGGCCTCTCCCGCAGGCTGAGTTGAGGGCTTGCGTGTGCAGGATCGTCAGCCTCCCGTTTCCTGGTCCGGGTGGGCGCCGACCGTGGAGGTGGCCCACGCGATGCATGCAGGGGACTCCCGCTCCGAGGATTCAGCTCGTTTCAAAGAGGAGGCTCTCCTCCTCCGTGGAGATGCAATTGTGGGCTGAAGCTCGGGGCTCCCCCGCCTGGAGAGTTGGGGAAGCAGGCCTCTGCGGACGGAAGCCTGAGCACCCAAGCTGGCCTTCGGGTCCGGTTCCGGCTTAGGGTTCGGGCTAGGGTTAGGGTTAGGGTTAGGACTTAGGGACCAGGCACGTCGGATCGGGCAACACACTCATGGCCTCCCCCAAGGCCTGAGTTGAGGGCGGGACTCAGGAGGCTCCTGGCTCCCTGCGTTTGGGGCCCGCAGGGGCCCAGAGAGCGGGCACGGCCTCCAGGGAGCATGCTGGTTTCTAGCCCTGCGAGGGTCGTAGACTGCACCCATGGACAGCGTTGGCTCCTGGCTGGGAGGCTGAGTCCGGCCATCCTCCTGAGGCTGCCCTGCCTGGGAGGAATCGGGTGCCAGGCCTCGGTGGGCCGGGTCCCGAACACGCCACCTAGGGTTAGGGTTGGGTCCTGGGAGAACGGCAGGCCTGAGGTGCCGGTGCCAAGGGAGGCTCCGCGGAGGGCTGAGTTGAGGGCGTTGGTCGGGCGGTCCGTCCGGCTGCGGGATTTGGGTGTGGGCGCCCTCCGGAGGTGTGTGGGCCTGTCGGGGGGCATGTAGGTTTCGCCCGCCAGGAGGGTTCTCCACGGGGCCAAAGGGCCCGGTTTCCACGTGGGGGGCCCCCAGAGTCCGACGGGGTCCATAAGGAGTCCCCAGACTGCAGGGCTGCCGGGCCAGGCCACCGGGGACGCAAGTCTGAGGAACCGGCCTAGGGTTAGGTTTAGGCCGCCGGGGCCTGGCAGGCCCGAGCTGCCCGCGCTGACGTGGCCTCTCCCGCAGGCTGAGTAGAGGGCTTGCGTCTGCAGGATCGTCAGCCTCCCGGTCCCTGGTCCGGGTGGGCGCCGACCGTGGAGGTGGCCCACGCGATGCATGCAGGGGTCTCCCGCTCCGCGGATTCAGCTCGTTTCAAAGAGGAGGCTCTCCTCCGTGGAGATGCAATTGTGGGCTGAAGCTCGGGGCTCCCCCGCCTGGAGAGTTGGGGAAGCAGGCCTCTGCGGACGGAAGCCTGAGCACCCAAGCTGGCCTTCGGGTCCGGTTCCGGCTTAGGGTTCGGGCTAGGGTTAGGGTTAGGGTTAGGACTTAGGGACCAGGCACGTCGGATCGGGCAACACACTCATGGCCTCCCCCAAGGCCTGAGTTGACGGCGGGACTCAAGAGGCTCCTGGCTCCCTGCGTTTGGGGCCCGCAGGGGCCCAGAGAGCGGGCACGGCCTCCAGGGAGCATGCTGGTTTCTAGCCCTGCGAGGGTCGGAGACTGCACCCATGGACAGCGTTGGCTCCTGGCTGGGAGGCTGAGTCCGGCCATCCTCCTGAGGCTGCCCTGCCTGGGAGGAATCGGGTGCCAGGCCTCGGTGGGCCGGGTCCCGAACACGCCACCTAGGGTTAGGGTTGGGTCCTGGGAGAACGGCAGGCCTGAGGTGCCGGTGCCAAGGGAGGCTCCGCGGAGGGCTGAGTTGAGGGCGTTGGTCGGGCGGTCCGTCCGGCTGCGGGATTTGGGTGTGGGCGCCCTCCGGAGGTGTGTGGGCCTGTCGGGGGGCATGTAGGTTTCGCCCGCCAGGAGGGTTCTCCACGGGGCCAAAGGGCCCGGTTTCCACGTGGGGGGCCCCCAGAGTCCGACGGGGTCCATAAGGAGTCCCCAGACTGCAGGGCTGCCGGGCCAGGCCACCGGGGACGCAAGTCTGAGGAACCGGCCTAGGGTTAGGGTTAGGCCGCCGGGGCCTGGCAGGCCCGAGCTGCCCGCCCTGACGTGGCCTCTCCCGCAGGCTGAGTTGAGGGCTTGCGTGTGCAGGATCGTCAGCCTCCCGGTTCCTGGTCCGGGTGGGCGCCGACCGTGGAGGTGGCCCACGCGATGCATGCAGGGGACTCCCGCTCCGAGGATTCAGCTCGTTTCAAAGAGGAGGCTCTCCTCCTCCGTGGAGATGCAATTGTGGGCTGAAGCTCGGGGCTCCCACGCCTGGAGAGTTGGGGAAGCAGGCCTCTGCGGACGGAAGCCTGAGCACCCAAGCTGGCCTTCGGGTCCGGTTCCGGCTTAGGGTTCGGGCTAGGGTTAGGGTTAGGGTTAGGACTTAGGGACCAGGCATGTCGGATCGGGCAACACACTCATGGCCTCCCCCAAGGCCTGTGTTGAGGGCGGGATTCAGAAGGCTCCTGGCTCCCTGCGTTTGGGGCCCGCAGGGGCCCAGAGAGCGGGCACGGCCTCCAGGGAGCATGCTGGTTTCTAGCCCTGCGAGGGTCGGAGACTGCACCCATGGACAGCGTTGGCTCCCGGCTGGGAGGCTGAGTCCGGCCATCCTCCTGAGGCTGCCCTG
Source organism: Martes martes (assembly GCF_963455335.1). Classification (NCBI taxonomy): domain Eukaryota; kingdom Metazoa; phylum Chordata; class Mammalia; order Carnivora; family Mustelidae; genus Martes; species Martes martes. Next base: position 16,133 of record NW_027666375.1, on the reverse strand, counting down.
CCTGGGAGGAATCGGGTGCCAGGCCTCGGTGGGCCGGGTCCCGAACACGCCACCTAGGGTTAGGGTTGGGTCCTGGGAGAACGGCAGGCCTGAGCTGCCGGTGCCAAGGGAGGCTCCGCGGAGGGCTGAGTTGAGGGCGTTGGTGGGGCGGTCCGTCCGGCTGCGGGATTTGGGTGTGGGCGCCCTCCGGAGGTGTGTGGGCCTGTCGGGGGGCATGTAGGTTTCGCCCGCCAGGAGGGTTCTCCACGGGGCCAAAGGGCCCGGTTTCCACGTGGGGGGCCCCCAGAGTCCGACGGGGTCCATAAGGAGTCCCCAGACTGCAGGGCTGCCGGGCCAGGCCACCGGGGACGCAAGTCTGAGGAACCGGCCTAGGGTTAGGGTTAGGCCGCCGGGGCCTGACAGGTCCGAGCAGCCCTCCCTGACGTGGCCTCTCCCGCAGGCTGAGTTGAGGGCTTGCGTCTGCAGGATCGTCAGCCTCCCGGTTCCTGGTACTGGTGGGCGCCGACCGTGGAGGTGGCCCATGCAATGCATGCAGGGGACTCCCGCTCCGAGGATTCAGCTCGTTTCAAAGAGGAGGCTCTCCTCCTCCGTGGAGATGCAATTGTGGGCTGAAGCTCGGGGCTCCCCCGCCTGGAGAGTTGGGGAAGCAGGCCTCTGCGGACGGAAGCCTGAGCACCCAAGCTGGCCTTCGGGTCCGGTTCCGGCTTAGGGTTCGGGCTAGGGTTAGGGTTAGGGTTAGGACTTAGGGACCAGGCACGTCGGATCGGGCAACACACTCATGGCCTCCCCCAAGGCCTGAGTTGAGGGCGGGACTCAGGAGGCTCCTGGCTCCCTGCGTTTGGGGCCCGCAGGGGCCCAGAGAGCGGGCACGGCCTCCAGGGAGCATGCTGGTTTATAGCCCTGCGAGGGTCGGAGACTGCACCCATGGACAGCGTTGGCTCCTGGCTGGGAGGCTGAGTCCGGCCATCCTCCTGAGGCTGCCCTGCCTGGGAGGAATCGGGTGCCAGGCCTCGGGGGGCCGGGTCCCGAACACGCCACCTAGGGTTAGGGTTGGGTCCTGGGAGAACGGCAGGCCTGAGGTGCCGGTGCCAAGGGAGGCTCCGCGGAGGGCTGAGTTGAGGGCGTTGGTCGGGCGGTCCGTCCGGCTGCGGGATTTGGGTGTGGGCGCCCTCCGGAGGTGTGTGGGCCTGTCGGGGGGCATGTAGGTTTCGCCCGCCAGGAGGGTTCTCCACGGGGCCAAAGGGCCCGGTTTCCACGTGGGGGGCCCCCAGAGTCCGACGGGGTCCATAAGGAGTCCCCAGACTGCAGGGCTGCCGGGCCAGGCCACTGGGGACGCAAGTCTGAGGAACCGGCCTAGGGTTAGGGTTAGGCCGACGGGGACTGGCAGGCCCGAGCTGCCCGCGCTGACGTGGCCTCTCCCGCAGGCTGAGTTGAGGGCTTGCGTGTGCAGGATCGTCAGCCTCCCGGTTCCTGGTCCGGGTGGGCGCCGACCGTGGAGGTGGCCCACGCGATGCATGCAGGGGTCTCCCGCTCCTTGGATTCAGCTCGTTTCAAAGAGGAGGCTCTCCTCCTCCGTGGAGATGCAATTGTGGGCTGAAGCTCGGGGCTCCCCCGCCTGGAGAGTTGGGGAAGCAGGCCTCTGCGGACAGAAGCCTGAGCACCCAAGCTGGCCTTCGGGTCCGGTTCCGGCTTAGGGTTCGGGCTAGGGTTAGGGTTAGGGTTAGGACTTAGGGACCAGGCACGTCGGATCGGGCAACCCACTCATGGCCTCCCCCAAGGCCTGAGTTGAGGGCGGGACTCAGGAGGCTCCTGGCTCCCTGCGTTTGGGGCCCGCAGGGGCCCAGAGAGCGGGCACGGCCTCCAGGGAGCATGCTGGTTTCTAGCCCTGCGAGGGTCGGAGACTGCACCCTAGGACAGCGTTGGCTCCCGGCTGGGAGGCTGAGTCCGGCCGTCCGCCTGAGGCTGCCCTGCCTGGGAGGAATCGGGTGCCAGGCCTCGGTGGGCCGGGTCCCGAACACGCCACCTAGGGTTAGGGTTGGGTCCTGGGAGAACGGCAGGCCTGAGGTGCCGGTGCCAAGGGAGGCTCCGCGGAGGGCTGAGTTGAGGGCGTTGGTCGGGCGGTCCGTCCGGCTGCGGGATTTGGGTGTGGGCGCCCTCCGGAGGTGTGTGGGCCTGTCGGGGGGCATGTAGGTTTTGCCCGCCAGGAGGGTTCTCCACGGGGCCAAAGGGCCCGGTTTCCACGTGGGGGGCCCCCAGAGTCCGACGGGGTCCATAAGGAGTCCCCAGACTGCAGGGCTGCCGGGCCAGGCCACCGGGGACGCAAGTCTGAGGAACCGGCCTAGGGTTAGGGTTAGGCCGCCGGGGCCTGGCAGGCCCGAGCTGCCCGCGCTGACGTGGCCTCTCCCGCAGGCTGAGTTGAGGGCTTGCGTCTGCAGGATCGTCAGCCTCCCGGTTCCTGGTCCGGGTGGGCGCCGACCGTTGAGGTGGCCCACGCGATGCATGCAAGGGTCTCCCGCTCCGCGGATTCAGCTCGTTTCAAAGAGGAGGCTCTCCTCCTCCGTGGAGATGCAATTGTGGGCTGAAGCTCGGGGCTCCCCCGCCTGGAGAGTTGGGGAAGCAGGCCTCTGCGGACGGAAGCCTGAGCACCCAAGCTGGCCTTCGGGTCCGGTTCCGGCTTAGGGTTCGGGCTAGGGTTAGGGTTAGGGTTAGGACTTAGGGACCAGGCACGTCGGATCGGGCAACACACTCATGGCCTCCCCCAAGGCCTTAGTTGAGGGCGGGATTCAGGAGGCTCCTGGCTCCCTGCGTTTGGGGCCCGCAGGGGCCCAGAGAGCGGGCACGGCCTCCAGGGAGCATGCTGGTTTCTAGCCCTGCGAGGGTAGGAGAGTGCACCCAAGGACAGCGTTGGCTCCCAGCTGGGAGGCTGAGTCCGGCCGTCCGCCTGAGGCTGCCCTACCTGGGAGGAATCGGGTGCCAGGCCTCGGGGGTCCGGGTCCCAAACACGCCACCTAGGGTTAGGGTTGGGTCCTGGGAGAACGGCAGGCCTGAGGTGCCGGTGCCAAGGGAGGCTCCGCGGAGGGCTGAGTTGAGGGCGTTGGTGGGGCGGTCCGTCCGGCTGCGGGATTTGGGTGTGGGCGCCCTCCGGAGGTGTGTGGGCCTGTCGGGGGGCATGTAGGTTTCGCCCGCCAGGAGGGTTCTCCACGGGGCCAAAGGGCCCGGTTTCCACGTGGGGGGCCCCCAGAGTCCGACGGGGTCCATAAGGAGTCCCCAGACTGCAGGGCTGCCGGGCCAGGCCACCGGGGACGCAAGTCTGAGGAACCGGCCTAGGGTTAGGGTTAGGCCGCCGGGGCCTGGCAGGCCCGAGCTGCCCGCCCTGACGTGGCCTCTCCCGCAGGCTGAGTTGAGGGCTTGCGTGTGCAGGATCGTCAGCCTCCCGGTTCCTGGTCCGGGTGGGCGCCGACCGTGGAGGTGGCCCACGCGATGCATGCAGGGGACTCCCGCTCCGAGGATTCAGCTCGTTTCAAAGAGGAGGCTCTCCTCCTCCGTGGAGATGCAATTGTGGGCTGAAGCTCGGGGCTCCCCCGCCTGGAGAGTTGGGGAAGCAGGCCTCTGCGGACGGAAGCCTGAGCACCCAAGCTGGCCTTCGGGTCCGGTTCCGGCTTAGGGTTCGGGCTAGGGTTAGGGTTAGGGTTAGGGCTTAGGGACCAGGCACGTCGGATCGGGCAACACACTCATGGCCTCCCCCAAGGCCTGAGTTGAGGGCGGGATTCAGAAGGCTCCTGGCTCCCTGCGTTTGGGGCCCGCAGGGGCCCAGAGAGCGGGCACGGCCTCCAGGGAGCATGCTGGTTTCTAGCCCTGCGAGGGTCGGAGACTGCACCCATGGACAGCGTTGGCTCCCGGCTGGGAGGCTGAGTCCGGCCATCCTCCTGAGGCTGCCCTGCCTGGGAGGAATCGGGTGCCAGGCCTCGGTGGGCCGGGTCCCGAACACGCCACCTAGGGTTAGGGTTGGGTCCTGGGAGAACGGCAGGCCTGAGGTGCCGGTGCCAAGGGAGGCTCCGCGGAGGGCTGAGTTGAGGGCGTTGGTGGGGCGGTCCGTCCGGCTGCGGGATTTGGGTGTGGGCGCCCTCCGGAGGTGTGTGGGCCTGTCGGGGGGCATGTAGGTTTCGCCCGCCAGGAGGGTTCTCCACGGGGCCAAAGGGCCCGGTTTCCACGTGGGGGGCCCCCAGAGTCCGACGGGGTCCAGAAGGAGTCCCCAGACTGCAGGGCTGCCGGGCCAGGCCACCGGGGACGCAAGTCTGAGGAACCGGCCTTGGGTTAGGGTTAGGCCGCCAGGGCCTGGCAGGCCCGAGCTGCCCGCCCTGACGTGGCCTCTCCCGCAGGCTGAGTTGAGGGCTTGCGTGTGCAGGATCGTCAGCCTCCCGGTCCCTGGTCCGGGTGGGCGCCGACCGTGGTGGTGGCCCACGCGATGCATGCAGGGGTCTCCCGCTCCGCGGTTTCAGCTCGTTTCAAAGAGGAGGCTATCCTCCGTGGAGATGCAATTGTGGGCTGAAGCTCGGGGCTCCCCCGCCTGGAGAGTTGGGGAAGCAGGCCTCTGCGGACGGAAGCCTGAGCACCCAAGCTGGCCTTCGGGTCCGGTTCCGGCTTAGGGTTCGGGCTAGGGTTAGGGTTAGGGTTAGGAATTAGGGACCAGTCACGTCGGATCGGGCAACACACTCATGGCCTCCCCCAAGGCCTGAGTTGAGGGCGGGACTCAAGAGGCTCCTGGCTCCCTGCGTTTGGGGCCCGCAGGGGCCCAGAGAGCGGGCACGGCCTCCAGGGAGCATGCTGGTTTCTAGCCCTGCGAGGGTCGGAGACTGCACCCATGGACAGCGTTGGCTCCTGGCTGGGAGGCTGAGTCCGGCCATCCTCCTGAGGCTGCCCTGCCTGGGAGGAATCGGGTGCCAGGCCTCGGTGGGCCGGGTCCCGAACACGCCACCTAGGGTTAGGGTTGGGTCCTGGGAGAACGGCAGGCCTGAGGTGCCGGTGCCAAGGGAGGCTCCGCGGAGGGCTGAGTTGAGGGCGTTGGTCGGGCGGTCCGTCCGGCTGCGGGATTTGGGTGTGGGCGCCCTCCGGAGGTGTGTGGGCCTGTCGGGGGGCATGTAGGTTTCGCCCGCCAGGAGGGTTCTCCACGGGGCCAAAGGGCCCGGTTTCCACGTGGGGGGCCCCCAGAGTCCGACGGGGTCCATAAGGAGTCCCCAGACTGCAGGGCTGCCGGGCCAGGCCACCGGGGACGCAAGTCTGAGGAACCGGCCTAGGGTTAGGGTTAGGCCGCCGGGGCCTGGCAGGCCCGAGCTGCCCGCCCTGACGTGGCCTCTCCCGCAGGCTGAGTTGAGGGCTTGCGTGTGCAGGATCGTCAGCCTTCCGGTCCCTGGTCCGGGTGGGCGCCGACCGTGGAGGTGGCCCACGCGATGCATGCAGGGGTCTCCCGCTCCGAGGATTCAGCTCGTTTCAAAGAGGAGGCTCTCCTCCGTGGAGATGCAATTGTGGGCTGAAGCTCGGGGCTCCCCCGCCTGGAGAGTTGGGGAAGCAGGCCTCTGCGGACGGAAGCCTGAGCACCCAAGCTGGCCTTCGGGTCCGGTTCCGGCTTAGGGTTCGGGCTAGGGTTAGGGTTAGGGTTAGGAATTAGGGACCAGTCACGTCGGATCGGGCAACACACTCATGGCCTCCCCCAAGGCCTGAGTTGAGGGCGGGACTCAAGAGGCTCCTGGCTCCCTGCGTTTGGGGCCCGCAGGGGCCCAGAGAGCGGGCACGGCCTCCAGGGAGCATGCTGGTTTCTAGCCCTGCGAGGGTCGGAGACTGCACCCATGGACAGCGTTGGCTCCCGGCTGGGAGGCTGAGTCCGGCCATCCTCCTGAGGCTGCCCTGCCTGGGAGGAATCGGGTGCCAGGCCTCGGTGGGCCGGGTCCCGAACACGCCACCTAGGGTTAGGGTTGGGTCCTGGGAGAACGGCAGGCCTGAGGTGCCGGTGCCAAGGGAGGCTCCGCGGAGGGCTGAGTTGAGGGCGTTGGTGGGGCGGTCCGTCCGGCTGCGGGATTTGGGTGTGGGCGCCCTCCGGAGGTGTGTGGGCCTGTCGGGGGGCATGTAGGTTTCGCCCGCCAGGAGGGTTCTCCACGGGGCCAAAGGGCCCGGTTTCCACGTGGGGGGCCCCCAGAGTCCGACGGGGTCCATAAGGAGTCCCCAGACTGCAGGGCTGCCGGGCCAGGCCACCGGGGACGCAAGTCTGAGGAACCGGCCTAGGGTTAGGGTTAGGCCGCCGGGGCCTGGCAGGCCCGAGCTGCCCGCCCTGACGTGGCCTCTCCCGCAGGCTGAGTTGAGGGCTTGCGTGTGCAGGATCGTCAGCCTCCCGGTTCCTGGTCCGGGTGGGCGCCGACAGTGGAGGTGGCCCACGCGATGCATGCAGGGGACTCCCGCTCCGAGGATTCAGCTCGTTTCAAAGAGGAGGCTCTCCTCCTCCGTGGAGATGCAATTGTGGGCTGAAGCTCGGGGCTCCCCCGCCTGGAGAGTTGGGGAAGCAGGCCTCTGCGGACGGAAGCCTGAGCACCCAAGCTGGCCTTCGGGTCCGGTTCCGGCTTAGGGTTCGGGCTAGGGTTAGGGTTAGGGTTAGGGCTTAGGGACCAGGCACGTCGGATCGGGCAACACACTCATGGCCTCCCCCAAGGCCTGAGTTGAGGGCGGGACTCAGGAGGCTCCTGGCTCCCTGCGTTTGGGGCCCGCAGGGGCCCAGAGAGCGGGCACGGCCTCCAGGGAGCATGCTGGTTTCTAGCCCTGCGAGGGTCGGAGACTGTACCCAAGGACAGCGTTGGCTCCCGGCTGGGAGGCTGAGTCCGGCCATCCTCCTGAGGCTGCCCTGCCTGGGAGGAATCGGGTGCCAGGCCTCGGTGGGCCGGGTCCCGAACACGCCACCTAGGGTTAGGGTTGGGTCCTGGGAGAACGGCAGGCCTGAGGTGCCGGTGCCAAGGGAGGCTCCGCGGAGGGCTGAGTTGAGGGCGTTGGTCGGGCGGTCCGTCCGGCTGCGGGATTTGGGTGTGGGCGCCCTCCGGAGGTGTGTGGGCCTGTCGGGGGGCATGTAGGTTTCGCCCGCCAGGAGGGTTCTCCACGGGGCCAAAGGGCCCGGTTTCCACGTGGGGGGCCCCCAGAGTCCGACGGGGTCCATAAGGAGTCCCCAGACTGCAGGGCTGCCGGGCCAGGCCACCGGGGACGCAAGTCTGAGGAACCGGCCTAGGGTTAGGTTTAGGCCGCCGGGGCCTGGCAGGCCCGAGCTGCCCGCGCTGACGTGGCCTCTCCCGCAGGCTGAGTTGAGGGCTTGCGTGTGCAGGATCGTCAGCCTCCCGGTTCCTGGTCCGGGTGGGCGCCGACCGTGGAGGTGGCCCACGCGATGCATGCAGGGGTCTCCCGCTCCGCGGATTCAGCTCGTTTCAAAGAGGAGGCTCTCCTCCGTGGAGATGCAATTGTGGGCTGAAGCTCGGGGCTCCCCCGCCTGGAGAGTTGGGGAAGCAGGCCTCTGCGGACGGAAGCCTGAGCACCCAAGCTGGCCTTCGGGTCCGGTTCCGGCTTAGGGTTCGGGCTAGGGTTAGGGTTAGGGTTAGGAATTAGGGACCAGTCACGTCGGATCGGGCAACACACTCATGGCCTCCCCCAAGGCCTGAGTTGAGGGCGGGACTCAAGAGGCTCCTGGCTCCCTGCGTTTGGGGCCCGCAGGGGCCCAGAGAGCGGGCACGGCCTCCAGGGAGCATGCTGGTTTCTAGCCCTGCGAGGGTCGGAGACTGCACCCATGGACAGCGTTGGCTCCTGGCTGGGAGGCTGAGTCCGGCCATCCTCCTGAGGCTGCCCTGCCTGGGAGGAATCGGGTGCCAGGCCTCGGTGGGCCGGGTCCCGAACACGCCACCTAGGATTAGGGTTGGGTCCTGGGAGAACGGCAGGCCTGAGGTGCCGGTGCCATGGGAGGCTCCAAGGAGTGCTGAGTTGAGGGCGTTGGTCGGGCGGTCCGTCCGGCTGCGGGATTTGGGTGTGGGCGCCCTCCGGAGGTGTGTGGGCCTGTCGGGGGGCATGTAGGTTTCGCCCGCCAGGAGGGTTCTCCACGGGGCCAAAGGGCCCGGTTTCCACGTGGGGGGCCCCCAGAGTCCGACGGGGTCCATAAGGAGTCCCCAGACTGCAGGGCTGCCGGGCCAGGCCACCGGGGATGCAAGTCTGAGGAACCGGCCTAGGGTTAGGGTTAGGCCGCCGGGGCCTGGCAGGCCCGAGCTGCCCGCCCTGACGTGGCCTCTCCCGCAGGCTGAGTTGAGGGCTTGCGTGTGCAGGATCGTCAGCCTCCCGGTTCCTGGTCCGGGTGGGCGCCGACCGTGGAGGTGGCCCACGCGATGCATGCAGGGGACTCCCGCTCCGAGGATTCAGCTCGTTTCAAAGAGGAGGCTCTCCTCCTCCGTGGAGATGCAATTGTGGGCTGAAGCTCGGGGCTCCCCCGCCTGGAGAGTTGGGGAAGCAGGCCTCTGCGGACGGAAGCCTGAGCACCCAAGCTGGCCTTCGGGTCCGGTTCCGGCTTAGGGTTCGGGCTAGGGTTAGGGTTAGGGTTAGGACTTAGGGACCAGGCACGTCGGATCGGGCAACACACTCATGGCCTCCCCCAAGGCCTTAGTTGAGGGCGGGATTCAGGAGGCTCCTGGCTCCCTGCGTTTGGGGCCCGCAGGGGCCCAGAGAGCGGGCACGGCCTCCAGGGAGCATGCTGGTTTCTAGCCCTGCGAGGGTCGGAGAGTGCACCCAAGGACAGCGTTGGCTCCCAGCTGGGAGGCTGAGTCCGGCCGTCCGCCTGAGGCTGCCCTACCTGGGAGGAATCGGGTGCCAGGCCTCGGGGGTCCGGGTCCCAAACACGCCACCTAGGGTTAGGGTTGGGTCCTGGGAGAACGGCAGGCCTGAGGTGCCGGTGCCAAGGGAGGCTCCGCGGAGGGCTGAGTTGAGGGCGTTGGTCGGGCGGTCCGTCCGGCTGCGGGATTTGGGTGTGGGCGCCCTCCGGAGGTGTGTGGGCCTGTCGGGGGGCATGTAGGTTTCGCCCGCCAGGAGGGTTCTCCACGGGGCCAAAGGGCCCGGTTTCCACGTGGGGGGCCCCCAGAGTCCGACGGGGTCCATAAGGAGTCCCCAGACTGCAGGGCTGCCGGGCCAGGCCACCGGGGACGCAAGTCTGAGGAACCGGCCTAGGGTTAGGTTTAGGCCGCCGGGGCCTGGCAGGCCCGCGCTGCCCGCGCTGACGTGGCCTCTCCCGCAGGCTGAGTAGAGGGCTTGCGTCTGCAGGATCGGCAGCCTCCCGGTTCCTGGTCCGGGTGGGCGCCGACCGTGGAGGTGGCCCACGCGATGCATGCAGGGGTCTCCCGCTCCGCGGATTCAGCTCGTTTCAAAGAGGAGGCTCTCCTCCGTGGAGATGCAATTGTGGGCTGAAGCTCGGGGCTCCCCCGCCTGGAGAGTTGGGGAAGCAGGCCTCTGCGGACGGAAGCCTGAGCACCCAAGCTGGCCTTCGGGTCCGGTTCCGGCTTAGGGTTCGGGCTAGGGTTAGGGTTAGGGTTAGGAATTAGGGACCAGTCACGTCGGATCGGGCAACACACTCATGGCCTCCCCCAAGGCCTGAGTTGACGGCGGGACTCAAGAGGCTCCTGGCTCCCTGCGTTTGGGGCCCGCAGGGGCCCAGAGAGCGGGCACGGCCTCCAGGGAGCATGCTGGTTTCTAGCCCTGCGAGGGTCGGAGACTGCACCCATGGACAGCGTTGGCTCCTGGCTGGGAGGCTGAGTCCGGCCATCCTCCTGAGGCTGCCCTGCCTGGGAGGAATCGGGTGCCAGGCCTCGGTGGGCCGGGTCCCGAACACGCCACCTAGGGTTAGGGTTGGGTCCTGGGAGAACGGCAGGCCTGAGGTGCCGGTGCCAAGGGAGGCTCCGCGGAGGGCTGAGTTGAGGGCGTTGGTGGGGCGGTCCGTCCGGCTGCGGGATTTGGGTGTGGGCGCCCTCCGGAGGTGTGTGGGCCTGTCGGGGGGCATGTAGGTTTCGCCCTCCAGGAGGGTTCTCCACGGGGCCAAAGGGCCCGGTTTCCACGTGGGGGGCCCCCAGAGTCCGACGGGGTCCATAAGGAGTCCCCAGACTGCAGGGCTGCCGGGCCAGGCCACCGGGGACGCAAGTTTGAGGAACCGGCCTAGGGTTAGGGTTAGGCCGCCAGTTCCTGGCAGGCCCGAGCTGCCCGCCCTGACGTGGCCTCTCCCGCAGGCTGAGTTGAGGGCTTGCGTGTGCAGGATCGTCAGCCTCCCGGTTCCTGTTCCGGGTGGGCGCCGACCGTGGAGGTGGCCCACGCGATGCATGCAGGGGACTCCCGCTCCGAGGATTCAGCTCGTTTCAAAGAGGAGGCTCTCCTCCTCCGTGGAGATGCAATTGTGGGCTGAAGCTCGGGGCTCCCACGCCTGGAGAGTTGGGGAAGCAGGCCTCTGGGGACGGAAGCCTGAGCACCCAAGCTGGCCTTCGGGTCCGGTTCCGGCTTAGGGTTCGGGCTAGGGTTAGGGTTAGGGTTAGGACTTAGGGACCAGGCACGTCGGATCGGGCAACACACTCATGGCCTCCCCCAAGGCCTGAGTTGAGGGCGGGATTCAGAAGGCTCCTGGCTCCCTGCGTTTGGGGCCCGCAGGGGCCCAGAGAGCGGGCACGGCCTCCAGGGAGCATGCTGGTTTCTAGCCCTGCGAGGGTCGGAGACTGCACCCATGGACAGCGTTGGCTCCCGGCTGGGAGGCTGAGTCCGGCCATCCTCCTGAGGCTGCCCTGCCTGGGAGGAATCGGGTGCCAGGCCTCGGTGGGCCGGGTCCCGAACACGCCACCTAGGGTTAGGGTTGGGTCCTGGGAGAACGGCAGGCCTGAGGTGCCGGTGCCAAGGGAGGCTCCGCGGAGGGCTGAGTTGAGGGCGTTGGTGGGGCGGTCCGTCCGGCTGCGGGATTTGGGTGTGGGCGCCCTCCGGAGGTGTGTGGGCCTGTCGGGGGGCATGTAGGTTTCGCCCGCCAGGAGGGTTCTCCACGGGGCCAAAGGGCCCGGTTTCCACGTGGGGGGCCCCCAGAGTCCGACGGGGTCCATAAGGAGTCCCCAGACTGCAGGGCTGCCGGGCCAGGCCACCGGGGACGCAAGTCTGAGGAACCGGCCTAGGGTTAGGGTTAGGCCGCCGGGGCCTGGCAGGCCCGAGCTGCCCGCCCTGACGTGGCCTCTCCCGCAGGCTGAGTTGAGGGCTTGCGTGTGCAGGATCGTCAGCCTCCCGGTTCCTGGTCCGGGTGGGCGCCGACAGTGGAGGTGGCCCACGCGATGCATGCAGGGGACTCCCGCTCCGAGGATTCAGCTCGTTTCAAAGAGGAGGCTCTCCTCCTCCGTGGAGATGCAATTGTGGGCTGAAGCTCGGGGCTCCCCCGCCTGGAGAGTTGGGGAAGCAGGCCTCTGCGGACGGAAGCCTGAGCACCCAAGCTGGCCTTCGGGTCCGGTTCCGGCTTAGGGTTCGGGCTAGGGTTAGGGTTAGGGTTAGGGCTTAGGGACCAGGCACGTCGGATCGGGCAACACACTCATGGCCTCCCCCAAGGCCTGAGTTGAGGGCGGGATTCAGAAGGCTCCTGGCTCCCTGCGTTTGGGGCCCGCAGGGGCCCAGAGAGCGGGCACGGCCTCCAGGGAGCATGCTGGTTTCTAGCCCTGCGATGGTCGGAGACTGCACCCATGGACAGCGTTGGCTCCCGGCTGGGAGGCTGAGTCCGGCCATCCTCCTGAGGCTGCCCTGCCTGGGAGGAATCGGGTGCCAGGCCTCGGTGGGCCGGGTCCCAAACACGCCACCTAGGGTTAGGGTTGGGTCCTGGGAGAACGGCAGGCCTGAGGTGCCGGTGCCAAGGGAGGCTCCGCGGAGGGCTGAGTTGAGGGCGTTGGTCGGGCGGTCCGTCCGGCTGCGGGATTTGTGTGTGGGCGCCCTCCGGAGGTGTGTGGGCCTGTCGGGGGGCATGTAGGTTTCGCCCGCCAGGAGGGTTCTCCACGGGGCCAAAGGGCCCGGTTTCCACGTGGGGTGCCCCCAGAGTCCGACGGGGTCCATAAGGAGTCCCCAGACTGCAGGGCTGCCGGGCCAGGCCACCGGGGACGCAAGTCTGAGGAACCGGCCTAGGGTTAGGTTTAGGCCGCCGGGGCCTGGCAGGCCCGAGCTGCCCGCCCTGACGTGGCCTCTCCCGCAGGCTGAGTTGAGGGCTTGCTTGTGCAGGATCGTCAGCCTCCCGGTTCCTGGTCCGGGTGGGCGCCGACCGTGCAGGTGGCCCACGCGATGCATGCAGGGGACTCCCGCTCCGAGGATTCAGCTCGTTTCAAAGAGGAGGCTCTCCTCCTCCGTGGAGATGCAATTGTGGGCTGAAGATCGGGGCTCCCACGCCTGGAGAGTTGGGGAAGCAGGCCTCTGGGGACGGAAGCCTGAGCACCCAAGCTGGCCTTCGGGTCCGGTTCCGGCTTAGGGTTCGGGCTAGGGTTAGGGTTAGGGTTAGGACTTAGGGACCAGGCACGTCGGATCGGGCAACACACTCATGGCCTCCCCCAAGGCCTGTGTTGAGGGCGGGATTCAGAAGGCTCCTGGCTCCCTGCGTTTGGGGCCCGCAGGGGCCCAGAGAGCGGGCACGGCCTCCAGGGAGCATGCTGGTTTCTAGCCCTGCGAGGGTCGGAGACTGCACCCATGGACAGCGTTGGCTCCCGGCTGGGAGGCTGAGTCCGGCCATCCTCCTGAGGCTGCCCTGCCTGGGAGGAATCGGGTGCCAGGCCTCGGTGGGCCGGGTCCCGAACACGCCACCTAGGGTTAGGGTTGGGTCCTGGGAGAACGGCAGGCCTGAGCTGCCGGTGCCAAGGGAGGCTCCGCGGAGGGCTGAGTTGAGGGCGTTGGTGGGGCGGTCCGTCCGGCTGCGGGATTTGGGTGTGGGCGCCCTCCGGAGGTGTGTGGGCCTGTCGGGGGGCATGTAGGTTTCGCCCGCCAGGAGGGTTCTCCACGGGGCCAAAGGGCCCGGTTTCCACGTGGGGGGCCCCCAGAGTCCGACGGGGTCCATAAGGAGTCCCCAGACTGCAGGGCTGCCGGGCCAGGCCACCGGGGACGCAAGTCTGAGGAACCGGCCTAGGGTTAGGGTTAGGCCGCCGGGGCCTGACAGGTCCGAGCAGCCCGCCCTGACGTGGCCTCTCCCGCAGGCTGAGTTGAGGGCTTGCGTCTGCAGGATCGTCAGCCTCCCGGTTCCTGGTACGGGTGGGCGCCGACCGTGGAGGTGGCCCATGCAATGCATGCAGGGGACTCCCGCTCCGAGGATTCAGCTCGTTTCAAAGAGGAGGCTCTCCTCCTCCGTGGAGATGCAATTGTGGGCTGAAGCTCGGGGCTCCCCCGCCTGGAGAGTTGGGGAAGCAGGCCTCTGCGGACGGAAGCCTGAGCACCCAAGCTGGCCTTCGGGTCCGGTTCCGGCTTAGGGTTCGGGCTAGGGTTAGGGTTAGGGTTAGGACTTAGGGACCAGGCACGTCGGATCGGGCAACACACTCATGGCCTCCCCCAAGGCCTGAGTTGAGGGCGGGACTCAGGAGGCTCCTGGCTCCCTGCGTTTGGGGCCCGCAGGGGCCCAGAGAGCGGGCACGGCCTCCAGGGAGCATGCTGGTTTATAGCCCTGCGAGGGTCGGAGACTGCACCCATGGACAGCGTTGGCTCCTGGCTGGGAGGCTGAGTCCGGCCATCCTCCTGAGGCTGCCCTGCCTGGGAGGAATCGGGTGCCAGGCCTCGGGGGGCCGGGTCCCGAACACGCCACCTAGGGTTAGGGTTGGGTCCTGGGAGAACGGCAGGCCTGAGGTGCCGGTGCCAAGGGAGGCTCCGCGGAGGGCTGAGTTGAGGGCGTTGGTCGGGCGGTCCGTCCGGCTGCGGGATTTGGGTGTGGGCGCCCTCCGGAGGTGTGTGGGCCTGTCGGGGGGCATGTAGGTTTCGCCCGCCAGGAGGGTTCTCCACGGGGCCAAAGGGCCCGGTTTCCACGTGGGGGGCCCCCAGAGTCCGACGGGGTCCATAAGGAGTCCCCAGACTGCAGGGCTGCCGGGCCAGGCCACTGGGGACGCAAGTCTGAGGAACCGGCCTAGGGTTAGGGTTAGGCCGACGGGGACTGGCAGGCCCGAGCTGCCCGCGCTGACGTGGCCTCTCCCGCAGGCTGAGTTGAGGGCTTGCGTGTGCAGGATCGTCAGCCTCCCGGTTCCTGGTCCGGGTGGGCGCCGACCGTGGAGGTGGCCCACGCGATGCATGCAGGGGTCTCCCGCTCCGCGGATTCAGCTCGTTTCAAAGAGGAGGCTCTCCTCCTCCGTGGAGATGCAATTGTGGGCTGAAGCTCGGGGCTCCCCCGCCTGGAGAGTTGGGGAAGCAGGCCTCTGCGGACAGAAGCCTGAGCACCCAAGCTGGCCTTCGGGTCCGGTTCCGGCTTAGGGTTCGGGCTAGGGTTAGGGTTAGGGTTAGGACTTAGGGACCAGGCACGTCGGATCGGGCAACCCACTCATGGCCTCCCCCAAGGCCTGAGTTGAGGGCGGGACTCAGGAGGCTCCTGGCTCCCTGCGTTTGGGGCCCGCAGGGGCCCAGAGAGCGGGCACGGCCTCCAGGGAGCATGCTGGTTTCTAGCCCTGCGAGGGTCGGAGACTGCACCCTAGGACAGCGTTGGCTCCCGGCTGGGAGGCTGAGTCCGGCCGTCCGCCTGAGGCTGCCCTGCCTGGGAGGAATCGGGTGCCAGGCCTCGGGGGGCCGGGTCCCGAACACGCCACCTAGGGTTAGGGTTGGGTCCTGGGAGAACGGCAGGCCTGAGGTGCCGGTGCCAAGGGAGGCTCCGCGGAGGGCTGAGTTGAGGGCGTTGGTCGGGCGGTCCGTCCGGCTGCGGGATTTGGGTGTGGGCGCCCTCCGGAGGTGTGTGGGCCTGTCGGGGGGCATGTAGGTTTTGCCCGCCAGGAGGGTTCTCCACGGGGCCAAAGGGCCCGGTTTCCACGTGGGGGGCCCCCAGAGTCCGACGGGGTCCATAAGGAGTCCCCAGACTGCAGGGCTGCCGGGCCAGGCCACCGGGGACGCAAGTCTGAGGAACCGGCCTAGGGTTAGGGTTAGGCCGCCGGGGCCTGGCAGGCCCGAGCTGCCCGCGCTGACGTGGCCTCTCCCGCAGGCTGAGTTGAGGGCTTGCGTCTGCAGGATCGTCAGCCTCCCGGTTCCTGGTCCGGGTGGGCGCCGACCGTTGAGGTGGCCCACGCGATGCATGCAAGGGTCTCCCGCTCCGCGGATTCAGCTCGTTTCAAAGAGGAGGCTCTCCTCCTCCGTGGAGATGCAATTGTGGGCTGAAGCTCGGGGCTCCCCCGCCTGGAGAGTTGGGGAAGCAGGCCTCTGCGGACGGAAGCCTGAGCACCCAAGCTGGCCTTCGGGTCCGGTTCCGGCTTAGGGTTCGGGCTAGGGTTAGGGTTAGGGTTAGGACTTAGGGACCAGGCACGTCGGATCGGGCAACACACTCATGGCCTCCCCCAAGGCCTTAGTTGAGGGCGGGATTCAGGAGGCTCCTGGCTCCCTGCGTTTGGGGCCCGCAGGGGCCCAGAGAGCGGGCACGGCCTCCAGGGAGCATGCTGGTTTCTAGCCCTGCGAGGGTAGGAGAGTGCACCCAAGGACAGCGTTGGCTCCCAGCTGGGAGGCTGAGTCCGGCCGTCCGCCTGAGGCTGCCCTACCTGGGAGGAATCGGGTGCCAGGCCTCGGGGGTCCGGGTCCCAAACACGCCACCTAGGGTTAGGGTTGGGTCCTGGGAGAACGGCAGGCCTGAGGTGCCGGTGCCAAGGGAGGCTCCGCGGAGGGCTGAGTTGAGGGCGTTGGTGGGGCGGTCCGTCCGGCTGCGGGATTTGGGTGTGGGCGCCCTCCGGAGGTGTGTGGGCCTGTCGGGGGGCATGTAGGTTTCGCCCGCCAGGAGGGTTCTCCACGGGGCCAAAGGGCCCGGTTTCCACGTGGGGGGCCCCCAGAGTCCGACGGGGTCCATAAGGAGTCCCCAGACTGCAGGGCTGCCGGGCCAGGCCACCGGGGACGCAAGTCTGAGGAACCGGCCTAGGGTTAGGGTTAGG